>NC_058407.1:56921942-57221443 GCF_002201575.2 Neomonachus schauinslandi | reverse complement strand
ATCTATCTATCTATCTATCTATCTATCTATCTATCTATCTATCTATCATCTATCTATATTTATTTTATATATTTTAAAGATTTTATTTATTTATTTTAGAGAAAGAGAACACAAGCAGGAAGGGCAGAGGGAGAGAGAGAAAGAATCTCAGGTGACTCCACCCTAAGCACAGAGTCCAGGCAGGGCTCAATCTTCCCACCCTGAGATCACGAGCTGAGAAACCTAGAGGCGGTTGCTGAACCCACTGTGCCACCCAGGCACCCCTACCTGGTCCTTCTTGAGAGTGATCTGCCCTATTTCGCGGTTTCCCACGAAGGATCTGGTCACACGGTGCACACGCTCTCCAGACCGGACCCGAATGATGAAGTTTGGAGGGAAAAATCCAACCTTCTCCCCTATTTTCCCCTGGAGGAGATGGTAGGGAGAATCAGTCTCAGTCTGATTCTAAAGTCAAATGATGTCCCACCCTAGCCTCAGCCATTTCTCTTACCCGCCACCACTCCTCATTGGAGTCATCAATGACTGTGATCTTCTCTCCAGGCCTGGGAGAGGAAGGGAGAGGCCTCTGAGATTTAGGGGGCTTACTTACCTATCTGGCCCAGGTCCAGCCCCAACAGGCTCCAAGCCATGAGTGCCCCCTTTTCCTTTCCCATAGGGAGCCAGGCTCTCCCCTCTCCACTCCCGGTACACCCCCATCCCAGTCCTAAGGCCTCTCACGGGAAATCCAGATCGTCCTTCTCCAGGGCTTTGAACCGATACAGAGCCACAAAGTAATGAGACTGCTGGAAGCCAGGCTGCTTGTGCTGGGGGTGAAAGGTGGTGATGAGTCTCGGACTCCTCTGTCCCACATTGAGGGGCAGGAGTCCAAGGCAGGGGCATTCTCCAGACATACTACATTACAGCTCTCTTCCAGGTCCCTGAACTAAGAGGATTCTGTTGCGTGCATGCATGCTCACGCACATGTGTGTGAGGTGGTGGAGAAGGCAGGTTAAGCGTGATGGGAAGTCATGGAGTAAGTGTGAGCTTCTGCTGAGGCCATGAGTGGTGTCAGACCTGGGTTGGGGAGAGGACTGGGGTCCCTGCAGGGAGAAAGGAGTCTCACTTTGTCATCAGGTGTCTTCTTTTCAGCCTTCTTATTCCCTTCAGGGTTTCCTGGGATGGGAAACACCAACAAGTTGTCTCTAGCTTCTGGAGGGTAGCCCTCATTCTTTTACTCTTCTGTTGCAGAGCCTCTTTGATCTCCAAACCTGGCATGCCCTTTGGCCCTCCATCCCCTGTACCACAGCAGAGTCCCTGACCCTACTCCCTCTCTAGGGATGGAGGTGGGTGACACTTACCATCCTGGGGTTTGCCTTCCTCTGGTCTGGCAGACTCTGGCTCTTCTTCCATCATGGCTGCTAGAGGCTGGAGGGGGTACCAGAGTTAGGAAGATGCTCTCCTGGGAACCCACACTTGCCCTGGCTCTCCAGCCAGGCCAGCCAACTACAGAATAATAGGATCTCAGGTTTGGAAGAAGCCTTGGAGGAAATACCTAGTTCAACCACCAGCCTAATGCCTGAGCTTCCTGTAAAACATCCTGGCAGGTGGACCATCCACATTTGTGCTTGAATGTAGCTAATGACAAGAAACTCACTACCTTACAAAGTAAGCCCATGCCATTTGAGGGCAATTCCCTAAATTAAACCTATTCGGTCTCCCTGTAACTTTTAGTAATTGGTCCTGAATTGGCCTCTGGAGCAATATAGAACAAACATAGTCCCCTTAAAGATCTGAGGATAGCTGGTAAGTCCCTCCTGTCTTTTCTTCCTTAATTAATCCCTTTAAATCACTCCCTTCCCCATGATGCCGATTCCAGGATTTTTACTACATCTGTTCTTAAAAATACTCTAGTGTGTAAGAGAAAAATGGGCAGCACAGTTTTTATAATTCCCTTAAGAGAATAGAACCTGAGTGTGCTTGCCTTTCTGGAAGCAGTCAAATCACATGGCTATGGCCTTGTAAATCATAGTTCATTCTACAGAAATCTCTTAATTTGCACCCAACCTCCATATCAACTACTCTGAGGCCAATCCCTAGTTCTGTTTTTGTATGGTTGATATTTTTGATCCAAGAACAGACATGTACATTTTTCCTTACAAAATTTCAAATTATTGGTTTTGGGCTTTTCTTCTAGTCCGTAAGATATCTGAATATCCATTCAGTTCAGTGTATAAGTTTTCCTTCCTAGGTTTACCACAAACTTAAGGGATAATACCATTTATATTTTCATTTGCATCCGTGAGAAAAATCTCCATAGGTGAGGACCGAGGACCAAATCATGTTATAAGGTATCAGAAATCTCCCTTGAGCTAGACACTCCCTACAGGACCTGGATCCTTTGGGCACAGTCATTCATCCAATTTTAGGACTCCATCTAACTGTTAATCATATCAGTCCATCCTGGTGGTCCAGAAAGATATAAGGATATGCTAACAAATTCTTTGCCAAACTGAATGCAAGTCTATGGCATTACCAATCTAGTAACTCTATTTCAAAAAGAAATGAAGTTGCTTTTGGCCGCTAGTCTGGGGCCTCAGTTTCCTCATCTATAGGATAAATGAGTTAGACTAGATGATATTCATGGACCCTTCATGGCTCTAGAATTCTGATTACTTGGCATGATAGGTTTGCTTCCCCAAATCCAAAAGTATGGCTCTTGCCTCTGTTGTCCAGCAATGCCGGGGGCCTGGGACCCAGACCTCAGTGGGGTATGGTACTTAATCTGACAATTCCAGAAGGGAGTTTCTGAAGAAAATACATGCTATGGCGGGAGTTCTCAACCTGAGGCCCTCTAATATTGCATGCAAAAATGTGTCTGTTGGGTTATGTACGATTTTAGGGGAAGAGAATCCCTAGCTTCTATCAGTTTTCCAGAGAGGAGACAGGACCCACTGCTCAATGGAATCTCTCGGAGGGACCTCAGGAGGAAAATATGGTGCTCACATTTTTCTTATCTGCCTGGCCCTTCTTCCGTTCCTTGTTTGCCATGATCACCCCAGTGCGCAGGGTTTCAAACACAGGATCATTGTGATTGGCAGCAGCTAGTGGAAATGGGAAGAAGAAAGAAGCCATTACTGGGAAAGCAGAGAAAGAGCTGGAGGAAAGAGAGACCTAAGTAAGGGAGAGGTGGGATCGAGTAGATGGATATGTGCGCGCATGTGTGTGTGTGTGTGTGTGTGTGTGTAATTAGGGTAGGGTCAGCTGGGCCTATCTAGGTCATCAATCTATAAAGAGCTCTAAAAACATCACTGGAAATGTAATGTGATGGAGAAAAATACCAGCACTGCTTCCAGGCAGAGCATTTTATGATGTTGGAAAGACAACCTTGCTACTAAGTTGCTTGGGAGTTGGGGGATGCTCACAATCACTATTCTCCTTCTAGGGAGAGTGGTCCTTTAACTGCTGGCTTTTTTGTTCCACTGAGTGGCATGTGCAAGCTGGGGTGCTGCCACCAGTGGGTTCTTCCTTTTTCCACCCATGCTCCTCATAAAGTTCAGCCTCTCCTCCAAATAAGTGTTGAGTAAATTGTCAACGAATTTGTAAGGGTTGCCGAATTATGAATCTGCCCAGGAAGCCCACAGCTCTTGGTCTAGCCCTGAGACTAGTATTACTCTGTAACAAGGAGGAGGACAGTCAAGAATCCTTGTTCTTGCTTAGAAATAGTTTTACAGAGGAAGAGCCCAGATTTTGAAGCTAGGCAGATGAAGGTTTCAGTCTTGTCTCGGTCTCCTGTTAGACATATAGAGAGCTCTTGCTAAATCTTATCTCCCTCAGCTATTAAAACAGGAATATTGACTCTGTATTCAAATTGGCTAAAATATTAGGTTTAGAGAGAACCATGGGAAACAGAATCTTTCTGTTTCAGAATTTAGCTTCCAAATCTAGAGGTGGTGCTGGAACCATCTCTAGGCTTGCCCTTTCCCTTGGGTCCCACATGGAGCACTTACAGAGATCTTTGACACAAGCGTACTGCTGGTTGCTGTAGAGTGGGGAGCTATAGGCCCGATGGAAACCAGGGGGCTGTAGGATGGGATGGGAGAAAGCATTAGAGACAGCAAGGTATGGCCCAGAACCCCATCTCTCCCATGAGTGCAGCCCCTTCTTAGAGTAAGAGATGGGCTGAGAAAGAAAAAGCAGGGAAATGGAAGTGATGACTTGGGAGGGACTGGAAGGGGTTGCTGGCAACACGTCCCCTCCCTTCTACTTTCTCGCTTCCCAGAGCCTACTCACGATCTTGCCGAAGCATCTCTGCATCTCCACATAGGACTGACAGTGTTCATGGATGTTAGTTTTGCAGTTCTTACAGCGGAGCCCAAATTTGTTGTTGACTTGGGAGAGGGAAGAACATTTGGGTGAGGTTCTTGATTTCCCCTTCCCTTTGTACCAGTGCTGCTACTCTAGCTCTCAGGTCCCTTTTCTGTCTAGGACCCAACACTCTCAGTTTCTAATAGTGTTGTTTTTATTTTTTAAAGATTATCTATTTGAGAGAGAGAGTGCACAAGCAGGGAAGGAACAGAGGGAGAGGGACAAGCAGTTCCCTGCTGAGCACAGAGCCCTATGGGCTCGAACTCAAGACCCTGAGATTGCAACCTGAGCTGAAATCAAGAGTCGGATGCTTAACTGACTGAGCCCCCCAGGCGCCCCTCTAATAGTGTTTTCTTAAAGCCACCTCTTGCCCCAGCCTGCCTGCTATACAAATGCTCCTCTCCTGAGGCTGTACCCCCCACCCCCCCCCACCCCCACCCCCGCCTCCAACATCACACTCTCTCCACTTCCCTTCGTGACTCACGCACAATCATCCGGGCACAGACATCACAGAACTTGGGCTTCTTGAAGAAATGATCTTTGAATTTGTGAGGCTTGTCATTGACAAGCTTAGGAGGTTCTGGGGGTGGTTCCTCCTCCTCCTCCTCTTCTTCCTCCTCTTCCTCATAGATGTAGTAGATGGGCCCACCCCCAGCTCCCACTGCCTCCCCATTGGCCTGGGGCTCTGGGGGAAGCTCCATCTCCTTTGTCCCCGGAGGCTCCTTCCTGAATAACTGCTTCAGCCGCTGTAGCTGAGGGCGGGGATGGGGGAGGGGAGGAAACCCTAAGTTAAAAGAACTGTCATGCTCTCTACAGCAGGTAAGGCTGAAGCTAACTAAACATTTTTCTAGCGTGGGCAAGGGGCACACCCCAGGATTAGGAGATATTGGGGGCTGCAGGTGCTGGCTAGCATTCCGACGATGGATGAGTCACATACAAGTGAGATCAATTCAAACATTCAAGGGCTGCGGTGGCTTCCCAGCTCCCCACACCGGTGATCACAGGCCCAGACTCACCCTACTTTGCTGAGTCTTTGCTGGCAAGGAGGGCTCAGGGGACTCCAGCACCTCCTTTTCTGTCATCCTGCAAGAGGTTGGACCCCACTATGAAATCTAATCCCTGACTGCCATTCTTCCCTGTCCCTGTCCCTGTCCTAATTCCTGTCCCTCACCGTAGGGTGGTCCTTGAATGGGAGACTTTGGGAGAAATTTGGTTAAACAGAAATCCTTTCACAGGCTTATCGAAAGATTCCATGGAGGTCCAGAGAAAAGCGCAACAGACCAAAGAACTTCCCAACCGGTTCCTCAAACTGATGCACATCCTTCCCTGCCCTACGGGGCCACCCGAGTTTCCAGCCCCAACACAGTGCTCAAAGCTGCATGGTTTAGGGATTTTCCTAGTTTGTTTCTCCTGGGAATCTGTGGGCAAGAGAGATGTGACACACATCTTCCCAGATCCCCTTTCTTCAAGAGGTTTAATGTGTGTGTCCAGAAGCATGCTTGGAGGGATGGGCTGGGGACATTTGTTCACCCCAGCCCCTTTCTTGAGTCCCGGGGGCCCGGGGCCTAGTTCCCAGCCTGCTTCAGTCCTCAGCTATTTTAAGTTTTCAGAGTAATATGAGCCTTTCCTTCCCTTACTACTCCATTCCCTTGACACCACCCCCACCCCACCCTCCAATCCTCGCTCTTGTCCTGGAGTCATAATTTCACTCCTAAAACCCTAACTACTCACAGGCAAGAGAGGAACGAAGACACTGAATAGGCTACAGATTGGGGAATCTGCGGGGAGCAGTTCTGGCAATGGGCAGAGGATGAAGGGGCAACTTACGTTTGGGATTCCCTAAGTCAGTCCACAGTCTGTGGAGGGAAGAGGGAGCCCCTGGGGTCTTGATGGTGGTGCTGGGGGAGGACTGGTCCTCTTCCTTGGGGGCTAAGCCCCCCCAGTACCCTCTGTACTCACACCGGCTACCCAGACGTTATTTGTAGACCTCCCAGTCTCTCGCCTTGGTGTCAGAGCTGAAATGACAGGGCTGGAGGAAAGTGGACAGCTGAGCGACACAGCTGACACAGAGAAATTGGACACGGGGAGGTCTGGGCTGGGCTGGACCCTAACTCCTCCCATCCCCCAGAGCTACTATACCCTGGTTTTTTATCTATGGTGTACAGGTCAGTTCTAGCTAAATTCAAGAAGGGACAGTGTCTGTTCATGCTGCATACTCATTTAGGTGATTTGGGATGACTGAAGGTAAAGATGAAATTGTAAACAGCTTTCCCCAAGGTCCAAACACCTCTCCAATTCTACCTTCCCTGGACCTACTTTAGGAACTAGCTTTTGATTTTTTAGCCATTGTCTTTCCTGCGGCCATGTGTTTTTACACCCTCAAACATTGATCTACCTCTACCTCAAACCTTTAGGAAGGAAAGGGCTGGGAACTGGTGAAGAAAGGAGAATTTCAGTTCTCAGAGGCTTCCTATCAGCCAGACTAGATTGCATCCTTATCCATGGACAGTTGGAGGGGTACCTCGCTGCCATCCTGAAAGGGAGTGAAGAACATGCATAATACTGCTTTATTCCCTCCAGTGCCCCCAGGAACATCCCCCCACCCCCTTTCTAAAATCTTGTCCTCAGGGTGAAGGGAAATCTAAGAGCTACTGAAAAAATCCAGGCTGGGACTTCTGTCTGAGGGACTCTGGGGGAGTGTGGGTCTGATGGTCAGGGTAGAGATGGTCTCGTTCCCACTGGACAGAAGACAATAGCTACCACACGGTGGGGGCGGGTTATCTTCTCTAAGTAATGTCTGTCTCCCCACGAGGACTGCAAACTTCTGGAGGTAAGATAGCCATGCCCCACACTTGCGAAATCATTTGGATTCCCTGATTCCATCTCCCTCATCTGATGCCCTGGTATATGAACTTATGGGTCAGTGAGGTATCTGGCATTCTTATCTCGCAGGGATGCAGCCTTCTCCTACTCTGGACTGTGACATGGCTGAAAGAGAAGATACTCCCATCTCGGAGGACAGCCATTTGGATGTGGTCATGTAGTGCTGCTTTATCCCTTGTATCTGTAAGAAGTAAAGGATTACATTGGAGGTTGGGTCAGACAAGCCTCAGAGGAGCCTGGCTAGAGATACTGCTACCCAAACCCAAGAAATTTCCAGGGTCATGTGCTTTGTCATTTCTGTCACTACTCTTTTTCTTTCTTTAAGGGGTGGGTGAGATTGAATAGGGGCTGCTGGATGGCTCTTAATGGCCCTGGTCTGACAGGCTGCACAACAACAGGGCTAGCTTTGAGAAGCTGCAGAGAGAGGAAAAGCTCCGTCCATGCAGGGTAGGGAATGTCTGCTTTTCACCTTTCTTCAGTTGCATAGGACAAGGACTGCTGAGCATGCCTGGATAATATGGCATCTTGGCACTGCAAGTTCAATTGATGTAGCTTTTATTATAAAAACATCCACTTCTGTTCTGCCACGCAACACTCAATGGCTTTTGTATTAAAGACAGGCCCAAGTCCTCCAGCCCTGAAACATTTTCAGAAGATCAGATTCTGGACACGTATGAGGCCACCATCTCAACCCAGTTTTGGACCTCACTCATCCCTCCCCAGACAGCCGTGAGGACCCTAAATGAGTATCACAGAATTAACATAGTGGAAGGAACCTCAGAGGTAAGCTAGTTAGTCCAAGTCTCTTATTTTACTAATAAGGACTCAGAGGTCTGGAGTTGAGAACGGATGTGTTTGATGAAACCACACTTACTGGGAGTTGGGAGTTGGGAGAGCCCAGAATAAAGGTCCCATTGGAGACCCAGCCACCTGTCCGAATATTATGTCCAAGGAGGAGAATGGGATGAGGGAATAGTGTTAGGAAGGTATGTGTGCATATGCTAGGGAAAGCCATCCCAACCTATATGAGATCCCTCCAACAGCTGTGGGACTGTACCTACCCAGGACCTCCAACCCCCACCCATACCAGGGCAGCAACAGAGAAACAGGGACTGACGTCCAGTGACAGATTTTTTTTTTTTTTATATTTAAAAACAAAATCAACCTCCCCCCAAGTAACCCCCCAAACAAACAAAAAATCAGATTAAATAAAATTTACAGTGAATATACCCAGCAAACATCTGTATGTGCAATTAAATACTGTCTGTTACTGCGGCACGAACCTCAAACAAACAATATACAAGTGTTCTGGGAGGTGGGGGGAGGCCCAAGTTTTAACTCTTTGGGGTTTGGGGAGACAAGATGGGGGAAGTGAGAGAAAGGGGAAATCAATTTTGCTTTTCTTAATTCTGTCCATATAAATATATTCATAAAGACCAGAAATGAAAAGGGAGCTTGGGATGGTAAGGAGATTGAATAGGGGAGTGTGGGACCCTCCCAATTCTACCTGACCAAAAAAATATGAAAAAAATTAATTTCATGGTGGGAGAAGAGATAAAAAATGACAGAAGAGGATGGGAAGGAGAGGGAAGCAAGGGGGGCCAACCAGGGGAAAATGAGGGGACCCATGGCAGGGGAGCAAGGAGGAGTCCAGTGCCAGTGTGTCTGTTCCATCTTCATCCCCACTGTCTCAGGCTCCAGTTCAGTGTCTGTCACCTTCCTTTCTGCCTCTGTCTGTGATCTGTCAGGATCCCTCGACCCCCTCCACCCTGCCCCCACCCCTACTGTGCCGGTCCCTTCCCCTCCTCCGTTTATTGGGAGCTGGCTCGCTCCAGGATCCTCAGGTCATAGTTCTTTTTGGCCACTCGAAGTTTGAAGCGACTCACAGAGTTGTTGAGGCGAAGAGAGGCATTCTGGGCAGCCAGGGGGCTGGGAAACACAGCCACGATGGTGTACAAGGCAGCAAGGTCCGCGTGGCGGCCATTCTCAGCAGTCCCACTGTTGTCCCCCCCGCCCCCACCAGGCAGCCCCTGAGCATCTTTGAGCCATTGGATCTTGGCGCCAGACATGGCAAGCTGAGTGAAGAGTTTGTCCGCCTCGGTCCGAGTGATGCCCTCAGGGAGATCTGTCACCTCCAGCACCCGGCCCAGGACTGGAAGGGGAGGAGAGAGGACATGGTTGTGAGAAGAATAGCAAGCAGGCAGCAGAGAAGTCTGCAGCTGACCCAAGTCTATAGACGGCATCCTCAAAAGCCTGGCCTTGCCCACTTGGCCCATTCCTCCTTCCCCAAATCAATGCAACACCCCACCATCTAGGCAGCTAGGAGAAACAAAAAAACCTTTTTCTTCTCTTAGACTAAGAAGAAACTGGGGGTCAGAATCCCAGATTTCTTCAGATCTGGAGACCTACACCTCAGTTCTTGTGCCAAGTCAGTAGCCCAATCTGAAATATATCCCACAGTCGTCCCCTTCCCAGAGATCCCTCTTCCTTCTCATCTAGGGAAGTCCATTTCCCTGCCTTTCCTTGTTTAGCAAACCACTCCAAGTAAGGGTAATGCTTAGTGGGGAAGGCCTGCAGGGGGGTTACTCCCCCATATTCTCTTGTCAAGCTTCTCCTAAAGGACTAGGAAGACTACCAAGGCAGACATCCTAGATTAGGGTCAGGACCACTCTCGTAAGACTCTCCTGTTAATAGGCTCAGCATGCCCCGCCACTGTGTTATACTCAGTTTTTCCCATCACCTTTCCCAGGACCTGAAATGGCCTGATAAGGAGGACTGAGATGCTTCAATTCTCCAGTTTCTCCTTGCTCTTGAGTACAGAAGGGTCCTATTTCTACTCCCCACCCTAAGCTGGCTTTTCTCACTCCTCCTGGGCTGGTAATGCAGGCTGGAGGGGTGAGCACCTTCTCTTGGGGATTCAGCATTTTGTCACTCACCGACATCTGTTGTCCCCAGGTCAGTGGAGGCAGATTTGAGTGCTTGTCTCTTGCTCCGGTTTCCATGCTTCAATCCACTCTGTCCCTTCAACATTTGAAAGATAACTCTCATCCCAGGTAAACAACATTGACTGCCTTGCATCCTAATGTCTGTCTGAAAGATTAAGGAGCAGCACCCAACCCTGAGGATCCTGCCCCACCAGGCAGGCAGACTGGCCAGAGTGGCCACTGAGAAACAGAGTCCTTCCCCCTTGGCACTGGGGTCAGGTGGGAAGAATGAGTATGGTAGAAGGGTAAGGCCCCTCCCACTTTATTCATTCTCACTGTGCTATCTCCCCGGTCCACCCCACTGGTTGAGGTGGATGGCTCAGAGCTAGGGGCCTGGATGAGAAGAGGGGTCTGTTGGTGGACACCCTTACCTGGTGTACCGTGTAAGTCGACTGGCCATGGAGCAAGGGAGGGCAGATAGACAGATTATACTGTAATGGCTGGCCCAAGAGGGAGTAGCGCCCATCACCTAGGGAGGAAAAACAGATGGTTTTCTGGGAGTTAGAACTTCATGATATGACTTTTATGGGGGCTCTAGAGATAGATGACAACAATGCATACTTTTCCCACTTTTTCTATGATAGGAGTGCCCATGTGCCTGACTGAAAAGTTGTCTCTCTTCCTAAACTCCTTGGCTCTCGGCCTAGGTATCTCAGGCAAATGGGGCTTTTAGGTTCCCTCACCCTTGAAGAAGGGCTCTGTCCACTGCAGATGAAAGGCCCTGGAGGAAACCTACAGACCCTTATAAATGTTTTTCATTCATTCATTCATTTATTCATTTCCTTCCTTCCTTCCCTCCCTTCCTCCCTCTCTCTCTTTCTTTCTTTTTAAGTAATCTCTATGCCCAACATGGAGCTTGAGCTCACAACCCTGAGATCAAGAGTCACATGCTTTACCAACTGAGCCAGCCTGGTTCCCCTAATTTCTTACATAGATTCTCCGACCCCAAACCCAGGGCTCAAGTTTCTAACTCCTGTTGAGTGGCAATACAGTGAGTGGGTAAGAGCACAGGCTTAGAGCCAAACCGCCGAGGTTCAAATCCTGGCTCTGTTACTGGAAATGAGAGGATGGGTACATTTTCCCTTCATCAGTGTTGAAGGTTGAGTGAATACAAGACACAGAAAGCACTTATAGTAATGCTTTGTACACAGTAAGCACCATAAATATTACTTTATTGTTGATAAATGTTAGATTTCAGAGCACTTTAGTTTTTAAACCATATTCTTATCTGATTTTTAATACTGCTTGTGACAGCCAAGGCAGAAACAGATAATATTATTTCCTTCTTATATGTGATTAATCCCATTTTATAGATTTGGAAACTGAGGCCTTGTTCCAAGGTTAAGTAACATGCTCAACATCACAAAGCTAATTAGTGGTAGAACATGAACTTTAACCCAAGTCTTTCAACCCAACTCCACTGTCCTCTCTTCTAAAACCACACTGTTTCTGACACAGCCCCATAGTCTCAGCCCTCAGACTCAGTACTGATGAGTTAAACTCTTAGGTTCGTTAGAAAGTTTCTTTCCTGGGCTCACAGTCCCCTACCTTGTAGACTTGGTAGTAAATACTAAATATGTAAAGGAGATCTGCAGTAAGCTGACTATGGGCAGCACTAAAGTGGGGCAGGTGTCCTTGGCCTAAACAGGGATATTAAAGGAAGAGTTGGCTCCGAGAGCTGGATGACCAGGCCACACTGGTTTCCTGCCTGTTGCTACCATCTGGATCTTCCCACTTGGGAATGGGCTGTGAAGGGCAGCAGCCAGCCCTAATCTAACCCCTTACCCTGTGCTGGACCCCCAGGCCTGGGGAACTGTGTGAGGACAGGAAGGGGACTGAGTCCTGTGCAGACACTGCTGAGGCTGGTGACAGGAGAGGGTGCTGGAGACTGGGTAGGAGACGTGACGGGGCTGCTGCTCATCTGAGTGTTGGCCTGTGGGAGAGAGGAGCACATATCATATGTACACCAAACATGACCCTCTGGATATTCCTATGGCTTGGCTTAAAATTCACCTCGCTCAGAAAACTTCTCTTGCAGAACTCTGTCAAAGTCAGACTGCTCCTTCCAACAGCCCCCTTAGTCCCTAATTAATTTGTATTAATTAATTAATGTATTTAGTTAAAAGATTTATTTATTTTAGAGAGAGACAGAGTGAGCGTTGGCGGGGGGCGGGGCGAGGAGCAGAGGGAGAAGGACAGGGAGAGAAGTACAGAATTTCAAGGCAGACTCCCTGCTGAGCTCAGAGCCCCACGACCCTGAGATCATGACCTGAGCCAAAATCAAGAGTCGGACACTTAATGGACTGAGTCACCCAGGTGCCCCAATTTGTATTATTTTAACATCCACTTTTTTTTTTTTTAAGATTTTATTTATTTATTTGAGAGAGAGAGAATGAGAGACAGAGAGCATGAGAAGGAGGAAGGTCAGAGGGAGAAGCAGACTCCCTGCTGAGCAGGGAGCCCGATGCGGGACTCGATCCCGGGACTCCAGGATCATGACCTGAGCCGAAGGCAGTCGCTTAACCAACTGAGCCACCCAGGTGCCCTAACATCCACTTTTTGACATAGTGTTTTAAGTATTCTCTTGGCATTTCCCAGTATGTGTCCCTTAGATCTTAGGTTCCTTGAAAGCAGATACTCTCCTCTATCTCTTATGATTCCCCCCTGAAGAGTGCCCATGGAAAGACAAGTAGAAGAGGCTGCTCAGTCAATGGCAAAGATTATTCCCCGAGAAAAATCTGGTCTCCTCCTTGCCAAGATAATGCTGGGCTGCAGGACTCACCTGGGGGCTACTGTCAGGATTGTATAGGTCTCCAGGTTTCTGCCCACGCTGGTCCATGCTGTAATATTTACAGTGACTCCACTGGACCATGGATGGGTTCTGGGGGGGGCTGGGGTCCATTAGGGACATTCAGCTGCATGACCACCACACCTGGTCCAGAAGGTGACACTCCTGAGTGGCAGGAAGAAAGGGATCAGTTGTGAATTCAGACTATATTTTGACCTTCCAACTAACCCTGAGTGTGAAAGCCAGTAAGCAATCAACCCACTCGCCTCAGGGTCACTTAAACTGTGTCTTGCCAGGAATCTGAGATAGTTGCTGATTTAGTGTGACTCCCCTCTCCCCAAACTAGTGAAAGTTTGAGTGGAAAAGACATGGGTCCCAGATGCCAATGCTCTCGTGGCCTTGACCTGGTGAGGGGTGCCTGGTATGCTTGGCAGAAAACTACTCCATTTGTCAAAATCAGGTATTACCAAATGCCCAGGTCAGATTGCTTAACTGTCTGGGCATGGTACAGGTCCCAGCCTGGGGCTTGGGCCAGGGCCGTAGGCACGTGCAGGCTTTTCTGGTAATGGCTGCAGATAGGTCAGCGATCTCTCTGGTTGCTCTGGAGATGAATGCACACAGCTTCCCTAAGCCAGGCCAGGAAGCACTTGAATTGGGAATGGCATGGAGCTGTACGTCACATTCAGGAAATGACAAATAATTCAAGGTGCTGAGGCACAGGGGTTGTGTAGGGGAAGTGGGAGATGAGATATGTTCATTCATTTATTCAACATTTATTGAACATTTACTAGGTGCCAGTTCCTATGCTGGGCACTGGGTGTACAACAAACAAAAGTGGTCCTTGCCCTTGCGGGATGGACAGTCTATCAGGGAGTCACACATTAAGCAAATAGCTGGTGTCAGAATTTGAAGCACGTTCTCGTAAGGGCCTTTATCCTGTAGGTGTTGGGAACAGAACTTCAGAGAGCTAATTCAAGAGGCCGGATGTAAAATGGCTGAAGAGAGGGAGGGACCAGAGGCAGAAACATGAATTGGAAAGCCTCTACAGAAAAAAGAACGAGGAGGTTTTGAATTAGAGCAGTGATGGCGGGAATCGAGTGGGAGGGTCAGACTCTCTGAAGGTTTCGCTGACAGGTTCAGGTGACTGGATGTGAGCCTGAGGTTTTAGCACAACCAACCATGGGTAGCCTTACCCTCTCACAGGCCGGGGGCAGCGAAGAGCTCAATGTGGAAGAACATTAAGTCCTGAATCTTCCTCATGGTGAAAGGCAAGGTAAGGGATCAGGGAGAAGCAGTCTGAACGACAGTCCCTGCTGGGAGGGATGGGCAGGAGCTCTGCTTCCCCACAGGGGACTGTCCAGCCTGAGCGTTTGCTCCTGACCTCTCAGGCTAGATCTCCGTTGAGGGACAGGCTGAGTCCGTGTGTGTGTGGTGGGAGAGAAACGGGACTGGGGGTGGCTAGCGCGAAAACCTGCCGCAATGCTGCCGTTGTCACGGCTCGGTGCTCTGAGGTTGCCACTGGCTGCCACCGTCACATTGCTTCCTGGGACGGGAAATGCTGCAGCCTCTGCCCTGGGCACCGGTCATGCTGGGAAGTGAGCGTGACTGCTTTTCTCAGGTAGCGCCAGTCAAAGGGAAGGAAAAGCAGCAGCAGGAGGCCTCAGAGGGCAGCTTGGGAGACACAGCATCTGTCGTACCCTATTCTCCAGTCAATTTGTGGCCCCCACCCTCTGGGGTCCATCTAATCAGAGAGCACAAATACTCAGAGTGACAGGCTCGCCTCTCCCCATCCTCTGCCACAGGGGACAGGGTATTCGTCAGCATGGCTTGTGGAAGGGCCACCAGAAAATCGAATAGCTGTGGAGTGTCATACATTTAACAACTCCCCCCTTACTATAGCTGCTCTGGGCATTTTCTTTCCCCATCCAAAGAGCCCCACCTGCTCCAACATCCTCTTCCAACAAAATTACAATTGACCTTATTCGAACACCTCATTGCTACCGGAGGGGGCCAACGCAAAAATAATCAAATCTACAGCTTTCTAGAAGGCAGCTCATAATCTGAGCCTAGTGCCTCAGGCCAGGAAAGGATGGGGGGGACATGTGAGTGTGTAGGGTGTGGGCATTTAAGAAAATGGTGGAAGCTCTTTCTAATACCAACATGTAGCCATAAGGAGCTATTAGAGGGCTCAAGGGGAGGGGGGAAAGAGAACAAAGTCCTCATATTATTTTCTCTGATCCCGACAAAAACAAAGCCAGGGTTTTCAGTCCCAGCCTTGGTCCTCCCCACACTGAGCCCTCCCCCGCTGGCCTGGCGCATTGTTCCTTCACTCAGCTGGGACACAGAGCACTACGCTGATGAGCTGATTTTTATGCTTCTCTTCCTCAAGCCAAAAGCAGGTGGCATCCGTTAACAGCTAAACTGTCGCTACTTCTTAATGGATGTGGCAATAAAAAAAAAAGAAAGAAAGAAAGAAAAGAGAAGAGAAAAACCACCCCACTACCCAGGGACAGCAGTTCCATATAATCAGGTTGGGGAAAGGGGCCTCGGTTGAAGCGGGAAGGGGGAGAGGGGGGTTGAATAAGGAAATCAATTTCAGCCTGAAAGTTCTGAAAGGAGAGGGGACGTGTGAATGGCTTTTTAAGTGGCATCATTAAACCTGGGCAGAAAGGTCGATTGGGCAGAGCAAACCGCATAAATACAAACAGATGACATTTATGTCTAGCAGAATTGGTTTTTGTTTAGTTTTGTTTTTTTTTTTTTAAATCTCTGAGGTAGAAGACTGATAAGACTTCTTCCTTACCACCAGGAATCAAATCTATGGAAAGGAATGTCCAGAGAAATAATATCCACAGGAATCTTTCCCATATTACAGGATACAATCCAACAGTATCTTAGTGTTCTTCCCCTTTTTTGGTGAAGGAAAGTTGTATCCTTACGGAGTGGGAGAGAAAAGTGTTCGTTTCTGCTTTGGAATCCCCTCAGCTACAAAATGAGCCAGTAAGTATGTGAGAGGCTACTTCTGTATATACGTCACTCTGGCCACGGTGCTGTGTCACAGTGAGCTGGGAGTCTGTGTATATGTATCACTGCCATTTCACATCTGTGTGCATCTTCCCCAGACACGCGCTTCTGGAGTAACCTCAAGGGACCTGTGGGCCATCATTTTAGTGGGAAGAAAAGTATTTCCTGGGGTTATAGTGCTGTCTAATAGCACAGTGGAGGAATTAAGGTCTAGGCCTGGGGGTAAACTGGACAACTACAAAAATGTATTAATAAGCCAGAACAGTTGTTCCAGGAACAGCCAATCTTAATCCCTGCCTTTATTTTTGGAAAAGTGACCATGTTGCTACATGGAAGAAGGGCGGGTGACTGTCCTCTGAAGGTGATAGCAGCCCTTGTGGGCTATGCTGGCTTTCTCTCCTCCCAATAAAGGGCAAACTGGAAAGGAAGGAAGAAGCAGCACTTGTTTTTTTCCTTCCAGCTCCTCTTATATTCCCATGAGCAGAGACTGAAGACTTAAAATCAATGATATGGTGAATATGGTCTCTTAGGTGACACAGCTGGAACATAGGGTCCCATCACCTAGGAAGAGTACGAGGGATCAGTCAGAGAAGTCTAGAATCAATCAATCAGGGAAGCTTGGAAGAAAAGACATATAACAGGAAATTCCAAAGAAGTAAGGGAACTAGATGATGAAGAGGGCTTCCTCCATTTCTATTGATTTGGGAAGAGCACAGATGATCTCCTTCTAATCCCAGGCCAGACCTCCAGTGCTGCCAACGTTCAGAACAATAGCTGTTCCAGTTTGCTTAACCTAGCACTAAGTCCAGAGTAGGTAGTGAAAAATTCTTCTCACTTGCTTTGTTTCTAAGACCTTGTACTTGAAGATGAAGAGATACAACCACAGAGACCCAATACATACACTGAGATACCACTAAGGATTCACATAAAAATGCACATACAAGTATACCCATATGCACATGCACACACTTGTTTTAACAAACAGGAGAGAAAATGCCCTGCAGGAGCAAGAACCACCAGAGGCTACAGCGGTTCTTGGAGCTGGTTTCTACAATTTCCATATCCCACTGGGAATTTCAAGGTCAAGTGCCCCCGGCGGACACTAGGAGAAACAGCTAGAGAGACCAGTAATGTAATAAAGGGTAAAGGCTGTTGAATTTAAAAGCTCTCAGCCTGTGAGAGAGCCATGTTTGGTCTGGATGAAGGGAGAAGTCATTGCTCCTTGAAGGTAAGAACTGATCATGTCTTATGAGCAAGATTAATTCTTCAATCCATTCCACAGCATCTAACACAGAGTGCAAAAACTCCTAGGTGAAAATCTTATTTCTAAAATGGGGAAAACTGTCAAAATATTTCCCTCTCACCAGAAGAGGGCACTCTGATATTCCCACAACAGAGGGAAATGGGGATGGCTGGAGACTGCATTAAGACGTCCTCCACTGGAGAACCCCCGAAGTTGCTTTAGCTGCAGTGTAATGCTGTGCCAGGGTGAGGTGAAAGGGCGACAAACAAGGGTAGCTGTACTTGGTGTGTTGGGAGAATTCCTGGCAAAGGCAGAAAGTGAGACGCTGCATGGCATCAGCCTATTCACGGGACAGCTGCCCCTTCAAAGCAAGCCTTTAGCTATTGAACATGATAGCCATTTATTTCCCACTGGAGGGAAAGGAACAGACTACAGAGACCTTTGGAAGTATGATATTGAGGGTGCAGGATGGTTATGAAAAGGCAAAAGACCCAAGTTCAAGGTCTAGGATCGTGACCTCAGGCAAGTCATTTATCCTCTTTGAGTCTTAAATCTTGTCTTCACAGAGTTGTGCTGAGAATTAAAATGATACAATGTATGTGAGCACATATGAAAAACTGCCAAACAAATCTAAGATATGACTTAAAAAGCATTTTATCAGCCTCCCTCACACTCCCAACAGAAAAGTAAAGCTGTCTATAGGAAGAATGAGTGCGGGAGACAGAGGTAAGCACTTCATGTCTCAAAGGCATGTGAGTGGTGAGTGTAATGCTGGATACAGGGAGGAAAAAAAAAATAAGAAAGAAAGAAAACAAGGAACCCAATCAAGGATGTGGCTTCCCAGGGATGGAGATAGGGCAACCAGCCTTACCTCTCAAGAGGTCAACTTCAGCACCCCTGGAAAACACCAGTCAGGACTCTGATCTTTCCTCGTGGTGGTGTTACAGCTGGGGACAGAGCCAATCCCTGAACCCTCTTGTCATTCCCAGCTCTAGAGCACAAATCCTTCAGCAGTGTTTGCTCTTGCCGGTACCGAACACCTCCCAATTCTTTATCCTCTTACCTGAGTACTGCTGTGGCATCTGTGGTGGACTGCAGGGAGAGGGAGACTGAGGCATCTGGTACTGCTCAGAGCCGGGAGGTTGCAGAAACCCCACAGAAGGGCTGGGGGATGGAGAAGAGAGTAGTGTTAAAGTGGGAGAGGGAGGAGCACAGCTCCTGGCAAACAGCTGCTGCTTGCCGGGCCTCCCCCGTGGGAAGCAGAGGCAGCAGCCAGTCATTCCCAGACCAATTTGCCATGCAATTTCTAAAATCACTCATCAGTTCAAAGTTAATTATATATATTTGTACTTGATCATCTTTCAATTAGGAAGCTGCTAATCAGTGCTACAGATGGAATGTTAGTGACACAGGCTCTTTCTTCCCAACAGTGTTGAAACACCAGACACATACACGTGCGTGCGCACAAACACACACACACACACGTTCTGAGAAACACGAAGTGCCAGAAACAGGCACACAGTGCCAGAGAGAGATGGCTAAAACAGAACTAAGGAGATGTCTGATTTAGGATATTTACACAATGGCAAACAGAGTTACCTAAAGACAAAGGGGGGATCCCCGCCCCAATACTCAAGATAACATGGAGACATACACACAAAAAGAGAAGTAAACATACACACTTCAAGCAACACAGAAATACATACAAGTAGGCCCAGACTTGACTTCTAGTTCCAGCTCTACTTCTAACTAGCTGGTTGACTTTGGGTAAGTTTCTTAATCTCCCTAGCTGGAATTTTCTCATTTATAAAAGGGAGAAAAATAAAACAAGGGGAATGGACTAAATATTTCTAAGGTGGCTTCTACCTCTAAAATTCTATCAGCTATGACATATGCTAATATATATATAAATAGACATACAGAAATAGACCATCTGAGATTCATCCATGGATATAAACAGAGGTACATAGGAAAATTTACATATATATGTATATATACATATATATATATACACTCCAAATTGCTTCTTTTAATGATGAGCAGTCTCTATCCCATAATTCTAAATCCCACTGATAAGAAAAACAAAACACTGGGGACATCATAAAGCCTCTGTCTCTGGAGTACGAATTTTTTTCTGCTGATGAGCTCTTATTCAAATGTCAAAACAACAAGGAGAAAAGAAGAATGAACTCCCTCACATTCTACCTGCTTTAGGGCACCACTGGAATCTTTACCCTGTCTTTCTTTTCTTAGGTCAGTGGAAAGCTGCTGAAGGTCTATGGGAGATGTGCCCCGACTCTCTGGGAGTCCTCACCTCGTACCGTTCTGCTGAGCCGGTGGGATCACGCTGTAGTACACCGGCACGCCCCCTGCTGGGAGGCCCCCTTGCACAGATTGGCTCGCAGGGACCAGCATGGGTTGCTGGAAAGGCGGCTGGACCACATTTTGCGAGTCATTACCCACTGGGACCTGGGTAGAGATAAGAAGAGAATGACCACTTGTACTCCCAATGAGCTCATCCAGAGAATGGCCAAATAAGTCATCACTACACCAGGACACTGACTTCCTTCCCTACCTATAGAGACTCCTCCTACTCTCCTCATCTGCCTAAAGAAAATGTGTACAGAGCTTTCTGCACTTCCCTCTTCTCCAAACACCTCTCTCGGGCATCTGATGTGGAGAAAGGAGCCTGACTTCCTTTAGATCCTACTTTTCTGGGCCATATACTCATTTGCATGGCTGAATAAAGACCAAACAATTTAAATAAAGACAATCTTCTCAGACTCTCTGGGCTTTCTCTCAGAGGAAAAACACCTACAAATTCTAGGGGGAAAGTGAACAGTATTTTAGTGTTGGAGTTGTCACACTGGATGATGTGGGAGACTGTCTTCCTTTTCCTCATCCCAAGGACTGGGTGATCTTTCCCAGTGCAGAATGCACCCACTTGGTAAGAAGGCAGTGGAGTGTACTGAACCACCAGGCCTTGCATCTGGCCCCCCATGCTGCTCCTCTGGTTGCTGAGCAGGCCCTGGTTCTGTGGCTGCTGGACCCCAATCATGCCTTGGTAAGCCGCCTGCTGCTGGTTAGGCATCATGGGCTGTAAACCTAGGGACGGGCAAGGCAGAAAAGACATTAGCATGGTCTCAATAATGTTTAGGAGGTTACACTCTCTCAGTAATTTTCCTTCTCCTGTCTATTTTACCTTTTCTTTTTCTGGAGATCCTGGGTCCCTCTTGGAACTAATCATTCCTGTTGCCTTTTTTTTTTTTTTTTAAACAAGGAAGGTACTTCTCTCTGAGAAAGAGAGGGCACCTTCCACTGCCCTTCCTCTATTTACTGCCTCCCTACCCCAGCAGTTCCTCTTACCAGGCTGCTGGGATGGCTGAGGCAGCTGTTGACCACGTTGGGGGCTGTAGGCCACCGGGTGAGAGAGAGGTCGATATTGCTGGTTGGAGTTAGGATACTGTCCAGGGGCATAGTAAGAAACCTGGATCTATGGTGAGAGGAAACAGATATGTGAGAGGCTCCCTTAAATTCAACCCCAACATCCCCAACTATTAAATGCATCAGGGTATGGGCGCCTGGGTGGCTTAGTCAGTTAAGCATCCGACTCTTGATTTCAGCTCAAGTCATGATCTCAGGGTTGTGAGATCGAACCCTGAGTTGGGCTCTGCGCTCAGCAAAGAGTCGGCTTGAGATTCTTTCTCTCCCTCTGCCTCACCCCCCCCCAAATAAATAAATATTTAAATCAATAAATGCATCAGGGTCAAAGGCCAGAAATCTGTAAATAGAGATGTCTGGACCTGCAATTGCAGCATTAATATACAAGTTTGAAACAGAACAGGAATGATTTATGTTATGCAGAAGGATGACCTTCTGACTAGAAAGACAACTCAAGCGCAAGGTGGGGAAATGGAAGTGGGGACAGGTATCTCCTCTGATCTATCTAAACTAGACGAAGAAAGGAGGATTATAACAGTGGACAAATTGAATTAGTGATTTAACCTGGGAGCCCATGCTGCTCACCTGTTGAGGGGGCTGCATATAGCCCTGGGGCGGCAGGACTTGCTGAGTAGGTGGCGCATGGCTAGAAGGGGAATAGTTGGACGTGGGGAGGGGCTGTCCCGTAGAAGCCATGATGAAGCTAGTCTGCTGAGGATGCTGGGAGATAAGTGGGGGCTGGAACAGAGCTGAGGATGGGTCAGCTGCTTCAGTAGAACCTTGGCGGCTAAGGCTCATTTGTCCAAAGGGGTTGCTGAGGTCATCTGCCTGTTGAGACAGCAAGGGAGACTTGAGGACTCAGGTCATATCAAGCCCCCTGTATCTGGCTTCAACACAAAGACAGATAGACAGAAATAGCAACCCTCTCTACAGCCTTCTTTACTTACACCAGTTTGGGATACTCCTGCCTCCATTCCCTGGGAGGCACTTTTTAGCCCTAAGCCTCTATCATGTGGTGTTTTAAACCACATGAACTACGGGAGCCTGACTGGCTCAGTCTCTGGAGCATGTGACTCTTGATCTCAGGGTTGCGAGTTCGAGCCCCACATTGGGTGTAGAGATATTTAAAAATAAAACTTAAAAAAAAATTGCTATTAACTGAACAGGTGTTTGAAGCCTAATTCCAGAATCAGACTCCTCACCACCTATGAGATAACAATGGCCACTGTGACTATGACCTCTATCAGAATTAGTCTTGGAGAGATGGGAGCAACAACACAACTTTCTGTATATATAGAAAAGACAGGACAAACTAATTAGGGCTAAAAAAAAAAAAAAGATTGTAAGTCCGTCTCCATTTCCTGTCTTCCTCGTGTCTCCAACCATACAAAAGGCTCTATGTTGCCATAGATCCTGTTTTTATAATAAAGGACCTAGATAACACCTTGAGTGGACTAGGGATGGCCAGGTTCATGTGGCTCCCCAGCTCTGCCTATGTAGCGGAAGGACTGGTGGGCTTCCCCTCCTGCTGCTTATCTCCTTACTCCCTCCTCTCGAGGTCATTTCCACCTCTGTTCTCTGATACTTGCCTAGAGCTCTCCTGCCCTTCAGGAACCACTTCCAATTCTCACCTCTGAAAGGAGGCCAGGCTGAGTGGCTGAGCTGGAGGGCAAGGAGAGTGACAGGCTAGTCTGTAATTGCCTCCTCTCTCAGCTCTCTTCTCTAAGCAGCAAGAGGGATGGATGGTGTTCCGCCTCTCACTTATATGATGATAGGTCAGAATTTGTTAGCTTCCCCGTTTCTTCTGCTTCCTGGATGGTAATTCTCTCTCTCACACACACACACACACGCACGCACGCACACGCTAGAGCAGGACTTCTTATGAAAAACAAACTAGTAGAAACAAAAGACAATGCTTTCCTGTGGTTTCACTTAATTTTCAGGAATCTGATCTTCAAGTTAGCTGTTTTGCTACCTTAGTGGGCAGGAATACATGACAAGAGGACTGGACTGCAGATTATTTTGAGGTCCACATTCCAGAGCTTTTCAGAATGGAGATGAGAGTTGGAAGGAAAGAGGGGATTCCAGTGAAAAATCAGACCGTGTGATTCACACACACACACAACCAGGGCTCTCATAACCATGATAGGAGTTATCAACTATGAGGTAAATCAGGTCTTCACAGGATTTGTAGTCAGGGTACAAACAACTGAAACAGCATGTTCTATGCAGTGGAAGTGGCTATTTTTAATATAAAATAACACAGTAAGACAGAGGAACATTTTAAGTTTTTACCAGTAATGGCAGAGAAATCTGCAATTGTGTTTTTATCTTCGAAGGAAATTATAGAAAACCATCCTATACAGGATAAACTGGGTTCTGGGAGTTCATACCTGTCCAGAAAGGAGATGAGATGAAGGATGCACACAGAAGAGCGATGAGGAGCCCAGGTTAGAGCCAACATCCAATTTTGTCCCCCTCCTGAAACTCAGGGGAACTCAGTGCTCCTCTCTGTCTTATATTTAGGCATCTTTGATGCCTGAAATGCTGTGACGAGGCCACTAGAATGGACTATAGCTCAGCCTGTGCTAGCCCTTTGCTCAAGAAGAAACACCTTTTAACACGGCCTTCCAGAAAGTGCAACTGCTTTGTCTCAGATGGACCCCACAGACATACCACAGATACAGGCCACACATGGACATGACAAAAAGGGGAACGGAGTTTATACCATGTTGTACTGCTGGGGCGGAGAGACTGGCAGAAGGACTTGGGGACAGGAGCCTGGAGAGAACTGAACAGGCTGCGGAGAGGGCTGCAGAGCCGGGACTGGCTGTGGACCAGCAGAGAGGCATGTGGACAGGGAAGAAAAAAGGGAGGTACAGGGAGAGGAAGGGGGAGGGGAGCAGAGGCGGGGAGGGAAAGGGGAGGAACAACAAGGTTAATCATTAAAAAAAAAAAGTCACATGAATAGCGAGGCTGCTTAGCAGACTAGAGAGCAAGCCCTAGACAGCTTGCGGCTTCTGCATCTCTGACAAATAGGCAATTTCTCCTATGAGGAGAGACCCATGGCAGCGCACACTCCACCCCGTTAGCTACTCAGAGCTCAGCAGCTGTTGTGAGCAATCTTAGGACTCTCAGAGCCAGTGTCTGCAGCCTGATTCCAAACACAGCTTTTCCCAAAGCATTTTTTCTGAACACACGATTCCTGGGGAGCATGATCGTAACCCTCCTTGAATGCCCACTTGAGCAGGGATTCCTGCTTCTGTAGGAGGGGTTATCCAAGGTCTGGCTCAGCTTTCCCAGCCAAGCCCCTGATTTCACACCACAGCTCTCCTGGAGGAAGTGCTCATTCACAAGGATCGTCTCCCTCCCGAGGGTAGGGAAGGAAAAAACAGCCAGTCCACGCCTGGTTCCAGCTACTTCCTCCTGCTTCATGATTGTTCTGTGCTCCTCCAGGCTGTGAGGGCAGTATGAAAAATGCCCCCATAAGCAAACAGGGAGGGATTTGGAATAAAATATAAATAGCTTCACTGTAGCTTTTGTTCCTTCAGTCCCTCCACTAGCCTCAAGCAGGAAGATTTGTTTATGAGGAACATGATGTGTTCTAAAGCAACTAATAGGAAGTTCTTTTTTCTCTCTCTTTTTCTCCTCCAGCCATTTCAATCACCTCTCCTGGAGAATAGGTTCTCCAGCCATAGCCCCTGGTGGTAGATGGGGTGGGAGAAAGGAGAGAGGCTAGGAAGGCGGGGGGGGGGGGGGGGGGGGGGGGGGATGTTGCTGGATACCATTTATATACACCGTCTCATTTACATACGTATCTCATTACAGACTCTCAATAATCCATAGGGAGAGGTGATAACTTGTATTTGCAGTTAGGATAGTAAGGCTCAGAGGAATTCAATCACACGTGCAGGAGCACACAGCTAATGCAGCTGAGCTGGGATGGGAACCTACCTCTACCTCACACATATTCTTTCTACTCCACTCTGACAGTAGGGAGCAGGCAAAGGAAGAAGTTAAACAGAATTATACAAACATGTTTTTGTTTGTATGATTCTCCTCCCTCCTTTCAAATTTAGAAGTATGGGGGCCCAAGGTGTCTATCATCTCTTGGCATATACCTCTGGGGAGACCCTTTCACAAAGGGGACTAATAGTTCTGGAGGCAGAATCCGGGAATTAGGAGCCCTCCAAAACAGAGAATGCTCCTGTTACCTGGATTAAATAAAATCTAAGTCATCTTGGTTAGGAAAAAGTTACTGAGAATCCACTGCGTGACCTTGGGGGAGATGTTGCAGCACCTGTGATAAACTTCCAGCTCTCCTGGCATACCCAGTGTCTGTGAGCCATTTCAAATATAACTGCTGCCCAGGCTGCTCAGCATGAGCTACTTGTGCTGGTAGCTTTTAAACCCATTTTCTATTATCCTAATCCTTTTCTTTCTCTTGGGGGAGGATCTACTGTGCCTCAGGTCTTATATCCTCTGGAGGGGGAGGGGTAGCCATAGGTATAGCTGCCTGTTTCTTCACATTTGTGAGTTCTGAGGAAAAAGGGGGAAGAAATGATGCTCTCTTAGGCCTCTTCCTACTGAGGAAGGGTAGTGGTAAAAGTAGGTGTCTCCGTGCTATTTTTAAGTTCTTCCACCACTATCCTCAGCTACAGTTCTCAAAGAATCTCAAACTCCAGGGCTAGGGAACTTTGTAAAACCATGGGGAAGCCAAACACTGGCCCTGAGGGCTTTGACTGCCACCTGCTGGTGAATTTAGATCACTGGCTCCTGGTTGCCTGACAAGACTCCCAGAGGGCTCCTCCTCAAGAGGTCCACGCCACCTTAGGTAAATAGGGCAAAAGGTAGCCACTGGTCCTTTAATCCTCAGCCTCATCCATTGGTTTCATGTGTTCTACTGACACATGACAGGGAGGTCTGCTCTGCCATCAGAAGCCTGCCAAGAAGGGAAAGTTTAGCATAGTTTAGCCATCACTGTCCCCAGGCCTGTTGCAAATGCCTCTTGCTACAAATTTCTGAGGGAACAGAATCTCTGTAACGAATAATGCTCCTATGTCTCCAATTTACAGGTCCTAACCTGGTACTGGACATCTTGCAGGAGATCAGTCAATACCCATGACCTATCCACTGACCCTCATGATCCAGAAGCAGGGCCAGAATGAGTAAAAGTTTGGGATTTAGGGCCAGTCACCCAGACACTCTAAAATTCTTTCAGCCCCAAATGGTTATTCTTGTTATCTCTTTATTCTCTTCCCACTCTTGTTGTCTGTTTCTAGATATGGATGGATGGAAGGAGGAGGCAGATGAAGACCAAGAAGGAGAAAAGGGAGCAAAACTACATTAAATTACACACATCCTAGAAAATGCAAACAAATACTGGGACCGTAGACAAGTGAGGGACGCACAGAAACACAGTAGAGATAGCCAGAAAGAGAGAGAGGCGTACCCACTTATAGGTCTGAATGAAGACCCATCAGGGAAAGCACATACACATGTCACACTTCAGTATGGAGCGAGGTAAGCTGGTAAGAATGGGACTTAATGAGGTAGATGGTGGTAGAACCAGAACAAAAGTCAGGACTATAGAGAAACTGATTTAGGGGCCAAGATAAAGGAATGATCTGCATGTAGGTTACATTAAGACACAAAGCAGGGAAGCAGGGTGTCCCAGATCATCAAAATATCAGAATGGGGTAGTATTGGCCACCCTTCCCCACTCGTTCCTGGGGAATGAGTGTCTGCGATTTGCTTGTTCTACCTACAGAAGAGACAGATCTGAGGCCAAGCTGCACTAATAGAGCACAGAGGTGAGGGAGCCTGGGAGCTGAAATGAGAAAAACTGCAGCAGCAGAGTGCAGACGTGGGCTTCCCGACTAGCAGAGAGCGCCACCAGAGACACTCCAGGACAGAGGATGGGCTCCACTCATGGGCAGCTCTACTCACGGAAAAAAGAGTAAGTGAAGACCTCAGCACAGCTCTCCTCAGAGTATTAAGGAGACTTAAGCCTAGAACGCTAACGTTCCAGTTTAGAATAGGGACTGATTCTGATGATGATGACTTGCATGACCTCCACAGAAACAAAACTTCACCAAAACCCTACTAGGTATCAACCTCTATCAGTCCAGCAACACAAGGAGAAAGAGCTCTTTTCTGGCAAACACTGGCCCTGAGGGCTTTGACTGCCCTTTGTTTCTGGGAAACAAAGACAACTTTGCGGGGGTTTGTGCCTTATGGCATATGTATGGCAGGGGTCTTGAGTATATTTCCTTTCCTCAAACCCCAACTCATAAATATGTGTTTATGGCTCAACAGTCACATGAACACATTCAGTCAGTTATGGTGGGAGCTGTGATCTCTTCAAGCTCCATATATGGACACAGTGAACAAAATCGCCTCGCTAATTACACAGGACATCGAGGGAGATGAGGTACAGCAGAAGTGTGGAATGGGGTAAAAGATCCCACTGGCAGTTCTCAGGAAGAAGAAACAGAAAGCAAAAAGCCCCCAGGCTGACTCTAAGAGCACTTTAGCCAAACCCTTGCCCTTACGCCTCTCTCCCCACAGCTTACAAATCAGAAACGGAGGAGGGAATGGCAGGCTTCCAACAGATCTTTCCTGCCACCCACAGCACAACAGACATGACTGTACTTCCAGAGCTCGCTTGAATCGGAGCGGAGGGGGCTCTGGCACTGAGTGGTGACTCACCTGTGAGATCATGTGATTATTCAAGGGTGGCTGTTGCTGAGGCGTGGGTGGGAGAGCAGGAAGTTGCGGCTGCTGCGGCTGCTGCTGGCCAGTACAAGGGAGAAGGCCCCGGACGGACTGGGATGAGGTGACCTGGTTGCACACTTCTGGGGCACCTAGTGCCATACCTAAGGCAAAGAGGAGACCCACCAAGAGTTGTAAGCACCAGGCATGATCATGCTACCCTTGGAGATGCAGGGCTCTACTCCTTCCCTGCTGCTTCTCCTCACTTCCCTTCCGTCCATTCCCCCACTGTCTTGGAAAGATCCATGCATGAGCGCAGACGCACTTCAGCTGCCCTGCTGATGGGAGTCTTCATCTTAGCAGGTTTCTCCTCCCCAGGGACAGTAAATACCTTGCCCGTCGATGTTGGATTTCAGAATGGAACGAAATGTGAGGCTGCCAAGGCACCTCCTCTGAAGAGCCTAGAATCTGTCCATCATGACTAAACAGCTGAAAACATGAATGTTTGCTTCCTGGGAAGGTGCAGATTCCTAGTCCCTTAAGAGACCTATCTTCTCTCTGATTTCTTTCCAACTTGCAGCATTTCATAAAAGTTGCTGAGAAGGCAACCTTGCCTCTCCAAGCACTTGCCTGTGCACACACATAAGCACAACTGTCACCCAACTCTTCTCCCCATTTCCAGCCTCTCCAAGCCATGCACGCATTCACATAAAATACTTTTACTGACTATCTGCTATGTGCTGGGCATTGTATAATGAACTGAGAACACAAAGATGAAGAGAACACAGTCCTTGCCATTAAGCAGCACAGGATCTTCAGACAGGAGATGGACACGCACACGATTACAATCTATCTGGTAAGGATAAGGGATGCATCAGTGATATGGACTAAGCTCTGTGGCAGCAAGGTTGAGGAAGGAGTAACTCACTTAAAGAGGAAATGGGAGGAGAAATGACCAAGAGGGGATGAAGTTAATACCATATTCAACCAATGGCTAGAGAGCAAGAGGAAGAAGGGTATCTGGAAGTAAGACGAAGTGGCAAACCGGGGTCAGGAAGAAATGCTGCATTAAGTCATTCGGGTTAGATTATGCAGGGAATGCAGAAACATGAACATTTTTAAAGAGAGGACTGACATGATTAGATCTATGTTTTGGATTGATAAACTGGCTCTAAAAAGGGCTGAGGATGGAGCAGGGAAACCAGCTTGGGGACTAGTATCATAATGAAATAAAAGAACACAAAGGCCCAGATAAAGGCAGAGGCAGTGGGTTAGAGAAGAGGTAACAGAGAAGGGCAGCAGAGACCTAACAGAGGCAAAATCTTCACGACTACTGAGGTCTTCTGAGGACAAGACCTACAGAACTTCTGGGATGAGAGGCAAGAATTCTTTAGAGGCGGAAGGAGGGTGAAATAGAGGCCCACTGGGTATAAAGAGCTAAGTACCCCGTTAAGAGCGCAACAGGAATAACGGAGAAGGTTACACAGCACGTCAGGAGAGCTGAAGGGTGGTTACAGGCCTGGCAGGTGGAACACAGGCTCCTTCTCAGTGACTGGGCTCCAGAGAAGCAGCCACAGCATTTCTTGCGGTTCTGGCTTACTGGTCGCTACCAAGTGATTATAAACAGCTGAACTCCAAGGCTTTCTTCTGCGCTACCAACCCTCTACAATCTCAGAGGTTACAGAATGCAAGCAGTATCATTCTTATCTTAGTATATAACTTGAACTTGGGCTGACAGGGATGCCAAACCTTGTTCAGAAATAAGATAAAATAATCGAATCCCAATCTTTTGTTTGTTCGTTTCCAATTAGGAAAGAAGGTCTGAAAGAAAATGAGAGAGGGGACTCAAAAGAACAATGGATCCAAGAAATCAAATTTTTCCTCATCTGGCTATGTTAGTTTTCCAGGACACTATACTGGGAGAACGTTTTGTTAGAAGTAAACATCAGTGACGTTTTGCAGAAAACAAGCAAGAAATGATGAGCATGACACTGAAGGACAGAAGCTGTAGTACCTGGCCTGGAGATCCTTCCTGCACTGCCACCTTTACTGCTCCCGATGCTGTCCCCTCGGGTGAGGATAGAGATGCCACTGAAGCTGCTGGCTTTGGTGACAGGGGGCCGCATGCTCCGGACAGAGCCGTCAGAGTCTGTGCTGCTCCACGGCCGTGGCTCCAGGGATTTGAGTTCGCTGTCTGTGCTGCTCTGGCGGCTGCTTGAGGTTCGGCTCAGCCCCTCACGGTTCCCCCTGTAGAGACCACAGTGGTCAGAGCACCCCCCACCTACCACTTCAGCAGAAGAGCTAGGAGAGAGTTCATTTCTATTCTTTCAATAACAAAGAAGGGGTAAGGGTTGGGAGGAGGATGGACATTGATTTGTTAGTTGGCTGGCCAACCAAGATTTGCTGAGAGCAGACAGAACAAGATCCAGTACAGTAACAAGGAACACAGAGGCAAATCTGGAAGACAGTGCATTGGCAACTAATTCAATATCAGACCAGAGGTGGCCAGGAAACCATATACATGATGCTGAGATTGGCTGTGGTCTTTTCCCCTGCCCCCGCAGGGATCCCACACATGCAGGAGATAGTGGGGAGCAGAGGGGTACCACCCTCTTCTAGGAGTTCTTAAAACAAAAGGAAGGCAGAGGTAGCCAAGATATGGATAAATAATATAGGTCTTCCACATAACATGTGCCAAAGCCAGCAGAGGTACCACTTTTCCAGAGGTGGGAAGAGGAGTAGAGTAGATTAATGGGGCACTCTGGAAAACACAGTCTGACAGTCTGAAATTGACCCAACCTGTTCGTGGAAATTCTGCGTTGGTATCTGGGAACAACTGGTTCCAGGGTCTCTAAGGGCTACAATCTTCAACATGATCAAGCAAATATGCCCTTGGGACCCAGGATGGCAAGGAGCAGGGGGCTGGCTGTGCCTAGGTGCCGCCATATTAACAACCCTTATTGCCCTAGGCAAAGCACAAAGCTATTGAGAAAAGAGACTTCTCTCTTATTTTGCTCTGGAAACATCAGGGTTATCCTGATGCTGTAATTACTGCCTAATGATTATAAACAGTTGTACTTAAGATAGATGGGGTTGACCTAAAAAACCCCTACGTCTTAATGAGCCCTTAGTGCTTCTTAATCAATAAGCAACCAAGAACCAGGAATTCTCCTTTCATATCTCCCACCCCCAACAACTACTGACCGAAAGAAACTAAATGACAACAATTACAAAGATTTTGGTATATATACTGGGATGCAGGTGAGCAAAAATCATAGTAGCTTGGGCTCCCCTCTTTTCACCACCATCCCGTCTAAAGCAAATAGAAAACCCCATCCCAATCCCCTTAGCTTCAAAGATACTAGGCTCGGGGTTATTCTAATAAAGAAAGGTAATTTTCTTATGAGAGTAACATTAAATAAAATACCTTTCTTTATTGGAGAATATCTGCTCCAAAGGTTACTGTAGGGAAAATGGGCAAAATAAAAGCTAGGGTCACTATTTTAGTTTTTAGTCAAGCCAATCACAGTGGGCTAAAAACAAACAAACCGGAAGAGCTGGTTAGGGACATGCTAATTCTTCTCAGAATCCCAAGTAGATGTATATATAACCTCAGTGCTTCTCTCTCTATAGTTAAGAGAACTGGAAAATATTCCTGTCTCCCTAAAACCTTATCCCTCTCTCTTAGGAATGTCAAAAGTGGAATGGGAAACAAATAAAGAAATGTAAATCAGGGACTCTTCAGAAACAGAACCAGACCTGACGAGAGAGCCAAGAGCTCTGACTCAATGGCCAAAGGCAAGTCTACTGAGAGGACTCAATAGAGATGTGTCTGTTTCTGGGTTAGGGGACAGAGCAGTGGCAATGGATGAAGCTGCTCATTAGATATTAATTAGAACCTGAATTTTACAAGACAAGTCCTAATGGACTTTTACACCTAAATCAAACACAGCACTATCTATTAGGACAATTTTGCCATTTACTTTGTCTTTCTACAGGAGGTAAACAGTGAATGAGTCAACTTTAAACCAAACACCCTGGGAAGCTTGAGCCAAAGTAGCAGTGCTTCTGTACTCCTTCTGTACTCATTAGGTTCCCCCAAGACAGTGATGGCCCAAGTGTTGAAAATGTGGCTAGTATGATGATCTAACCTCAGTTAGTACAGTACACCAAGAGTTAGAGAATCTAAGTTGAGTCTTGGCCAAGAAAGAGCTCCATTTTCCTTCTCTACAACTAAACCTAATCCCTAGCCATGTCTTTCCACTTCACTAAACATATGGCAACTAGGGACACCTCCTAGACTCAGTTCTAAGCACTGGACTGGGGTATGTATGTGTGTTGGAGAGATGGGGGTACAGGACAGAGAACATTCACACTTTATACTCCTATAAAATCAAAGTTGACTCAGCTTTCACAAGTAGATTTATGCTCGTGAAAAGTTCAGTTTATTGGGTCTGGGGAATGGGTAGGCAGGCCTGTGTAAGAAGCAATGGTAAATGTCAGTAATGGCTTATTTGTCAATAGAATAGAATCTTCCAAAGAACTGGGAAGTTGCCCTAGTTATTGCCAATGTGGATGATGGAATGTGGTGTATCAGTATTTGTTTCACACACTTGGGAAGAAAGGTAAAAAGCAGTTAGAGAAGACCAGCTTCTCATCACTAGAATTCTGAACTAGTACCCAAATGGAAGAAGTTGCCCCCTTGAGGGTCCATGGTACTGCATTTTAGATGACCTAGATCTTTAACCAACACTTAGTATGGAAAGCAGCAGCTTAAAAGGAGGTCTGGATAGGAGAGGGTTGCACCTGCTCACTAGATCCTTGGAGCTGTTTGATGTAGTTTGATGCTCCACAGCACTAATGGGCATCATTCTTACCAGCGAATGCGATAAATGAGGGCTCCGAATGGAATACTCAGAGAGGAAGGGGTGATGTTTGTAGAGAGCTGGTCTGGTGTACGGTGAAAGAACACCAGACAGAGAGTCAGTCCCAGTTTTGCCACTAATAGCCATGTCAACTTGGGTTAGCTACTTAATTTCTCTGCTTTCGTTTTCTTACATGTAAACCAGTTTACTAAATCAGGACACTGAGAGATCTAAATCAGATACAGTAATACTTTGGCAACCGTAAAGCCCTGTGCATTAGCATATGCATAGAAGTTAGTTTAAAACTGTTTATTACAGGATTCTGGGATGATTTATGATCCTGAAGTATACAATATGGAATAGGGATTTTTTTTTTTTAAAGGGGAACTCTATCTCAACCATCATGAACAGGGCAGAGCCCTCACTGCCTAAGGGCTTTCGGATGGACTTCAGGGTGGGATGGTCTAGGAGAAAGAGTTCAGAGATATGGAAAAGGAGGTAATGCCCCATTCCAAGAATGAGAAATCTTGCAACTCAAATATCTACATGGTTTGACTAGCTTTAGAAAGGACACAGGGGGAAGGGACAACTGAGGTACTGGAAATGAGAGCTCTAACTAATCTCAGTTAATTAGTTCCTATCAAGCTTAGGATTCAAAAAGAGATAAGCCCTTTGGAAAGGGTTGGACCTGAATCCTAGTACTGAATACTCAGGTTTTCTCTACTCCATAGTTTTTCTATTGGTAAAATGGGAAGAATGTACTTAAAATGAGTTGGTGCCAGACAGGATCCTAATGAAGTGCTTCTCTTACCACCACCTTCTGTAATCCTCTGGAGTGGGACTGAGAAAATCAAATGAAAGGGAGATTCTCGTGACTGCTTCGTGGAACATGGAGAATATTAGGCCCGAAGAAGTTTAATATAGCAGCTTTCACCCATGTCAACAGCAAGTCATGGACAGTCATAAAAAAAAAAGATGTGTTCTATGTCCATGCTAAGGCAGACAAGTGTTTTTCTGAGGCCATCTTACAGATTACATTGTCCCAGAGAGAAAACTACATAGACAGAGATGTTTGTGTTTTTATATGTGTGTGTGCGTACTATTCTTTCTTAAAGATATAAAACATTCCCTACGCTGGGTCAGGGATAAGCTCTTCACATCTTTCATAGATTCAGAAAAGATAGCCAGAAGATACCCATTCTTTTACCTTGATATAAATACATGTTGAAATCCTCCCCAAATGCCCAATTCCAGCAAACTTTTGGAAAAGAGCAGTACCTATCCCAGACACACCTATCTGGTCCCCTTCACCACCTATCCATGACTTAAAATGAAATCAGCAACAACAAAAATAAAGTCATTGAGCAGGAGCCATTTCTCTTTTAATGGGGAAAAATACCCAACGTTGCAAAAACCACAAGTTGAATTATTCTGCAAGCAGCCATGCATGGAGCAAACTCACTCCGCTGAAAAGATTACAGCAAAATAAACAAAAACAAAAACAAAAACAAGGAGAGATATAGATCACACAGAGGTACCTAAAAATCTGCCTTCTCTTGTGAGAGCTAGAAGAAAAGGCTTCTTTGGAGAGTCTGTTGGTTAACATCAAAGAAAAGCATCATTACAGGATTATATTAACCTCACTGACAAAGCTCAATGAGAAGCAGGGAACATGCTAAGTGGTACTAACCTGATGTCATTTAGATATCCGTTCTGGCCAGTCTAGGTGAAGGGGAGAAAACGGAAAATAACTTATAAGAAAACAGCATGGCATAACCGAAAAGGGTGTCCGTGATGCTATGAATACCCAAGGTCCTCAAACCAAGCTCACCCCCCAACAGGGAGAGAGGGAGCAGGGACAGGATGACCCACACCCACACACCCAATCTGACCTCTCACCTTTAGTGGGAAAGAGCATTCAGTGTTTTTAGCCTTCCCACAGAGTGTTTAAAAAGAGATGCTGATATGGAAAGGAGGAAGAGGAAAGTTTGAACCTATTATTTCCTTTTTAGTTGTAAATTTATTCTCTCTAGAGGTAAGCTGAGCATAATAATTGCTGTGCTTAGTCCTACAGAGTATGATCAACGGAAGGGCAAAGGGAGACAAGAGAAAGAAATTTAGTTTTTTTGGAAGTCATCCTCAGTGACTATTCCATTTCTATCCTCCACACTGGCCAAAATGAAAGACATTCTGACCTGACCTGAGACCCAAGGAGAGTAAGAAATTGGGGAAGCAGGTACTTTTCGGAGCCTAGAAAAAAGGAAAGAATTAAAAGCCCAAAACAATCCTTTTGGGGGATCATTTCCTGACAAAGCCACTGAGCTGAGTGAAGTGAGCATCATGATGCACTCCCATGCCTTCGAAAAGGCCCCCGGAGTGTCCAGCTGCTGAGCAGAGTGGGCTCCACAAAGAGCAGAGCCTACGCGGGGCAGCTCAGGCTCAGAGAAGGCTGCGGTGGCAGCATTTCCATCCAAACACCCTTCTTGTCACTTCCCTTTCTTGTTGGCCTGCCTCTTCCTCCCGTCCGCCCCAACCTACAGTTCCACCCTTCACCAGCTCCCTCTGCCTGGCCAGCTTCCTCTCCACACTGGAATCTCTGGATTTTGGTGGGCTTTGGCCACATTTCCTTGTCTAGACCTTCTGAGATTCCTGATGCCTCTAACACAGCAAGAGTTAGGAAGTGCTGAAATGAAAAGTGGTAAATCCGCAAGGATTTAACAAAGGATACATATATTAGTAGAGGCTTGAGAGACTAGAAATCAGGAGAAAAAAGGAGAGAAGAGCTAACTGGGATTTTGTTACAGCTGTAAACAGATATGTTCCAGTGTTGTTCCTAATTAGCCGCAATACCTTATTAAAAGTTACTTCTGTTTTCAGAGTACCCATGGCTTCGCGAATGGCGGGCACAGTGGGACAGTCATTTACCATGCATGAGTGAAGCAGAGTAGCACATCACAGATAGCTATGCTATGATGTCACTGGTACTTCCTAATCTAAAGTGCCCAGAGCAGAGCAAGCTATGGAGAGGTGGTTTACTTTAGGGGTCAAGAGCATGGTCTCTGGAGCCAGACTGCTTTGCTTGAGTTCATGTATCAGCCTAAGATTACTTAACCTTTCTATGCCTTAGACCCTCATTTCTAAAATGAGGAAAATATCGCAACCTACCTCAGAGACCTAGTGTGAGGATTAAATAATTTATGCAAAATGCTAAGAACAGTGTCTGAAAGATAGTAAGCAGTATATAGATGTTTGTTATTATCATCCACCAACCTGCTCTGTCCACAACTTAAGGTCATTGCCGGCCACAGCCATGTACAAGTGACCTCTCTCCTCTCATTCCACACAACTGGTTTGCAGGTAAAGGTAGAGAACCCTCTTTGAGCTATGGTTGGATAATTTGGAGGACAGATTTTTTTCTGACTCAGAATCGCAGTCTGTATAACAGAAGCTAAGATGATTCCTTCTCCTTGGACTTTGGGCCAGGAGGTTTGTTGTGTATCTCTCCCCAGGGAGGATCCTTGGAACACTTGGGTCTCCTGAGACAATGGAACAAGTTCATAGAGGAGTTCAGTTATCTTGAAGTCAGAGAAAATATTTTTCTGAACTAGGTGATGATGGAAAGAGAAATGTATTTTTTGTCTTGCTGATGGAGGGGAGAGTGGGGAAATGAGAGGAGAGTAGTGTTCATCAAAGTATACTGATTAGAACTGGCCATCTTTTGACTACAAAGGGAGGCTGGCTCTTTTTCCTTTGTTAATTTGACTGTAAGATAGTGCTGCTATCCAGATCCTACATTTTTCTGGAGATCTGTTCCTCTCTTGCTTATCTACAGCCTTTCCTGAATTTCTGCTACACTTCTCTTTAGTCTTGTTAGGCAAAGGCCACCAAATACAGGGGTACCAAGTATATTTAATATGGCCCACAATTCTTAAGAATAAAGTTGCCTAAAATGATCATGTTTCCTTTTGGCCCACAGACTCCATCCTATTCTAAGAAGCAAGGTAGGAAATATAGGAAGAAAGAGACTTCCTATTCAGATAGAGACTGGAGGGAATAGTAAGTGGTACCCTCTGTGCATGTGGAATGTGGATCTCAGAGAATGGATGCCAGACCTGTGCTCTAACAACCACCAACATATCCTAAAAATGAGGCTGGCCAAACAAGATGGATGTATATAGGCTGTGTGGACACTAAGTCTTCCACTGAGAAGCAAAGATGCCTAAAATGGATAGTGGAAGTGAAAGAGGGTAAAGGGGAAAAGGGATTGACAGGCAAGAGTCAGGGCCCTTCCATAAGCCCTGCCAAAACCATTTCTATTTTCAGTCTAATCATATCTACCAAATTCAGCCATTCCATTTGTTCTCTTTGTATGCCATACAGCAAAATGTATTAAAAATAATACAAATAAAAATCTGCAGCTTCCCAGTTAGCCACATTTAATTTGAGAGACCAAACTGGGGCTGGCTGATGTTGGTTAAAAAAAAAGACAACAACAAAACATTTATGGAGGGTTCATTCCAATCACAGTTCCAAAGATTAAGAGCTAAAAGCTATGGGCTGACAACTCTCAGAAGCTACACTTACCTCTCGGGCAAATATTCTCTCTCGGACCCTTTGATATTCCTCCTCTCTCTCTTCTATTGACTTGCTCCTCCTTCCATCCTGCAATGGAACTCTGATCTAGATCGATGAGCAGAATTAAGCTAGTTAAGTTCTCCTCGTACTGCAAGCTCACTGCACACCAGCAAGGAAGAGAAACCGGGAGAGTTTATAGTTGCCATCAAAAAAATGGAAAAAAAAAAAGAAATAAAATTTCCAGTGTCGGACAGGTTTCACTGGGTACATCTGACCATGCAGTTTGGGAGATCAGGTTTTCTGGATGATTGGAACCTCTTTATCTCCCCACCCCCACCCAGTGTGTCAAGAACAACTATTTATAAGGATTGGGTTGCTTCCTTATAGTAATCAGATACTAAGGATCAAGAGAATAGCCCAGGGAATAAACAACATTGCTTTGGAGGGAAAGAAAGGGATAGGAGGAAGCTAGAGAGGGAGAAGAAACAAGTATTTAGCAGAGCTGAATGTAGAGAAGAGTTTTACCGAACTAGCACCTGATATTACCCCTTCTTTACTCACTAATGCTATGGCCTGAAGACCCAAGTCACACACAGCTCAGCAAAGAGGGCCTTGGGAATGAAATCCAAGTGAAGCTAACCTAAAAGCTTAAGCACTGTTTCTCATCTTAACTTCAGCCTTTGGAGGGAGGGAAAGAGATAGAAATTACAGAGACAGAGAAGAAAGAGAACAGAGCAACACAAAGAGGGAAAGAGAAAGAAAAGGAGAATAGAACAGAAAGAAGGATGGACAGGGAAAGGAAGAGACAAATTAAGGTATGGTGGAAGGAGGAGAGAGAGAGAGTGATAGAAAGGGAAAAGAAGGAAATGCAGGATAGAGAACCTTAAATTCTCTGAAAACTACAGAGAGGTGATGAGGGACAGCTGGGCAGATCACCACCTCTGGCTAGCCTACCGCCCCACTCTCCATCATGGTTTTTCTCTCTTGGCCTGTGAGTTGTGAGCACTGTCCCGGGTAGGGTGTACACAGTGTCCTTTTCCATACTGTTCTTGAAGGCAAGATGCTCTGAGGGAGATAGCCCATCAAATGAATGTCATCAGGTATGAAAGATTCCGACCTTCAACCCAGAGGCTCTGAAAGCTTCTGATGAAGCAGCCACGGAGGCCGCTGCTCTAAGCTGCTCTTCCTGACCCTCACCAGAGGCAGGCATAACTTTAGGAGTATCAACTTTTGACTAGATTTAATTCTCACTAGACTTAAGAACCTAAATCCTACTAAATGTCCATTTATAAATCCCATTCCAAGAAGATGTAGGACCTCAAGTGCCCCTAACACTAGTGAGCCAGTGACAGAGTAGCAAGAGCATAATGGGCTTTGAGGTCCCAGGCAGAATCTCAGCTCTCCACTTCTGAGTAATGTTATTTCAGGCAAGTAACTTAACACCTCTTAGCCTCAGTTTTCTTATATTTAAAGTGGAGCTAATAACCCTACCTACACTGGGTTGTGGAGACGATTAAAAGAGATAATGCACATAATGTGTTTAGAACAGAGTCTAGTTCAGGGAAAACACTCAATAGAAATAACAATTACTGTATTTATTATTAATATCATAGACAGAAAATGCATAAAGCCTACCCTACTATGGATCGAGCCTGAAGCTGAGAGATGAAAAGTTCATAATATGGACAGATTCCACTCCGCCCAATGTGTCTCTAGGCCTGAATAATTCCTGATCCACAGAAAAAGGGTTTTGGGAAAATGGAGAGAAGGGCATCAGGATGGAAAGGCTCTTTCTTGTTTTTTAAATTTTGTCTTTTGTATGTTTGTTTTCAATCAGACCCAGCATGGTTTGTCCACAAAAGGTAATGGCATTTTTCTCAAAAGGACTCCCTCAAATACTCAAGTAGCAAGCAGGAAAAGTCCTGGTCTCAAGACCATACAATATCCCAAGAAAACTAATTTTGACTCTAGAGGTAAGATATTATTACAGTTATCATTAATTAGCAAGACTAATATTGGCTCTACCCAACCATGTTCTTCAAACCTTAATCCTGGTTCTCTACCTAACCTCCTTTGGAGGTCAAGCAGAAGCTGGCTGGATCTAAACCCTGTATGTGGCTGGGAAAACTAATCCCTAAAAAAAAACTTACTATCTGAAGGGCAGGCTAGAAGTCAGGGCAACAGCCAGGCCCATGAGTGAAGGGATGGGGCAGATTGTTCACTTCTTCTTCCCACAGGAATGGATTAAAAAGGGGATACTGCCTGAGACTCCCAGCATCAAATGTCAAATTAACTCACTCACCTTGGTAGAAGGAGTTGGGAAAAGAACAAGGAGTTTGCAGAAAGGGATCAGAAACATCTTTATAAGTGGGTATATTACATCACAACTTTGCCAGTCCAAGGCTAGCCCTGAGCTAGGATAAGACAGAAGTGGGATAAAGTAGCTTTTGGTGGTTCCCAAAGAAATTCCTAACTATTAAAGAAAAAAAGAATGAAGCCGTCAGCTGAATCAAGGCTGAAGCAGGGAGGGACCTCGCTTTGTCCCAAAATGACATGAGTTAGAAGTCAGTGGCAGAACCAGGGAGTTCTAGGCCAAATGAGAAAACCCAGCAAAACTCAGCACCATGTCTCTCTGGGGCTAGGAGGGCAGCATTCAGTTCAACAAGTGTAGTCAGTCCTCAACATTAAGCCAAAGCCAACTCAGTATAACTCAATGCAATTTTCCATACTAAGATGTTTTACATTTTCTTTATCCCACAAAAATTCTTCTCCCCTCCCAGTTTCTCTTACTGCAATCTCTCTGTATAAGCCCACCCCTTTCCGTTCTTCACCTGGTTATCATCTCGGTCCATACTGGCATCATCTCTCTTGAGAATGAATCTCTGTTGAAATTCTGTATTCTTCTCATCCTTTATGTGTTCTGAGAATCTCTGTTCAGGGCTGGGGTTGGGAGAGAAACGTAGAAGGAAGGAAGGAAAAAGACGCTTTTGTTAGGAAGCAGACCTAATATAGCACTCTTAAATTCCACAATTGCCCTTCAGGGGATTTCTGGAGTCAGGCATCCAAAAAGTCACAATGAAGTCCTGAAGGTCTATTCTTTATACATATACATATAAGTTGTCTTCTTCTAAAGTTATACCTGTCCCATCAGTAAAGGTGAAGAGACGCCACGGGCTAGTCTTCACAAAACACCAGTGCCTCTAAAATCTATCTCCAAGTCCTCACGAAGCATAGGAATTGATAACATAACCCTCCATTACTGTCTCCTCCCCGGAAAGGGGTATCTTGATTCTATACCTTCCTCTTCACCCCATAGGCTATCCCAGGGAAGTCTCCCAATCTGTGATCTCCTCCCTTACATTCTCGTGTTACTGGTTTTGTTGATGATGACAGCTTTTCCAGTTTGATCAACATTGTGGTCCATCCCAAAATAGGCAGCTACCCGGTGTAATAGCATCCGGTGATATGAGGTCATCTGAGGGAACTTCTTGAACTGGTTACTGAAGGGAAAGCAGGGGAAAAAATGAAATAAGGACAAACAACAGCAATAGTTGCCAATTGTAATTTTTCTTGTAAGTGTCTAAAGTGGAGAATTTCTTAGGAGAAACAGACATGTTATAAGGAAGATAGATCCTTACTCAAATGGGAACCAAAAAGGTTCTCTCAGCTTCTTTATCTATAGCATTTTGTAGATCGCTCTGATGCACTACCCTCATTTAAGACTATTCCTTAAGCTCTAGGTCTCCCCCACCTGGATGATATTCTATAAAGAAAAAAGGGAGAAATTTAAAAATAACTAAATATGGGACAAGGGCTAGCTGCTAAAAAGATATCAATTCTTTTCAACTCCAGTCTATGCAATAACTTAAAAACCTCACTTGGTCACATATACTTTTTAATACATTCTGATCATTTCTCAACTCCTTTTGGTTCCCAGTGAGTAACTACTTCAAAATTCAGACTTTAAGGGAAATAAGAGGAATATCCTAAAATTGTACCTGAATTTCTTTTCAGTGCCCCCTCCCACCTCTAAACGTGTATTTCATTCAAGTAACTTACTTGTTGTCATTAATAAATTCCAGAATCTCCTGTTCTAATTTTAGCAGCATCATTCTGTCCCTGTTTAAAAAAAGATTAAACAAAACAAAACAAAAAGCAGCCCTCCCATAGACATTAAAAGCATTGAAACCTGCACACTACAGAAGCTGAAGAGGGGGATAGATCCAAACCCCAATAGCGGACAAAAACACAAAGGCTGCTGAGCCTCGCTGGCCTGTCTTACATTACTTTAAAAAAGAAAAACAATCAAGTATACATTTTGCCTCTAAGGCAGGATTAGCTCCTAATCATGTACTTTGCTTTCCTTATCAGAAACCTAATTCTGTTGGCAGCCATATTCATTTAAACACATACTTTATACTTATAATAAAACTAATCAGTAGTCTACATTCCATCTGGTTATTTATACAATTTTAAAACAATTATGATTTAGCTTATGTATATAACAATTATTTTTCCTTCTATGCTTTTAAATGGTACTCCCAAGACTTCATATTTCTTTGTCTCTGCATCCTCCTTCCACAGATTTTTCTCAGCTCTTCTGAAAGCAGACACCCCAACAAGAAAGTACTCTGAATCCCTCACAGAGGGAAATGGTGGTCGGGGGTGAGCATCATAGATTTGAATAATGGAAAAATCCTGAGAAACTACTTGTCCTTTTAGGTATCCTGCTGGGTCCTACTATCCCCCTTCCATCAAATAATGTTTTTACCTTGGGTTCTTTTTCAGTGTATTTACAAGAAATTCATGTAGGTCTATTCCAGTGGAGTCTGTATATTCTTGGCTGGAGTCTAGAACCAACACAACAAAAGAAATTTAAAATAAATGAAACTGCCTTGTGTGAAATCTAATCCCAAGCAGAAACCCACAACCCAATCAGGAGAGATCACAGCAAAGTAAAATCAAACTTCAGGGGTTTTAGCTTAAAAACCAGAATGACACTTGATTTGCCAGGTCCCTTTCCCCTGCCAAATTCCCCATGACAGTGATGGAAGGTAGAATCTGGGTCATAGTGCTGTATTACACTGAGAAGCTACCTTACCATAATTATTTGCTGAATGTCCTGACCAAAGCAAAGCAGATTTTATTCAAGTTAAGGAAAATAAATTCCAGGTAAGAGCAGTCAGAACTGCATTTTCGAGAATCTCAGCAAACAGGTTCAAATGTTAATCATTTATTATTGATTTATAAAATCTTAATCCCAAGGTTGCCTTTTTTCCTCTCAACTATAATTTTTATGGACCAGGTCTTTTTGCTACCAGCCCAAGAGTTTAAAACCAAGGAGAACTTAATAATTAGATGCAAATCTGATTTAAAAAAATCACTCCCAGCATCCCAAAACCAAAATATAAATGGTATATGGAGGATCTGCTACTAGTGGTGACTCATGTCACTACTTATTCCAGAGCAGAAATAAAATCAGAATTAACTACAATGTCCTCTTATAGGTAGTGCCAATGTTAACAGAATAGCTCTCTGCAGCACGTGAGCCTCTAAGGCAGGATTAGCTAAAGCATCAAAGAAAGTAACCTAGTCAGACACCTCCCCAAGCAACCATAAAGTCAGCAGCACACTAGAAACTGTTGATTCAGTATGGTCAGTGGGTGCCAGGCTCCAAGATGGAAGGAAAGGGCACTGCAGAGCCAGACCCCAGGACACACGAGAGGTGGGGAAAGTTCTCACCTCTAGAAAGCATCTTCCTTGGGACCTTTTCTTTGTTTTTGTCCTTGTCTTCCTTTTCAGAGACATCCTTTGTGGATTTTTCTTCCTCCTTGTCAGAGGGGCAACTGATGTGCAACTGAATTATATCCTTGGATAAGGGGAAAGAGGAACACAATCAAAGGGGAAATGGGATTTTAATTCTCCCACAGGATTTTACTCTCCCTCGAAATCTCAAAGAAGGGAAATCTTGGGTGGCAGCATTCTCTTACAGAAGAGAGTATTTTTTTTTAAAGATTTTATTTGACAGAGAGAGACAAAGCAAGAGAGGGAACACAAGCAGGGGGAGTGGGAGAGAGAGAAGCAGGCTTCCCGTGGAGCAGGGAGGCCGACACAGGGCTCGATCCCAGGACCCTGGGATCATGACCTGAGCCGAAGGCAGATGATTAACGACTGAGCCACCCAGATGCCCCAAGAAGAGAGTATTTTGTTAATTAAATTGTTTAAGCTTTTGTTCTACCAAAAGGGTAGAAGGCCAAGCCTTTTCTGCCAACAATCACAACCACTATATGGAGAGCTCAAGTTACACTGGCTGTTCTTGGCATAGGAACTGGATGGAAATGGTTCTAACCGCCAGAGGGAAGTGTGGGTGGGAAAACAAGATTCAGCCCTGGGATCTCCTTGTCTGCATCATCCCGGGTGGTCCAGGTGTGAAGGCCTATACTTCATGCTTTCACCATGCCCTGCTTTACTGCAACCACTTGTTCTGAAGTTCCTTGTACCCCGATTTCCAAGTCTAATGTTGATGCTGTGATTGTTACACTACAGTTTACCAAACAACTGCCAAACTCAAAGGTTATACTACTCTGATAAAGGACCTACCTGGGTTTCTAGTGGCCCATCAGCAAATGGGGCAGAGGACTCCTCACACACTGCCAGGCTGCGCACCAACTTCAGCTTGGAATTAGACTGAAAAAAAAAAACCAAAAAACCCCAAATATATACATTCCCTTGGTGGACATTCAGAAAACTGCTTTTCACTGAACGAAGGGTATCCTCTTTGGCTCTGTTAGTTGCTGCTTCCATTAAGTAGGGTTTTTGTGTTGTTCTTTTTTTCCCCCCAAAGAGGACACTTACTCACCAGTTCCTTATTTACTTCAAAGATAATTTCCCTACTTACATTAGTAAACATAAAAACAAAATGGCTACTTTGAACAGATGATAGGAAAACCACTTCACTTAGCTCTTCCCCCTTTCTCTAGCCCATGCTCCAATTTCAGACCCAGAAGTTTACTGAAAATTCACAGTTGCAGAGCTTAGTAGACACTGGATTTAAGCATGAGAAGTCCTAGCTTCAACTCCTGCTTTTGTGCTCATGAGCTATGAGAGACCCTGAGCAAATTACCTGACCTCTCTGGGTCTCTGTTTTTCCTCAATAAAATGGGGACAAAAACACTTAAAGGATGACTTCTGAGAATTAGGTGACAAAAAGTATATAAACGTACATAGCATAAATAGTGCCTGGAGCACAGCAGACAATAAATGCTAAATGACTCTAAACCTGAGGTGGCAAGAGTGTGGAAAGAAGTGTCTAAGAAAAGAGTAAAGAGAAAGAAAACTTCCTAACATTTGGGATTTAATGTGGTAAGAAGCTAATATACTTGGTTTACTTTTGCTGGCTGGAGAATACCAAAAAAATCTGAAATCCACTTTGTAAATCATTGCTCTCCTAGGGATCCCCAAAGCCAAAAATTATAGAAATCTACCTATAAACATTTACTAAGAGTTCTTATAATAAAATCAAGATTTGCCATGAATACAACAACATAAAACATGGCATGTGTTCCTGGTCGTGCAGTATAGTGAAAAGAACTTGCAAGTCTGAGGAACTGACTTCCTGCAGAGCCCTGCCACTTACTAGTGAATATCATGTCAAGTTCACTCCGTCTCTATAAACCCAAGTCGCGGGCGCCTGGGTGGCTCAGTCGGTTAAGCGACTGCCTTTGGCTCAGGTCATGATCCTGGAGTCCCTGGATCGAGTCCCGCATCGGGCTCCCTGCTCGGCGGGGAGTCTGCTTCTCCCTCTGACCCTCCCGACCCTCCCCCCTCTCATGCTCTCTCTCTCTCAGTCTCTCTCTCTCAAATAAATAAATAAAATCTTTAAAAATAAAAAAAAAAGAAAGAAAATAAATAAATAAATAAACCCAAGTCGCCTCATCTGTAAAATGGACACAATAACTGTCTATTATCTCAAAAAGTCTGGATGGGAGTGAAATAGAAGTGAACACTCTCTGTTGTGAACTTTAACATCAACCCCTCACTGAGGATTAGGCCACGTCAGGCAAGACACAGAGTCAATTTATCTGATGTTGTGGTCTTCTTCAAACCCAGGCCATATACTGGCTGAGCCACCCCCAAATTCTGCCATTGTCTTTTGGGGGAGAATGGGGTAGACACCCTTAATAATTACTCTGGTGACTACCGTTCTCACTGCAAGAAAGGTTTAATATTTTACTGTTCCCCCAACTAAAATTAAAAAACCATCACACACTAACACATATAGTCCTCCCTGATAACACTGCTTAAAATAATCTGCGATGTGCTAATTTTATCATAAAATGATTAAAAACAAAATCCTCCTCCTCCTCCCTGCCCCAACCTAAAAAGTAACCCCACCACCACCAAAAAAGGCTTTATTTTTAGGATGTCCAAAAGTGTTGAGTCATTTCTACTAATGGGGCAGGATTTATAAAGGATAAATTCCTAAAGGATAAATGAGAAAAAAATGTTGGAGGAAAAGAGAACACTCATATAGTACTCCTAGAGAAACCAGAAGTGAACAGAGAATCTGGCTTTACAGCAGAACCAGTACCAATTTGCTCAGGCTTTGTGAGAGGCTCTGGCTGGGTATCAGAAATAGACTGTGACTGAACTAGAGACAGTAGAGAAAAATACAGCGAAACCTTCTAATAGGAAATGTGTGTGTGTGCGTACATTCACAATTAGAGCATGAAGGGCAGGCAGAAAAACTTTGCTTGTATATAATCCAAATAAATTAGATATTAGTGGTAAGTCCATTTGTAAAACATATTACTAATAACAGTAGAAAAGAAGGTATAGTAGTCCCCCCTTATCCCCTGGGATACTTTCCAGGACCCCCAGTAGATGCCATGCCTTAAACTATGGATAGTACCAAACCCTATATATACTATGTTTTTTCCTATACATACATACCTAAGATAAAGTTTAATTTATAAATTAGGCACAGTAAGAGATTAACAACAGTAACAACAACAATAAAATAGAACAGTTAATAATACTGTAATAAAACTTATATAAATGTGGTCTCTCTCTCTCAAAATATCTTAATGCACTGTACTCACTTTTCTTCTTGGGATGATGTGAGATGATAAAATGCCTACATGATGAGGTGAAGTGAGGTGAACGATGTAGGCACTGTGAAGTAGCGTTGTTAGGCTACTACTGACCTGACGATATGTCAAAAGGAGGATCATCCGCTCCTGGACTGTGGCTGACTAGGAGTAAGTGAAACTGTGGAAAGCGAAACCTCAGATAAGTGTGGGGGACTACTGTATATAGAAAGGGCTCTCACCTTGGCTCTTTTCCTGGCATGACCATGGCTGGATGTCCGCCTCTGTTAGAAGGGGATTAGAAAATATTAAAGGTGTAGAAAATCAACATTTAGGTTAAAAACAATACAAGTTTACAAAGAAAAAGCACTAACTGTAAAACCATTACAACAGATAAACTATGATGAGAACCACTTGGTGTGGTTGTCTGCCCTTTGCTACAACTCTAGTAATTGTGACACGGAAGGGACCACAGACCACCTACATACAAATCACCACTTACCATGAAGAAAATGAATAGGAAGACACTGACTGGTTGGCCTACTTCATAGGTTAATAAAAATTACTTTTGGATAAACCATGGAATCCTCTCCTGATTAGGCGGCTTCTGGAAACGTCACTACCATAGCATGACAGAGTGTTTTTACCCAAGCATGATCACAGGAGCCTATTTAACCCATAATGTACAGGCAATATGGCCCTTAATCATCACTTACAATAACATCTTTATAGGATAACATGTTCAGAGTTCTAACTTGAGAGACCCAAAGCACCTGTCCCCATGGCTGCTGATATGCAAACAAGACTCTTCTTGCCAATTGCCTCCTTCCCTGAAGATGAGAATTCTCCCAGTTCTAAGCTCCTGGTGGTGACTCTTATAGCCTGTCTGGGACAGGATAAAAATAAGGGAGCGTGGAAGATATGGACAAGACTTCCAGAGCAAGGGGAGGGTAAGGAGCAGAATAGAAGCTGAAGAAGATGAAGAATGAAGGCCTGTGGTAAGATGAGGGAAGAAACGACTAATTCATTGATAGGATTTCTGAACAGCTGAGAAGTCAAAATGGGGGCTTTGGGGAAGAAGTACGGTAGGGTTTTGTATGGGAGGAAGCACCTGGGGCTTCTCAGATGTCTGGAATGGAACTCACTGTCCGCTGGGGTGGGGAGAGAACTGAGGTTGGTGGGTAGGGAAGGGGAAACAAGACAGAAGCAGAGTACCAGCATGGTCCTGAGTAGGTGAGGATTTCTCTTTCCTTTGTCCTCTTCACTAGTTACCAAACAACATCGCCACAATGCAAAATGGAGAACTGGAAAGGTGGATGGAAAGAGTGAGAAATGACGATGAATCTGGTCAATGTAAGAGATGTTACAGTAAGGAAGAGCCATAGTCTGGGAATATGAAACAGTATTTGTCACTGTTTTTTCAAAAAGGTAGTAACATACACAGAACACAAATATTCAAGAGGTGTAATGGGGGTACATACAACAGTAGGTCTCCTTTCATATCTGTCCCCCAGCTACCTGGTTCTCTCCTAGAGGATCAAGTAGTACTGACTTTCTTATAATCTTTCCATAGATCTTTTATGAATATATATAAGCTTATTGTACATATGTATATACAGGTTTTTTTTTCTTTTTTTTAAAAACCAAACAGATGTGGGTGCCTGGGTGGCTCAGTCGGTTAAGCATCTGCCTTCGGTTCCGGTCATGATCTCAGTATCCTGGGATCGAGCCCCAAGTCGGGCTCTCTGCTCAGTGGGGAGTCTGCTCCTCCCCGCTGCTTGTGCTCTCTCTCTCTCAAATAAATAAATCTTAAAAAAACCCCAAACAAACCCAAATAGATGTATATTGTACACACCTTGCCTTTAAACTTTTTTTTCCATGGATATTATTCTACAGAAGATCTACCATTTTTCTTAATGTCTAATATGGTATTCTACTCTGTGGCTGTACTATAATTTATTTTACCAGTCCCTTAAACTCCATCATTTAGGATGTGTCTGATCTTTTGTTAGTATAAACAATGCCTCAATGACCATTATCATTAAGTATATCTACAAATACAGTTTATCTGTAGTCCATTAAAAAAATTTTTTTAATTTAATTTTTAATAAAATTATTGCCAAATTGCCCTTCAAAGACGTTACACCAATTTATAGCCCTACAAGCAATTTATGAATCTGCTTATTTCCCAGAATGGATAGTTTTCATGTAATAGTCAAACACATATTGAAAGTCTAATATGTACCAGGCACCATGCTACCTACTGGAGAATACAGAGATTAAAAAACACCTTGTCCAAAAGGGACTCATGACGCTGTTGGAGAAGACAGCCAAACAGACGACTACCATACGGTATGTTAAGTGCAGTACAGAAGGAGCCGCGTGGTGCTACAGGCGCACACAGCACATGTGTCTAACCCAGACCCGCGACTCACAAACCCACATGTTCACAGACACCGAGTGCCTGCAAAGAACTGCGTCGGGCTATAGACACTGGGGAGGGTATGTGCTCTGGTAAGCACTGTGAATTGTGCAAGACTGTTGAATCTCAGATCTGTACCTCTGAAACAAATAATGCAATATATGTTAAGAAAAAAAGAAGAAGAAGAAGGTACCGGGAGGGGAAGAATGAAGGGGGGGAAATCGGAGGGGGAGACGAACCATGAGAGACGATGGACTCTGAAAAACAACCTGAAGGTCCTAGAGGGGAAGGGGGTGGGAGAATGGGTTAGCCTGGTGGTGGGTATTGAGGAGGGCACGTTCTGCATGGAGCACTGGGTGTTATGCACAAACAATGAATCATGGAACACTACATCTAAAACTAATGATGTAATGTATGAGGATTAACATAAGAAAAAAAAAAAAAAAAAAGAACTGCGTCGGGCTTTCGAGATACAATGGTGAGCCCAAACTGACCTAATCCTGGGCCTCAATGAGCTTATAATTCTGTGGAGACAGAGACAGACATTACTCGAAGAATTATACGGGGTAGACCTGCAATGGGTGAGTAAGGTTGTCAAGGAAGGCTTCCTAGAGGAAGACACATCTGAACCGAGTTTTGAAGGATAAACAGGTATCAGAGGCAGATTTGACAAGGGAGGTTCAGGGGTTGGGGGAAGCCAAGGAAAGAATACCAAGGAAGGCACTCTAGGCAGAGAAAGCATGTACAAAAGCATGCTTTCTCCAAACTTTTCAGCTCTTATTTGTAACAAGGACCAAGGAATCAGATAATGCTGAAGCACAGGATGCCAGAGGCGGATGGCTGCCAGGCAAGGGATTAGGTCACAATATGTCATGCTGACAAACCTGGGTCTTAGCCTAGGACAATGAGACACACAGCATGTTTGAAGAGAATGAACATAATCAGATCTTTATTTCATGGCCATATTTCTAAAGCAGTATGGCAGATGAATCCAAAAGGATCACAAGTTTAAAGGCAGAAAGCCGAGCTAGGAGGTCATACCCAATTGGTATGGGTTGGTTGAAGGACCCCCGCTAAGTTCAGTAGGTCAGGGTTAATTTGCCTATTCTAAACTGAATCTCAGAACCTGCCTTTTATAGTACTGTTTCCATGTGAAAGATGTTCTGAGTTCCAATTGCTGATTCTAAGAATATGTCTCACACAGTGTAAGTAAGGAAAGTCCCCTTTCTGCAAACTTTCCAGCTCCAATTCCTAACAGGCCCTCCCTTGACAGCATCAGTAAGATCCCTGGGGAGACGTCCAGGGTATGAGTGGCGGGCGGTGGGGGGGAAGGTAGGAGAAAGAGCAGAATGTTTAGTGTTGTTGAGGGGGCACATGATCTGTTGGGAAACGGTGGAGCGGAGAGGGATTCTGAAGGGTGGGACAAAACTAAAGACTTTGTAGAAGGAGCAGGAGCTCCAGTAGATGGCAGCAGCAGCTCCCCCTGCTCTAGAAGCCTCAAAAAGTCAGAGGCAGGCTCCCCTTCCAACCTCCCACACGACCTATTTGTATATACAGGTGAAGACACTCTTGAACTGAGTGTCCATAAGGTGTATAACACCTATATACATCCTGTCTTTTCTGCTTATCTTCAAGGAGTACACACCCAACAGGAGTTTAGAACACCACTTCAAATAGTCTCCTGAGAACAACTTAGACCCAAAAGTTCATTTAATTATCATCTTCCAGATAACATGACAGCACATAATTAAACATTCATCACTTAATGTGTCCTGAGGATTTAAAATTCATTATTGGTATCAGTCGAGGCTGGAAGTACAGCTGGAACAGTGGCAGATTGTCTCTACAAACTCTAGAAGGAGGGGCGAGGAATGACAACTCACATGCAAAGGATAATGGAAAGAAAAGCAGCCAGTACAGAGATCTCACAAATTGTAAGAGGAAAGACAGTAGAAAAGCGGCAGACAGAGAACAAAATATTTCAGAGAGCTGTCTGATTTTAATTTGTCCCTTTATGTTGTTGCTGTTTTAATCTTTTAAGAAGAAAAGGCCTAGATGAATTGGGCTGTCAGGAGAAATGATGCTTCAACTTTCTAAACCCTCAAAAATGTTGCCGCCGGGGCGCCTGGGTGGCTCAGTCGTTAAGCGTCTGCCTTCGGCTCAGGTCATGATCCCAGGGTCCTGGGATCGAGCCCCACATCAGGCTCCCTGCTCCACGGGAAGCCTGCTTCTCCCTCTCCCACTCCCCTCACTTGTGTTCCCTCTCTCGCTGTGTCTCTCTGTCAAATAAATAAAATCTTAAAAAAAAAAAAAATGTTGCCGCCACTGCTTTTTAAACTTACTATGGTTAGTCTATCTCCTAAGCATGTAAGAATGACCAGTCTAACCCTTGGGCATGAAGGAAAGGATTTACATAATTTGGGTCTGGGTAACAGAGGACACTAGCAGTGACCACAGAGAAGAGAAGGACCGGAACAGGTAAACCAGAGGAGGCTCAGAGTATGAGCTGCCTGGGTACCAAATAGGAGCCCTGGAGGAAGCTACCTACTGCCATCATATCTGCACTGCACTATGAATTTGGATGGAAAACAACATGGCAACCAAAGAGTGAAATTCCTCTCACTCACTTACCAAGTGGCAAGTTCAGAGATTATTTCTGACCCAGAAAATGCTGACTGTTTTAACACAACCAGGATATGAATTTAACACCGTGTGTAAAGCCAGGCAGCTGAAGTTTTAAGAATTCATTGTATGAGCCATATTATGACTTGTTAAATATGTGTTTGTATACAGTTCATTTTTTGATAGTTAAAAAATATCAAATGTAGCAAGGTCCAAATGGATTAGGAAATTACTATCTTCTCTAAACTTCACTAGGGACTCTATGACAAAAAGGGAAGGAGATAGTTCTTGAAAGCTGAAAATTGGGCTTTTAGGGAGAATCAAGTGACTGGCTTCTTACAGATTCCCAATGCCAATTATGATGACATTTCTATTCAGGTATAATGAGTGTGCATATGATGCACTTCTAATCCTTACCTGTGTCTCCTGACGCAAACCAGTATCTTCGCTCTCTTTCTCAGTTTCTTCCTTACTTGGAGTCTTAGATATAAACTTGTTTTTATTTACAGATTCTTCCACCAGTTTTTTTTCTGATTCTTTCATTATTTCCAGGGTCTCTTGAGTAGTGTTACTGTTAGACATCTTCTTCAAAATAATACAGTAGCCTCTACGGACTCCTAAAGAAACATCAAATGCATTAAACAGGAGTTTATTTATCCATACTTCACATACACACAAGACTTGCATTTCACACACTAGTCTGCAGCAGCCACCCTGTAACGTACAGAAGGGTCCCTGGATAAATGCTGACCCAGGACTGACTGACTGATTGATTTCTTTTTTTTTAAAGCTTTATTGAGGTAGTGGTGCCTGGCTGGCTCAGTCAGTGGAGTGTGCGACTCTTGATCTTGGGGTTGTGAGTTCAAGCCCCATGTTGGGTGTAGAGATTACTTAAAAATAAAATATTTTTAAAAAACCCAAAAAAATAATAGGGGTGCCTGGGTGGCTCAGTCGTTGAGCGTCTGCCTTCGGCTCAGGTCATGATCCCAGTATCCTGGGATTGAGCCCGCATCGGGCTTCCTGCTCTGCGGGAAGCCTGCTTCTCCCTCTCCCACTCCCCCCTTGTGGTTCCCTCTCTGTGTCTCTCTCTGTTAAATAAAGAAATAAAATCTTTAAAAAAATAATAAAAGCTTTATTGAGGTAAAGCTGACATACAATAAATTGCATATATTTAAAATGTACAATTTGATGAATTATGAAACATGCACACACCTGTGAAACCATCATCACAATCAAGATAGTGAGCACATTCATCACCCCAAAAGTTTCCTCCTGCTCCTTTGTAAGCCCTTCCTCCCCTCTCCACCATCCCAACCTACCACTGATCTGCTTTCTGTCACTACAGATTAGTTCGCATTCGCTAGCATTTTACATCATACATATTTGGATTCTTGGTAATTATTTTGAGATTCACCAGGATGCAGTTCTAAAGCAATGTAGTATGAGTCCTCTTAGCACTTTATTTGCCCTCCCTCATTTCCTACAGAAATTTGCTTACATTTTCAGCTTGAGCACCAGACTCTCTCCAGAAAGAAGTAAAGTATATTATAAAGCTCTATTCACCACCAGAGAGGACCACTCTCCTTTCCCAAGGGAGAACTTCCACAGCTACCACAAACCACAACAATGTTACCAACTTTAAGTGTCTCCCCCATCAAAAGGCAACAAAATCAGATGATGGTTATGAACTCTTAAATTCTTTCCTTTATCTTAAGCAATGAAGAAGTAAGAGAACTTGGCAGTCAGCTATCCTTCAGAAAGACGGGGTCTCTCCCTGAAGGAAAAGAGAATCTTTGCTTTGTTATTCACTATTTGGGTTCAGTCACTCTACTGCCTCCCAATGAGACAGAGCTTCTGTACTCCAGGGGTAGCCAGCTCTTTATCACTTACTCTGGATACCTGGAAAATCCTGTAATGAAGTGAACACAGTACTTCAAGCACACACTCAGAAACAGAAGTTTGTAAAGGTTTTCCTTCCATAGATTACAGACTGTCCTTCAATCCTGAATACTTCTCTTTCCCTCCTTTACAAAGATAAGACCAGAAACCCTCCCGGACATCATATTTATTTCATGTGGCCCTAGAAACTGAGCCAAACAAACAAACAAATAGCAATGATTCAAGAAAACTGTCACACCAGCCATTTTTTCCTCCTTCAAATCAGTTTAAACTATAAGACCCTGAAGGCTCCTTAAGAAGCACAGTAATCTCATCCTAGCATAAATTAGATAGTCTATAAGATTATTGCTTTGTTCACCTGGTCCTGACTTGTGCAGCTGCCTAGACACTTAGTTTGCATAGGGCTAGATAAAGGCCCTTTAAAAGACCAGAGTCATTCATATAATCATAGTCATACACTTGAATTTAAGATGACAAATACTGGAAGAAACTGACTACACAAGAAAATGGCCAATATTCTATTTTTTAATTAACTGGATCCAGTACCTAGAGGATTTTATAAAAGAGTTATAACCTATGGAGCTTTATGGATCTTTGGCTGTACATGGAGCCTGCATATACACATATATTTATTTTTTCTCCCATAGGTAAATCAAGCACCCATTCTCTTCAGTTTGAAGTGTAATAAAACTCAGCACATGTCTTTTCCATATCTCTTAGCTGGGAAACATCAAAAGAGATCAGAATTTTAAGGGTTCTTAAATATGCCTTCATGCAATCCCACCTCCCCCCGCCACCATCTCCCCACATCAGAACTCCATTCTGGAACTTCCTCAGAGGGGCCTGCAAGCCTCTCCTAGAAAACTCCTGGCAAGGGATCATCCCACTATTTTTTAAATAGTCTTATTACTACAGAGTTGCTCCCTATAATAAGCTATGTACTGTTTCGATCTTGATGCTAAATCTGCTGTCGAGTCACACAAAATTAAGTTTACGTCTTTTACCACATAATAGACCTTCAGTATTTTTCTTTTTCAGGCTTAAATATCCTCAAACAAATTTCTCTGTCAGAAAGAGAATGTGAGGGCTGGCAAAAGGGGAAATTGGATGAAGGTGGTCAAAAAGGTACCAGCTTCTAGTTAGAAGACAAATAAGTACTGGGGATGCAATGTACAACATGATGACTATACTTAATGCTGCTGTATGGTATATTTGAAAGTTGCTAAGAGAGTAGATCCTAAAAGTTCTCATCCCAAGGAGAAAAATTTTTTGTAGCTATATAAGGAGATGAATGCTAACTAAACTTATTGTGGTAATCATTTTCTTTTTTAAAATTTTATTTATTTATTTACCTACTTACTTACTTATTTATTTGTCAGAGCAAGAGACACAGAGAGAGAGAACACAAGCAGGAGGAGCGGCAGGCAGAGGGAGAACAAAGCAGGCTCCCCGCTGAGCAGGGAGCCCAATGTGGGACCCAATCACAGGCACCTAGGATCATGACCTGAGCTGAAGGCAGACGCTTAACTGACTGAGTCACCCAGGCGTCCCTGTGGTAATCATTTTCAGTATATATGTATGTCAAGTCATTATGTAGTACACCTTAAACTTACACAGAGCTATATATTAATTATATCTCAATTAAAAAAAGGGAAAAAAATAAAAAAAATTTAAAAAGGGGGAAGGTGACATGGAAAAATATAAAGCAGCTGGGTGTTTCTTTTTCCAACAATTACTTCTTCAAATATTTCTTCAAATTAGAATGACAACTTTGCAGCTCCTTTTCACACATAAGTCAGAAAAGGCTCAACTATCTGGATACCTAGACTAATTTCACAGTGTCTAAACACTGTTTCTCAGCCAAAGCACTAAGGGAAAAATTAAACAAAAAAAGGTCTTTCATAACAGCCCCACCTGTGGAATACGGTCACATATTCCAACTGCAGTTTTAAGGAGCTACACGGTTTCCTTCATTCACTGAGAAAAAGAAAAACTTGAGCTTTAGATTCTTAAAAACCCTCAGAAAACAGTGATTAATGATACATCCACTTTTAAGAATTTTGACAGGCATTTCCACTGACAGACTACCAGCCTCTTAAAGGCTGTGTAAAATAAAGTAATTCTTACTCCAAGGAAAATGCAATAGCAGAGAAAAAGTTACTCTAGCACACTACCCAAATCTCCCCTTTCTTCCACACATAACAATCTAGCCCAGATTTTCTTTTGGTGTTTGCCTTCGTCAAAGGACACATGATCAGGGAAAGTGACCCTATTCCTGAGTCCTAGAAGGTGGATCCTAATTAGCTAGATCAATCATGGTAATTCTCTTTCCTTTTTGTGACTGATTTAGGAAGGGACAAGCGACTCAGTCATCACCAGTGAAATATGAGAGGACTTTGCGACGTGAATAGCTTCAAAGAAAGGGTATTCATTCTATTAAAAAAAAAAAGTGGGGTGCCTGGGTGGCTCAGTTGTTAAGCGTCTGCCTTTGGCTCAGGTCATGATCCCAGGGTCCTGGGATCGAGCCTTGCACCGGGCTCCCTGCTCGGCTGGGAGCCTGCTTCTCCCTTTCCCACTCCCCATGCTTGTGTTCCCTCTCTAGCTGTCTCTCTCTGTCAAATAAATAAATAAAATCTTAAAAAAAAAAAAAAGCCACTAGGAAAAAAATGGTTGTTATTTTTTGCTGAAGGTAGTCTTGTGTACAGATGATGCCTGGATTGCAATATTCTATCAACTCATGGAGGATGGTGGAGCAGAGAAAATAAGCCTGGATCCTTGATGCTATGAGGCAGACTCAATTAGTCAACCTGGATCCTCCTAGCTCTGTACCTCTTGATATGTGAGGTCATAAATCCTATTATCATTTAAGCTATTTTGAGTTTACTGGTCCTCCTAGCCAAAAACAACCTGAGATAATCAGAAAGGGTATGTGAAGAGAGGGACATCTGGACCAGACAGACAAGCCTAGCTTTAGAAGTAGAAAAAACTGACAGAGAGTGAGATGATATCAGCTAAAGTTTTTGGAGTGCTTACACTGTGTCAGGCACTATCCTAAAGTGTTTTATGTATCTCATTTAATCTTACATCAATTGTATTAGATATATATTTTATTATAATCACTATTTTATAGATAAGTAAGCTGGGGTACAGAGCAATTAAATAATTTCAGGTCATACAACTGGTACATGGCAGAGCAGGACTCAAAGCCAGGAAATATGGCTCTAGCACTTGCTTTATTAACCTTTATGCAATACTTCCACTAATTAAGGGGACAGATGTTCAAAGACTAGGCAGAAAATGGAAAGTCTACCAAAGATACAAAGGAATCATGGAATTCATAATTGGAAAGGGACTCAGAAGCTTTCTCATTTAGCTTCATCCTTCTATATCCATAGTCCTCCTCAATCAGGTTCTTGAATCATCATTAACTCTAAAAAATGATTGTCCTGACCCTGTTTGTATACATCTAGTGAAGGTAAGTCTTCTCCTCCATATTACAAACCTTTTTTCGGGGGAAATTATAAAGAGGCGATACCTTCCGGTTACTTTCTGCCACTGGCCCCAGTTTAGTTCTCTGCGCAAGTCATAAAGAACAAGCGTAATCTCCCTTCCATGTCAGCCCCTTACAGGAGACAACTTTATCTTACTTCTTTCTCTAAACACTCCCCGCTTCCTAAGTCAGGTCTTCAGAGTCCAGAGTGCTAACCATTACACTAAGTCAGGTCTTCAAATACCATATTTCCTCACCATTTTGCTTCTAGGATAAAAGAAGCTATCCTCGGGCGCCTGGGTGGCTCAGTTGGTTAAGCGACTGCCTTCGGCTCAGGTCATGATCCTGGAGTCCCTGGATTGAGTCCCGCATCGGGCTCCCTGCTCGGCAGGGAGTCTGCTTCTCCCTCTGACCCTCCTCCCTCTCATGCTCTCTGTCTCTCATTCTCTCTGTCTCAAATAAATAAATAAAATCTTTAAAAAAAAAAAAAAGAAGCTATCCTCAAGTTAACAAAGGCTGGTTATGAGAGGTCAGAGTGTTACTATTCAGAGTCAAGATCTATTAGAAGATACACTGAGCTCAAAATCGTATTTCTTGAGCTGAGGCTCTCTTTTGTTGTACAAAATAACCTTTAACTAACATTGCCAGTCCTGCAATCCTAAGTAGAAGTCTCTCCTTTCTCTTGGGGCAAAAAATTCCTGGAAACACATTTTTCAATGCAAAAAGTGAAGGTTCCAGGTGAGGGACAAGACAAAGACAATTTATTAACTGAAAAAAAAGTTTTAAGGAGCAAGAATAAAGCTAGTAGAAAAGGGTTAAAAGCAGAGAAGTAATTTCCACTCTTCATGGTTTATTTGGTATAGAGAGGAAATGAAGGGCTTGGGGCAGTCAGAAGAAGAAAGGAACTATTTCACATGTAACTCGACTAGAACAAAGCAAAGACATTAACATCCCAGGAGAGCCAAGATATGTGCTTCCCTACAACCTATCTGTGCACACTATACATTTCATCCAGGCAAACAGCACAACTTTAAGGGAGAATGTCTCCTGAGGACACTCAGTGGCTCAAAGCTGCACAGAGGGGACTGCCAGAAGTGGGGGGCAAGGAGAGGGAGTGAGGAAATAGGATGATACAGGGGAGGATGATTGGGAGCCAAGATTTGGCAATTTTTTCAGGGAGAATACTACATATTCCCCATAAATTTTTTGACTGCCAAGGTAAGTACCTTCCAGAGCACAGTGAAATTATATATCCTTCCATCAACTCATAAACAATTTTCTAGGCATGAGGCCAAAAAGAATATATTATATAGGGGATACTCAGAGACAGAAGGGCATTTTCTCCCTTTTATACCATGGCCAAGTAGAAAGAAGACAATAGCTAGAGGCCAAAAATTCTGACCTACTCTGTGGCAAAATTCCTGTAAACTTACCAGTCCTCTGCCAATTTGTATAGCAAGAGTAAATGACTCCCAATTGAAAAAATATATTTTTTAAACTGTTTAAAATCTAGGGGCTCAGGAGAATAAACAAATTGCTGTATGTTCATAGAATACTATGCTATAATAAAAAAGAATGAACTTCTGGGGTTTGCCTTCTTCTGAGGATACATGATCAGAGAAAGTGACCCTATCCTGAGCCCTAGGAGGTGGACCTTAATTAGGTACACCAATTATGGTAATTGTGTCCTTTCTCTGACTGGTTTGGGAAGAGACAAGTGATCTGATCATTATCAGAGAGACTAGGGGACTTTGCTGGGTATATACTGAAATACACAAAAACATGGATGGATCTCAAAACTACTGTGGTAAGTAAAAGAAAGCAGAACTCCCTTAAAAAAAATACATAATTCTGGGGTGCCTGGGTGGCTCAGGCATTAAGCGTCTGCCTTTGGCTCAGGTCATGATCCCAGGGTCCTGGGATCGAGCCCCACATCGGGCTCCCCGCTCGGTGGGAAGCCTGCTTCTCCCTCTCCCACTCCCGCTGCTTGTGTTCCCTCTCTTGCTGTGTCTCTCTCTGTCAAATAAGTAAATAAAATCTTAAAAAAAAAAAAACAATGTAATTCCATTTATATGAAGTTAATGGACAGGCAAAACTAAACTACAATGATTTAAATCAGGAAATGCTTGCTTAGGATTTGGGGGTAAAATATGGGTATAAGGGATCCTTCTGAGATGGAAATATTCTATCTTGTTGGGGGATGTGGTTACATGGGTGTATGCAACTGTCAAAACTTATTAACTGATCTGTGCATTTTATTGTATGGTATTTAAACATACACACATACAAACAGACACAAACCATACATACAAATGCTCTTAGGAGTCAAGACAATGGGGACAAAACATCCTTATAGTTAAAATGGCAGGGTAAAAACAAAATAAGTCTGCACTCATGCATGGCAAGTCTATTCCTACATTATTATTTTTTTTTTTTTTTAAAGATTTTATTTATTTATTTGACAGAGACAGAGATAGCAAGAGCAGGCACACAAGTAGCGGGAGTGGGAGAGGGAGAGCAGGCTTCCCGCCGAGGAGGGAACCCGATGTGGGACTCGATCCCAGGACCCTGGGATCATGACCTGAGCCGAAGGCAGACGCTTAACGACTGAGCCACCCAGGCGCCCTATTCCTACATTATTTGACTGGAGTTGGGAGAAAAGGAAAAAGCACTAATGTTTACTGAGCACAATTATGAACCTGGTGCTTTATGCACTTCAACTCATATTCACCAAAAGTAGTTAATCACCTTGCCCAAGGTCATACCACTACTAAATAACAGAACCAGATGAGAACTCTGGTGTTGTCTGATTCCAAAGTCTACATTCTTTTTTTGACTCTGGTTTATTGTTCCTACACATTACTTTATTTAATCCAAACAAAACCCTTTGTCAGGGCATTTTTCAGATGAAGAAACTAAAGCTCAGGGACGCCTGGGTGGCTCAGTCAGTTATGCATCTGCCTTCGGCTCAGGTCATGATCCCAGGGTCCTGGGATTGAGTCCCACATCGGGCTCCTTGCTCAGAGGGGAGCCTGCTTCTCCCTCTGCCTGCCACTCCCCCTGCTTGTGTTCCCTCTCTCACTGTCTCTCTGTCAAATAAATAAAATCTTAAAAAAAAAGAAAGAAACTAAAGCTCAGAGGAATTAAATAACTTTCCCAAGTTAATACAAGAGGAGCAAGGGCAGGACGCCAACCTAGCTGTGTCTAATCCCAAAGTCAAAGTTGTAGGTGTCCCAAGGCAAACATTCAAGAGTGTTCTGGGGCATGAAGTTGGGATGAGAAGGGTGCCTAGATCTGAGGCCTCTCTTCAGAATGTTCATGGGGGACAAATTTGGGGGTTCAAAAATTAGGTTTCTTTTTTTTTTTAGTATTTTATTTATTTATTTATTTATTTATTTTTAAAGATTTTATTTATTTGACAGAGACAGACACAGCGAGAGAGGGAACACAAGCAGGGGCAGTGGGAGAGGGAGAAGCAGGCTTCCCACAGAGCAGGGAGCCCGATGCGGGGCTTGATCCCAGGACTCTGGGATCATGACCAGAGCCGAAGGCAGACGCTTAACAACTGAGCCACCCAGGCGCCCCCCAAAATTAGGTTTCTAAATTCTCCCATCTTTCTCCTCAATCTAGGTCACCCCTCATGACTTTAAATTTTTTACAGTTTACAGAGAGTATCTTATTTGATCTTCTCAAGGTATAAAATATTATCTCCATTTTTGAATGAAATACTAATAGTAAGAAATATTAAGTGAATTATTCAGGGCCATACAGTATGTATACGGAGGTAGAATTCAAACCCACGTCTTCTTGATTGCAAAATCCCATGTTCTTCCCACTATAGTGCTCAAAGGACAAAAACCAACAACAGTATGATAACTGAAAGTTCAGTATGATGCCTGAAAAGGTAAAAGGCTCAACCATCCTTGGTAGACATGATAGAACACCCTGCTGAGTTATAAATATAAGAGACACAGGTCCAATACTCCCTTTTCTTCAAAGAGAAAGCAGAATATGGAGGACTAAAGAATAAAGTACTTATGGAACATATAAGGCTGTAGTTATGTGACGTTCACTAAGTTCTTTAAAGACTTCAAAAGTCAACTGTCATAGGTTTCACTAGTACTAGGCCAATAAAAATAACAATAATAATAACAATCATACCAATTTTCAAAATCAGGGAAGTGTTAAGAAAATCATTCTGCTCTATAAATGCAAAAGGATTCACTGGTATGTAAGAAGGCCACAGGAGTTGGCTGATGTCCAGAGCAATTCCTTAGGCAAAGTAGTGAGAAAAACAAGATTAAAATGTTCTAGACATGTACTCTCCTTTCTTTGTTCAATCTCTGTTATGGCTGTACTTGCCCTGAAATGAGAACTACAGGTGCTTTTGGTCAATGAACTGAAATGTTGGGCTTCATTATAGTTTCTATCAGTTTCTTTACATTCTCGGCCAAAAATGCCCATTTTACTTCTGTGAACAAAACAGAACAAATCAAATTTCCTCCTCTTTCAAGCAAAGAGCAGCAGTGGGTGGGTACCTTTCCTTCTGCTGCTTCCATTTTCTTTAGTTTTATCATAGTAATGCCACTATGTAGAAAATATCACAGAATCTTAGGGATGGAAAGGAACTTCAAAGTTCACAACTCTCTTCTCCCACACACTGACAAAGGTGCTCCCAACTGAATCCAGAGAAGACATTCTGGCAAAGAAAATAAATTGCAACTTACCTACTGTTCATGGGCATTTCCGGATGCCTTCTATTACTAACTTAAATGCTATGCGGGTAAGTCTATCTTGCCCTACTGTGATGACCTTAGAGGTCAATGCCACCACTTGTTAGGTAGAAAGGACACCTAAGCCAACAATGTAGTATTAAAAGAATATTTCAGGGGCGCCTGGGTGGCTCAGTCGTTAAGCGTCTGCCTTCGGCTCAGGTCATGATCCCAGAGTCCTGGGATCGAGCCCCACATCGGGCTCCCTGCTCAGCAGGAAGCCTGCTTCTCCCTCTCCCACTCCCCCTGCTTGTGTTCCCTCTCTCACTGTGTCTCTCTCTGTCAAATAAATAAATAAAATCTTTAAAAAAAAAAAAAAGAATTTCAAAATATAAAACAAAATGTGAGATTGCCAGGGAAATGAAAAAAGAATCGAATTTCATATGAAGGAACTGAAAACCTTTAAGAATCATTATTCCTAGAGCCTCTGCTGCAAAGGAGAGTCTGCTATTTATTCCGCAATATCCAGTTACCTCTTCCTTAATAGAACCACTGGTTTTAGGTTGGGCATAGGGATGCCTGGAAAAAAGCTACACATATCCCAACCTCCACTATAGCTAAATATGAGCACCCTAATAAATTCTAGTCCATGAGACTTAAGAAGTAGTGTTATGAATTGAACTGTGTGTCCCCCTCCAAATCTGTTTGTTGAATCCCTAACCTCCTGTATCTCAGAATGTGACTATATTTGGAGATGGGGTCTTTAAGGAGGTGATTAAGTTAAAATGAGTGGGCCCTAATCTAATCTGACTGATATCCTTATAAGAAGAGGAGATTTAGGGGCGCCTGGGTGGCTCAGTCATTAAGTGTCTGCCTTTGGCTCAGGTCATGATCCCAGGGTCCTGGGATCGAGTTCCGCATCGGGCTCCCTGCTCAGCAGGAAGCCTGCTTCTCCCTCTCTCACTCCCGCTGCTTGTGTTTCCTCTCTCGCTGTCTCTCTCTGTCAAATAAATAAATAAAATCTTCAAAAAAAAAAAAAGAAAAGGAAATTTAGACACACAAAAAGACATAGAGATATATGGGCAGAGGAAAAACTGTGTAATGACACAGTGAAAAGGTAGCCACGTGCAAGCCCAGGAGAAAGGCTTCTGGAGAAACCAAATCTGCCAACACCTTGATCTTGGACTTTTAGCCTCCGGAATTGAGAAAATAAATTTCTGTTGTTTAAACCATTCAGTCTGTGGTATTTTGTTATGGTAGCCCTAGGAAATTAATACAAGTAGTAAATACAACCTCTACGAAGTACCCTTACAGGAAGTGGGTAGCCCTTCTTTACTTACCCTAATTCCTACTGGCTTAAATGCGGAAGCAGCCATCTGGGACTGTGAGATGATACTAGGGTTGAAAACCATAGATCATGAGGCAACAGACAAAAGAAACCTGGGTCCTTGACTAGAGCAGTCCCAGACTGGACTGACTACCTCTAAATTTCCTGAATGTGAGAAAAATACACTTCACTCTTATCTAAGATACTATTTAGGTGCATGCATGCGTGCGCATGTGTGTGCACACACAAACAAAGTAATTCTGATAAAAATAATAATTCCTAAAAAAATAAAAATAAAAATAATTCCTCAATTCCTACAAGCAAGAATCAAGCAGCAACACTCTGGAGCTTATATGTACTTGGGAGGGAAGAAGTAAAATAACAGAAAGTTGGCATTTTTTAAAAAGATTTTATTTTTAACATGGAGCTCGAACTCACAACCCCAAGATCAAGATACTAACTGAGCCAGCCAGAGACCCCGAAAGTTGGCATTTTATGGAGAATATAAGAGCATCACCCTTGTGCTCTAATACTACCTGTGCTGTAAGGAAAAGGCTGAACATAATAATAGGGTGAGTTAGGGGCAGCACCCATCAAAATAAAGAACCTTCAATCTCCAGAGTGTAGAAGGCAGCAAGCATGTTGTAGTGGATAAATTTATGAACTTTGGGGGCACCTGGGTGGCTCAGTCATTAAATGTCTGCCTTCGGCTCAGGTCATGATCCCAGGGTTCTGGGATCGAGCCCCACATCAGGCTCCCTGCTCCACGGGAAGCCTGCTTCTCCCTCTCCCACTCCCCCTGCTTGTGTTCCCTCTCTCGCTGTGTCTCTCTCTGTCAAATAAATAAATAAAATCTTTTAAATAAAAAAAAAATTTATGAACTTTGTAGTTTGACATGAATTTGGCTAGGAGAGTCCGGTTTCCACAACTTAGTAATCATGTAACTGAGCCTCAGCCTCCTCATTTGTAAGATCAGGCATGATACTTACCTCACAAAGCCACTGAAAGAACATGTGAGGTAACAAATGCAATGTGCCTGCACACAGTAGATGCTCAACAAATGTTATTCCACAGTAAGAAGAGAGAGAATGGTAACTGACAGACCCCTTTCCCTTGCTGTTCACTGGTAGTTTTTCTCTTATGAATGAACATATTCCCATTCAGAATTGGCATCTTGTATACACCATTTTCCCAATCAGTACAGAAGCCATATTATCCTGCATAGGTGAGATTTTTATCTATTTTAATGATAAGTGACAGTAAAAGACTATAAGAAAGAGAAAAGAGAATTTTATTTACCCCTTCCTGTTGGCTTCCGATTTTTCTTGGTACTTTGGTATTTTAAGAACTGTTTTTTTTTTAAAAAGTCAATTCAGGTAAATGCTTCTTCCAAAAGAAAGAACTCCAGTGTTTGATATAGCTGTAAGCATAGGCCCAAGGCAAGAGATCAATCACTGAAGACTGGCTAGTTCTTCAGACTCTGTTACCCATGATGGCTGGTCAGATGTGTAAAGAATACCCAATGTTTGATGGCTCATATCCTAAGGAGCCCTCTTCTAGAATGCTTACCATTGATCACTCTGTTGTGTGCACAGAGCTAGATTCTTTACAAGTAGGCATTATCATTCCTTTTTTATGGAAGAATAAACTGAAGATCAAAGTGATCATAGAGCAAATCTCATTCTAATTTCAAAGTACATCCAGAATCTCATGATTTCCCCATACTTCCACTGTTACCACTCTGGTCCAAGCCGCCATCTTTCTTCATGGAATGATTATAATAACCTACCAACTGGTCTCTTGCTTCCAATCTTGCCCCCCTACAGCATTTTCTAAACATAGCAGCCAGAGTGATTGTGAAAAAACATCTTCAGGTCATGTTACACATTTGCTCAAAACCATCCAATGGCTCCCCATCTCACTCAGAGCAAAAGCCGAAGTTCTTAAAATGACCTACAAAACTTAAATAATCTGATACCAGTTTGCCCTCTGACCCCATCTCTTACTATCCCCCTCCCCCGACCCCCACATTTGCAGGTCCAGTCATACTGGCTCCTCCCTATGCCCTAAGCCCACTTTATAGTGATTACTTTTGCTGTTCCTTCCTTCTGCCTGGAATGATCGTTTTCCAGATAACAGCATGGCTTGCTTACTTAAGTCTCTTCAGGTCTTTACTGAAATGCCATCTCAGTAAGCCTTCCTCTGGTCACAATAACTAAAATTACAAAACTCCAAATACTTCCTATCCTATTGCCCTAAGGCCTCCCCCACAAAAAGTTATTTAATTAGATACCAGACTTTTTGCTCCTCTTTGCTTAACAGATAAATCTGAAGTTTGTTTTCTTCCTCGGAGACAGAAAGTGACAGTATAATGAAAAGTTCACATCTCACTCATAGAGATGCAAATACCTCAAAAGGGGAGACAAATTCATGGACTTCTTGAGGTCTCTTTCAGTCCTTCAAATCTATAAATAGTCAAGCATGGGAGCACTGGAGAGAGGAGAACAAGACCCACCATAATTTCTACTCTGATGTAAAATGTAAGAAGAGAAACACAATACTCTTGACTTCTTTCATTTACAAAATCTAGAGGGGGAATTTTCTTAGTATGAATGACTCATTCTTAATCTTTAAAGCAATAGGTACAGGAGAAAATACATGCCATGATCTGCTATGACAAGGAACTAACACTGAGCTGAGTGAAATCTCCCAGACCTACGTCAATAAATATGAACAGGCTAGGAAAGTGAAAATGGAAAACACAAAAGAAACCCCCAGCTAATTTTCTAACTCCAGACAAATGGTGTGTCAATATAATACTGATAGGAATCTACCATAATACCATATCAGTGTGGAAGAGAAACAAGGAAAAGCAAGTAAAACACAAGTTGCCAATTTCCAACTCAGCTTTAACGCTACCAAAATAAGCAAGGCACTTCTAGATATAAAGACAAATCTCTGGTCTAGAAGGTCAGAGTTTAACTTAGACTTGGCATAAGCTCGAGTGCAGCAGCAGCTTGATTCACAAATAGGTGATAGGTGTTTCCTACTGTATCTTCTTCCAATCAGATCACATTAAGAAGATAATGTATCATTACAGTGTTTACATGAAACTGCAAATTTTGAAAGAGAAGAGAAAAACACCTTATACCGCTCTTGAAACATTTTATTTCATAGCTCTAAATACAGTTATGGTATTAATGTCATATATCATTGAGTAAATGAATTCTATAAGTTAAATGATGATATGTTTATGTTCTATCTGCTCACTGGCCCCCAGGTCAGCCAATCTGATCCAGCACTCCATGGCAACAGGCTCTATCACTAAGAGCTGTAAGACAAGGCTCCCTCCGCCTTTTCTTTCTTTCTTTTTTTTCTTTCTTTCTTTCTTTCTTTTTCTCTCTTTTTTTTAAATAAAGCATTTCCCACAGAAACTGCTGCAAATACTGTCAATAAATAGTCTCTACAGACAAATAAGAAATCCTGCCGTTCTGATATACTAAAAATGAATAGTGGGGAGAAAGACTGAATAGCAATGACAATGAATCTATGCAAATAACAAGGGATCCCAAAAACTCCAGAGATTTTCCTCTGTTTAATTTCAGTAGAGAAATTCAGGAATTCTTGAACTGTGAAAAACCAACACCAAGATAAATTGAGGATTAGTATTAGGGAGTGCTGCCCAGCTAAAGTTATGGTATTGAAGCTTCCCATGCCACAATATACAGGAAGAGTTAAAAGCTTTAACTTAAGACAGCTAACCTTTTCCCATAATTTTTTTTGAACTGTTAAAATAAGCCTCAAAACTCACAGATCTCAGGTTCTTATTCTCCGTATTTTGCAAAGCACAGCTCATACAGTCCTTCAAATTCTGTCTGTCTGCTCTATATTCCCCTCTCCTACCACCCTCCACTTGCTTAGAGAAAAAAATTGCCATGTCCAAATGAGGAAATAATATATTTGCTCTTCACATACCATATGCCCCCATTCCTTCTCAGCTGTAGACCTCCTTGAAGCAAAGAAGAAACAAGATAATTACAAACTGCATAAGGAAACTAGACTGAAACAACCCATTATTCTCCCCAGTGGTACTCACTGACATTCTAAAATCCACCTGACATATTACAAAGTATTCTGCTTTCCTGGCATGCTTTTCACCAATAACTAATATAATATCTCTGGATGAAACAAGCAACTTTGGTCCCCACCTTGTGGTATATGATGGTAAGTGAATGCTAAGAAGTAGACAGAATCTGAATGGTCAGGGTCAAAATTAGCTTGGAAATTGTACATTTTCATCTGGCTCATTTTTGTTTTAATTGTGCTAGACAAACATAAAAATTACCATTTATTCATTTTTAAGAATACAGTTCAGTAGCATTAAGTACATTCACATTATCCTGCATTATAGAAGAGAACATGGTTTCAGACACAAAAGCCATGGTAAGAGACTACAATCATTCTTTCTATGACTATATACTAAACATGTATTTATCGTACAAGTCACTTACAATTAAGAAGTATAGCTTATGAAGAACACTCAGATGTTAAGAAGATCTGACACTAATGCTCACTAAAAATAGCTACCCACTGTCTATTTCCAGTAGGTTTTTCACATGCCAAATACAGTTTCTTACATGCACATCTCAGGTCCCAAATAAGTCCAAAGTAGATGAAAGTTTACATTTCTTTTGCCAGCATTGAGTTCCAAGGGACCCATAAGAGCAGACTAACATGAGAAGCAATAGACAGAGTTCCAGAAATTCCTAGAACAGAGAAAATGTTTCCTGTTACACTGTTTCAAATTTCCCAAGAATTAAGGAGATATTAAGGAGAATGAAGGCTGTTAAGGAGACAACCCAGAAAAGACGTAAAATGTAACTTGTAGTGGGAATCATAAATAATATCAAAGCTAAAAAAAAAAAAGTCCCTGCAAAAAAAAAAAAAATTCACTACTAGGCCTCTCTCTGTACATCAGTTTCCTTTATACCTTCATAACAGAAAACTCAAACATTTTGCTCTGGTCCTATAAACGCCCCTCCAGCCCCCTTTTATGATCCTAAGCTAGTACATATGGAAACACAGCATATTTACTGACCTCAGAAGCACAAGAAGTTGCATGAATAGGCTATTTTTTCAGTATGACCACCCTGGGCTCTGGTCAGAGGAGGCCATCTTCCTCAAGTACCAACAATAGCCAGAGCAGCTCTCATTTATTATGCACCTACTGTATTCCAAACACCATACTCAGGAATTTTAGAAGTTACCACATTTATCTTCACTTTAACACATTCTGAAAATTTACTTTCAGATACTAACAGTTAAGGATTAAAAATTTCTTCATCATCCTGTTTTTTTTTAAAGATTTTATTTATTTATTTGAGAGAGAGAATGAGAAAGAGAGAGCATGAGAGGGGGGAGGGTCAGAGGGAGAAACCGACTCCCCGCTGGGCAGGGAGCCCTATGCGGGACTCGATCCCGGGACTCCAGGATCATGACCTGAGCCGAAGGCAGTCGCCCAACCAACTGAGCCACCCAGGTGCCCTATCCTTGTTTTTTTTTGTTTTGTTTTTCTGTTTTAGAATTTATTTATCTGTCAGAGAGAGAGTAGAAGGAGGGGGAGTGGCAGGCAGAGGGAGAAGCAGGCAGGGAGCCTGATGCAGGACTCGATCCCAGGCCCCGAGATCATGACCTGGGCCAAAGGCAGATGCTTAACTGAATGAGCCACCCAGGCATCCCCTTCATCTTTGTTTTAAGACCAGAAAAGTTTAATACCAGAGAAGACCCTTGATAGGCTTCTTTATACTTATAGAAAACACACACAAAAAAGAAAAATGAACCATAATCTCTAACTAAAAGATAACTGCTATTAATAACACAGTGTTTTCAGATAAATTTTTCTAAATTTTGTTTCCATATTTGTATCCACATTGCACATATTTCCATACCTAATAATTTTTATGTAGTATATATTATACAGAACATCTTTTTTTTAAATTTTATTTATTTAACAGAGAGAGACATAGCGAAAGAGGGAACACAAGCAAGGGGAGTGGGAGAGAGAGAAGCAGGCTTCCCGCTGAGCAGAGAGCCCGATGTGGGACTCGATCCCAGGACCCCAGGGTCATAACCTGAGCCAAAGGCAGACGCTTAACGACTGAGCCACCCAGGCGCCCTATACAGAACATCTTTTTTTTTTTTTTTTAAGATTTTATTTATTTATTTTTTAGAGAGCGAGTGAGAGAGAAACAGCATGAGAGGGGAGAGGGTCAGAGGGAGAAGCAGGCTCCCCGCTGAGCTGTGAGCCCGATGTGGGACTCGATCCCAGGACCCTGGGATCATGACCTGAGCCGAAGGCAGACGCTTAACCATCTGAGCCACCCAGGCGCCCCTACAGAACATCTTTATTTTTTTTTTTATTTTTTTATTTTTTTAAAGATTTTATTTGTTTATTTGACAGTGAGAGAAACAGAGCGGGAACAGAAGCAGAGGGAGAGAGAGAGAGAGAAGTAGGCTTCCCGTGGAGCAGGGAGCCCGATGTGGGGCTCGATCCCAGGTCCCTGGGATCGTGACCTGAGCTGAAGGCAGATGCTTAACGACTGAGCCACCCAGGCGCCCCCAGAACATCTTTAAACCATGATTTTTTCTACTACTAAAACTGTGACCAAAAAAAAAAAGTGACCATTTTCTCCATTATTACTTTTACCAGTCATTTTAATAGCTATCTAATATTCTACTACATACAAGTACCATAATTTTTAAGTAATCTCTACACCCAAAGTGGGGCTCGAACTCACAATCCCGAGATCAAGAGCAGCATGCTCTGCTGACTGAGCCAGCCAGGTACCCCACATGTATCATAATTTTAAACCATTTCCCTATTATTTTATAGTTAGGAAGCTGTTAATTTTTATAATAAAATAATGCTGTGATGAATATATTTGTACTTAAATCTTTATTCATATTTCTCATCAACTCCCTAGAATAAATACATTCAAGAGTTTTGGAGATAAAAAATTTCTCCCTTAGTTCAACCCAGTTAATAGAAGCAAGGATAGCCACACTATCTAATTATGGTATTTTTCAACTATTCCCCCAAGAACATATAATGTCCACTTAGCACATCCCATGACAGTGCCTGGACTTTAAGTTAGACATTCACCCAGGCAGCGCTTTTTACTTTTCTTCAACTCAGGCCCCATTTTAGTAATATTAACTCTCCTTTCCTATATATCACTAGAAAAGATATATATTCTATACTCCTTTAGACTCACTGGCCTAAGAAAATTAATAGGGAGGAAAGGGGGCACCTGGGTAGATCAGTTGGTTAAGGGTCTGACTTGATTTAGGCTCAGGTCACAGGGTTGGTGAGATGGAGCCCTGTGTCAGACTCTGTGCTGGGCGTGGAGCCTGCTTAACATTCTCTCTCTCCCCCTCTGCCCCTCCCCCGCTCAAAAAAAAAAGGGAGGAAAGGATAAAAAGTCACACAGGGAAATATTCTCTTTGACATTAATGTTACATACCATCTACTAGCTTTTGTGAGTATACGCTGATATTAGAGAGCAGTCCAAAAGATGAAGCCTCAAAAACGACAAAAGAATAACACTTTAGTCTTTAACATGAAACTGTAAGAAAATAAAAGGGCATGGAGATATTGAATATTTCAATATTTGTTTGTGATTTGACATTTGGTCCATTTAAGATCCTGGATGTTTTTTTAAGTGAGTTCTGTGCCCAACATGGGGCTTGAACTCATGACCCCAAGATCAAGAGTCACAGGCTCTACCAACTGAGCCCGCCAGGTGCCCTAGATCCTAGAGTTTTTTAAACTTGCGAATTTAAGGAGTGTTTCTACACAGTGCTTCATATAAATCCCACATTCTCACAAATATATGCAGAAAGAATACCTCCTCATCAACTCACAGAGAGAAAAGCAAAGGATACAAAGTTTCAGAGGTAGACAGTAAAGGAAAGCGTCCTAAGATTTTAAAGTACAAAGTAAAACACTGAACAAAAATAAAAAAACCAACCAACCATCTCATTTACAGAAGTCAAAAGATGATGGCCAAGAAAAGAAGAGAGCTATGAATCTGACTTAACGTGTTCCCCAATTTGGTCTCAAGTAATAAGCATCAAATTAGAGAAGATACTTCTTTTTTTAAAAAAAGATTTTATTTATTTATTTGAGAGAAATAGAGAGCGAGCACAAGCAGGGGGAGCGGCAAGCAGAGGGAGAAGCAAGCTCCCCGCTGAGCAAGGAGCCCAATGCAGGGCTCGATCCCAGGACCCTGGGATCATGACTTGAGCTGAATGGAGCCAGACGCTTAACCGACCAAGCCACTCAGGTGCCCAGAGAAGATACTTCTAAAAGGATCAACTGTGTCAATTTTAACCTTAAATATTTAGATTATGCTTATATTGTTTTAAAAACTCAATATGCTACATGGCTTTAAAAATCACTTCTGGCTTCCTCAAAAATTACTGGTGATCTGAAGATATAAATGGCACATCCCTGTTTAATTTCTTTTTTTTTTTTTTTTAAGATTTTATTTATTCAACAGAGAGAGAGCACAAGTAGGGGGAGCAGCCAAGGGAGAGGGAGAAGCAGGCTCTCCACTGAGCAGGGAGCCCGATGTGGGACTTGATCCCAGGACGCTGGGATCATGACCTGAGCTCAAGGCAGACACTTAACCGACTGAGCCACCCAGGCACCCCATCCCTGTTTAATTTCTAGACATTAATTTCTAAACATTAATAATAATAATGGCTAATGCTAAGTAAGCCTTTAGGATGACCAGGAACTATCTTAAAAGCTTTACAAGCATTAACTCTTTTTTTTTTTTTAAAATAAGTTCTTCTCTTTTTTTTTTAAAATAAGTTCTTTTTTTTTTTTTTTGAAGATTTTATTTATTTGACAGAGACACAGTGAGAGAGGGAACACAAGCAGGGGAAGTGGGAGAGGGAGAAGCAGGCTTCCCACTGAGCAGGGAGCCCGATGCGTGGCTCAATCCCAGGACCCTGGGATCATAACCTGAGCCGAAGGCAGACGCTTAATGACTGAGCCACCCAGGCGCCCCGCATTAACTCTTTTATTTATTTATTTATTTATTTAATTTTTTTTTTTTAAAGATTTTATTTATTGGGCGCCTGGGTGGCTCAGATGGTTAAGCGTCTGCCTTCGGCTCAGGTCATGATCCCAGGGTCCTGGGATCGAGTCCCGCATCGGGCTCCCTGCTCCTTGGGAGACTGCTTCTCCCTCTGCCTCTCTCTCTGTCTCTCATGAATAAATAAATAAAATCTTAAAAAAAAAAAAAGATTTTATTTATTTATTTGAGAGAGAGAGAATGAGAGAGAGCAAGCACATGAGAGGGGGGAGGGTCAGAGGGAGAAGCAGACTCCCTGCCGAGCAGGGAGCCCGATGCGGGACTCGATCCAGGGACTCCAGGATCATGACCTGAGCCGAAGGCAGTCGCTTAACCAACTGAGCCACCCAGGCGCCCCCGCATTAACTCTTTTAATCCTCAAAACAACCCTAGGAGGTAGATACTGTTATTATCTTCATTTCATATATTTTACATATGAAGAAATGGAGAGGTTAAGTAATTTGCCCAATGTCAGAGAACCAGCAATTGGCATAGCTGGGATTTGAGCTCAGGCAGCCCAAATTCAGAGTCTAAGTATTTAGCCACTATACTTTAAAAAAAAAAAAAAAAAAAACTCCTAACAGGCTACAGACAATGGGAGTGGGTAGGCTAGGAGAGAACACCAGAGAAAGTACGTATAAAGTTTTAGGCACAGGGGCACGTGGGTGGCTCAGTCAGTTAAGCATCTGCCTTCGGCTTAGGTCATGATCCCAGGACCTTGGGATCAAGCCCTGGATCTGTCTCCCTGCTCAGCCGGGAGTTTGCTTCTCCCTCTGCCTCTGTCCCTCCCCCAGCTCATGCTCTCTCTCTCTCTCAAATAAATAAATAAATCTTTAAAAAAAAAGTTTTAGGCACAGAAACAGTCTCTATCAATTTTACCAGGAAGTTCTTTTGACATATATCACATTTTAAATTATCCCAAATAGGGATAATTTGCAAAAGCAGTTCTTGACCTTTCCCTCCCCCTTAAAAAAAAAAAAAGCGAAATGAAGGATAGAAAGAAACTGAAATCTTACTTCTCCAACACCTTTCAACAGCTTTTCTTGCCTTGACCTTTTCCAAAATCTTGACAGTTAGAAAACAAAAATGATAAAAGAAGGCACTTTCACTTGAAATAAAAAGACCTCTTAGTAATTTTTCCACTGCTAATGTCTGAAACATTTGAGAAAGACTTAGGTCGATCCCACCCACTCCCAAATGGAAGGAAAACCAAGTTAAAACCGTCATCTTTTAATTTCACAGCAGTTTTCTTCCCCCTCTATGGCTATTCCTGTCCTCGCTGCAGACGGGGAACTGCTCCCAATGACGTCAGAGCAGTCTCCCAGCAACGATTAATAAGGGCTGTCCACCACAGGGGTTTCCTGAAAAGCTAGCAAGAAATTATCCATATATTTGCTGCAATATTTTTTTTTTAAGATTTTATTTATTTGAGACACAGAGAATGAGAGACAGACAGCATGAGAGGGGGGAGGGTCAGAGGCAGAAGCAGGCTCCCCGCCGAGCAGGGAGCCCGACGCGGGACTCGATCCCGGGACTCCAGGATCATGACCTGAGCCGAAGGCAGTCGCTTAACCAACTGAGCCACCCAGGCGCCCTATTTGCTGCAATATTGAGATGCAAGGATATGGTGGAATTTCTCTTAACCCTTATAGCTCCAGTCTCTGGCAAGCTTCAAAATAAGTTATTCTTCTGGAATGCTCTCAGTTTACCCTAGGATTATCTTCCTTTTTCTCCCCCAACTTCTCTCCAAATAAAATTATAATTTTGTTAGTTTGAAATACTTATATTTGTAATAAATTGATAATATGATACATTTGAACTACTATAATAAATAGGACTAGGATATAAGTCTGGCAGATATTACTCTTTTCACCTCATACCCTAACCCTAACCCTTCATACACAGAACTTAGAATAAATGAGAGCACAGAACAGAAAAGAATGTCAGGACAGAAAAGCCAACAAGTTCTTAAAGGTACTTTTCCACATATGCTACCCAAACACATCCACAGACAAAAGGCAAAAACCTTAAATTTTCCTAGCTCTAGTCTGCTGAATTTTTCACACTGACCTCTGCAGGCAGCCCTCCAGAGATCAGTGGTATTAAATGGAGTTGCATAAAAAAGAACTGGAAGCCCATTACTTACTTAATCCAGAAAAGGGTAAATTAGGTTCACACCCAAGAGGATATCTAACAATTTCTTCCTAAAGCTTTGTTCTAGCTTCATACATTCAAAATGAGAGTTTTAGTCTACAGTGGCAAGGAATTTCACCTACCTACCTATTTTTGAGGTCTGAGAAACAGCATACAAATCAAACTGCCTGCTCAGGACCAGTGCAAATAAGGTAGAAAAATTCCAAATTCCAAAGCTCAACCTAGAATTACTCATGGATGCTAGGTTCCAGAAACCTGCTCATGAGCCCCTTTTCATTCCGTATTTAGAAAAAGCAATTAGGTAAAATTCATTAGCAGCAGGACATATAGGGTTAATTCGGGCACTATGCTTCAGCAGTCCCGACTCTGGCCCCAACCTATTCTAAAAGGAAACATACAAAATAGCATCGCTATCTTTAACAACATCCCACTTTGGCTTCCGCTCTGTTCAGTGGAACCCAGTTATCATCAAGGCATAGATGGGAGAACGCACCACTTCAGATGGATTTTCTTCTTCCTTCTCTCTGTCCCCTCCCTCTCAGAAGAAAAAAGACTGCAAACAAAATCACTACGTCACTGGAGGCAGAGGGAATCCCATCTCTGCACTCTTTAGAAACCAAAGCCAGCAAACAAAAACAAGCCAATTGCAAGAAACAAATAAGTAATCCAAAATAAGAAGCAGTAAACCCACAGGAAATTCTTATGATAAATGATAAAGCTCAGTACGTCAAAAAGCATGTTTCAGTAAAAAGGCTGAACAAATTGCTCCTAAGATGTTTATAATCAAAAAAAGCTTCCTAGACACAGCAAAGGCGACATATTTCTTATCATCACAGTTAAAGACTAGGGGGCAGTTACATAAAGACATAGGACACAGAGACATATTCACCAGCGGATGTGGATAGCTGTGGAATGACACAGTGAAGGATATTTATAGGGGATTCCCTGCTTCCTGCAATGTGCGTCAACAGCATCACCAAAGAAACAGAAATCACCACTATTCTCATAAGCTAAAGCTGAATGAAGCATCACTAGAAATAGCCAGAGGTAGAATCTGAAAACAATAAAAGTTCTATCAAACCGAATTTTTAAAATATTTTAAAGGCAAAAATCAGCAAATGAAAATGTCCACAAAACATCTGATAATTTTCTAATTTTCCTACTTTGTATTATACAGTTACATTGGCCAAGATAAAAAAGGTATCTATTTTTCTAGCTTCTTCCTTATCCAGTCTATGGAGTTCAAGGACTTTTATATAAAGAAAGAAAATTATCCAAAACTCACCCCAGATGGATCTGCACTTAAACCAACAGCAAGCTCACATTATTAATGGAGACCTCATTGTAAGAATCTGTTCTGCCGGAATTTTGCAGGAAGAAATTCCTTCTGGGAAACCTGTGCCTCTTGCCCCACCCACGGTCCCCTCTTGCCCCCTTCACCCTTGAATGAAATGCTACTGATCCTTGCTGCTGCGTCTCCAGCAGGCTAACTGCTCTGACAAGCAGCCCTGAAGCAGACCACGGCCCAGCTGGAGAGATGTCACCTAGAGCTCTGCCAACAGTCTCTCTCTCTCTCTCTCTCACACACACACATATGCAGGCTGCAAGAGCACCCCCTCCCAACTCCTCTTTTCGCTCTCATTCAAGCACTTCAGCGACATGCCTGCCTCCACACTGCTCTGAGGATAGCTTTTAAAGATACAGCAGCAGTTCCTTTCTGCTGCATATGTAGAGATGCCAAAATAAAGGCTTATTAAATAAGAGAAGAATAATGAGTTGCAGATATATATGGAGTTAAAAGTTCACTTTTAAATCTATTTTGCCTTTTTCTCACCTGTAAAATAACCAAGGAGAGAGAAACGGTCTTTGCTTAAAAGCTACTAGGCTAGACTTCAGAAATTAAGACCAAACCTAGAAACAGAATTTTCTTTCCAGTGAGCTATATTTAATGAAATCATTTTTCACTTGGGGGAAGAAGGTGGGCAACACAGAATACCAGTAGCTATCTGTTCCTCCTTCCATGTGTGTTCCACAAGGATGGTGAAGAGACTGGCTATAAAATGGGGGAACGAGGAAACTGTGAAGGCATCTTACTGATAAAACTGATGAAAAAGGATGAGAATAGAGTATAAGTATGTGGATGAGGATAAATAGATTTTTAAAAAGGAAGTGGTACGAAAGACACCAGGAAGGAAGAGTAATAGTTCTTAAAAGTATGCATGGCTCTGGGGCACCTGGGTGGCTCAGTAGATTAAGCATGACTCTGGGTTTGGGCTCAGGTCATGAACTCAGGGTCATGGGAGGAAGCCCCTCTCCAGCTCCAGCTCTAGCTCTGTGCTCAACGGGGAGTCTGCTTGTCCCTCTCCCTCTGTTCCTCCCCCCACTAGCGCTCTCTCTCTTTCTCTCTCTAAAAATAAATAACTAAAAATCTTTAAAAAGTATGCATGACTCTGAGACAGAAGACATATTAAGTGACCTCAGGTCCTGATTTTTAAGAGCCCAAGGAAAGGTAGTAATAATTTCCATTGCTACAAGAACTAATGGACATTATAAGTGGCACAAGGTCTTCAGTAGCACAAAATAATACATGGGTAGGGGTCCAGGCATCCTGAGGAAAACAATAAAACCTGTCGCAAAGACAACTAATCGTTCATTCAAAAATATATTCATTGTGTGCTGTGTTCTTACTATGGGCCAGACACTATGATAAGCTCTAGGAATATGAGACAGATTTATTAAGGGTCATACAGAAGAAAAAAAGAAAAGATCTGGTTTTTACTCTGAATGAGATGAGAAGCGATTAGGGGGTTAGAAAGCTGATCCTAAAAGGCCAAAGAGACCACTGACAGGAATCTGGCTTTTACATTAGAGAGGCAATCTCACTTGAGATGAGAGACCACTGGGAGTTCTTAAGAAGAGCAACGGCATGTTTTGACCTTTATTTCTTTTTTGCCTCCAATTTTTAAGAAATTTCTAACATACAGAGATTTTGTAAAAATAGTAAAACAGCCACCTGGATTCATATTCAGGTTTAGTACATATGTGTGCATGCACCCATGTGTGTAAATTTTTTTCAGAGCTATCTGAGATGTTCTCATAATGACCCTTCACACATAAAATAATTCAGCATGTATCTCCTAATAAAGCCACTCTGAACTATGAAATAACCACCTGTCAAGTCCCAGATGGGTTAATGAGTAGCACACCTGCCAAAAAATCTAAATAGCACTGCAAAAGCTTAGAAAACTCAAATGACTTTGGAATCACCATCCACTGAAGGCTGGACAGAACCTGCAAGCTGAACCAAACCAGATCAAATGTCTGCTAAAATAAAAGTCAACGTTCACGGGCGCCTGGGTGGCTCAGTTGGTTGAGCGACTGCCTTCGGCTCAGGTCATGATCCTGGAGTCCCAGGATCGAGTCCCGCATCGGGCTCCCTGCTCGGCAGGGAGTCTACTTCTCCCTCTGACCCTCCCCCCTCTCATGTACTCATTCTCTCTCTCTCAAATAAATAAATAAAATCTTAAAAAAAAAAAAAAAGTCAACATTCACCATGGCATTTAAACCAGACCCAGACCCTTGTAACATAATATTCATATTTTCCAGGATGCAATCCAAAAATTTCTTGGCATCCAAAAAAACCCAAGATAATTTCAATTTGCATAGGAAAAGAAATGACCAGATACAACACTGAGATGACACAGATATAGGAAATCTGACAGCTACTAAAACAGCTATTATAAAAATGCTCCAACAGCACAGTATAAGGTATAGACTTGTCTATTCACTATGTTGTACACCTGAAACTAATGTAACACTGTCAACTATACTACAATTAAAAAAAAAAAGTATTCAAAAAGACTTCGTGGAGCTAGAAAGATAATCTGTCACTTGAGAATTATGTTTAAGCGTGATAAATGCCTATATTGACCTATCCTTATCCATGATTAAAACAATAACCTTATTTAAAAAAAAAAAAGAAAGAAAATATTTCTCTAAAAATTAGGGAAATATTCCTGAAACTAATGGCAAGAAAGAATATTTTAAGAAAAAATAGATGATATAAAGAAGAACCAAATGGAAATTTTAGAACTGAAAAATGTAACAATCAAAATATAAATATTCCATGGGTTCAACAGCAGAACAAAGATGACAGAAGAATCCAGTTAATTTTCAGACAGATCAAATTCAAACTGAAGACAGATAAATTTGAAGAGAGGTCAAATCTCAATAGCAATATCAAGTAGGAATCAATATCAAATCTGAACAATAAAGAGAAAAAAGACTGGGGGGAAAAAGAACAATCATCAAAGATCTGTAGGGCAATACCAAAATGTCTAATATTTGGGCCATCAGTGCTCCAAAAGGAGAGGAGAAAGAGTGGTGAAATATTTGAAGAAATAATGGTTTAAAATTTCACATATTTGACAAAAGACACAAACATATACAGTCAAGAAGCTCAGCAATCCCCAAATAGGATAAATAAAACAAAATCCACTCCTGGATTTATAATAATCTCACAGCTAAAAACTAAAAACAAAGAAAAAAATCTTGAAAGCAACCAGAGAAAAATGATGTATTATCTATTAAGGAAACAATGATCTGAATGTCTATATTTCTTATCAGAAAGGGAACTAGAAGGAAATAAAACATTTTAATTTTTTATTTTTAAAAGATTTTATTTATTTATTTGACAGAGAGAGACACGGCGAGAGAGGGAACACAAGCAGGGGGAGTGAGAGAGGGAGAAGCAGGCTTCCCGCGGAGCAGGGAGCCCGATGAGGGGCTCGATCCCAGGACCCTCTGGGATCATGACCCAAGCCAAAGGTAAATACTTAACGACTGAGCCAACCAGGCACGCCTAAAACAACATTTGAAAGTGCTGAAAGGAAACACAGCTTTCTATATCCAGAGGAAATACTTTTTTTTTTTTTTTAAGATTTTATTTATTTGACAGAGAGAGACACAGCGAGAGAGGGAACACAAGCAGGGGGAGTGGGAGAGGGAGAAGCAGGCTTCCCACGGAGCAGGGAGCCCGATGTGGGGCCCGACCCAGGACCCCAGGATCATGACCTGAGCCGAAGGCAGACGCCTAACGGCTGAGCCACCCAGGCGCCCCCAGAGTAAATATCCTTAAGGAATGAAGATGACATAGACATTCTCAGATAAAGGAAAACCAAGAGAATTCACTGCTAACAGACCTATTCTAAAAGAATGGCCAAAAAAAGTTCTTCAGAAAGATGGGAAATAATACAACTAAACTTGGAACACCAGGAACAAAGAAAGAAAAATATAAATGTTAAATATCTGGTTACTATAATATACTATTCTCCTCCTCTTGAGTTCTTTGAAATGTTTGATGTTTGCAAACGAAAAATTGTAGGATGATCTCAAGGAATTTTCACTGTATGTCGATAAATGTAATAGATAAGACAACTACAATATTAAGGGGGGGACAGGACAAGAACCTATATGGTAGTAAGGTTTCAACATTCTACCTAAATTGGCAAAGTATTAATTCTAAGTAGACCATTAAAAGTTAGGTGTGTATATTGAAAAAAAAAAGAGAGATCCCTACACAGCCAATAAAATCTACATAAAAAGGTATAGTCAAAACCTAATAGATAAAGTTAAATGATTAAAATGGAATATCACAAAATGTTCAAATGACTCAAAAGGCAGGAAAAGGATACCATCAGAGGATTAAAAATAGGAAGAACAAAGAAAAAAACAATAAAATAGTAGACTTAATGCTAAACATATCAATAATTACATTAAATGTAAATGGTCTAAAAATGCCAATTAAAAGACAGGTTGTTCAGGGGTGCTTGGGTGGCTCAGTTGGTTAGGCGTCTGCCTTTGGCTCAGGTCATGATCCCAGGGTCCTGGGATCAACCCCAACTCAGGCTTCCTACTCACTGGGGAGCCTACCTCTCCCCTTCCCTCTGCCCCCTCATGCCCACGCTCATGCACAGGCTCTCTCCCTCTCAAATAAAATTCTTAAAAAAAAAAGTTGTTCAAATATATTAGAAACTTCAAATATGATAACTTATACTTAGGCAGGTTGAAGGCAAATAGAATAAACTACTTGGTATGGTACTTTAATAGTGGATACATGACTTTACATATGAGTCAAAACCCACAGCAGGGTGCCTGGGTGGCTCAGTCAGTTAAGCATCTGCCTTCAGCTCTGGTCGTGATCCCAGGGTCCTGGAATTGAGCCCCACAGCAAGCTCCCTGCTCAGTAGGGAGTCTGCTTCTCCCTCTCCCTCTGCCCCTCCCCCCACTCACGTTCTCGTTCTCTCTCAAATAAATCTTTTCTAAAAATTAAAATAATAAGTAAATAAAATCTTAAAAAAAAAAAAAAAAAAGACTGATGCCTTCCCCCTAAAATCAGAAACAAGACAAGGTTGTCCACTGTAAACCATTACTATTCAACATCATAGTGAAAGCCCTAGCCAGTACAATAAGCAAAGAGAAAGAAATAAAAGGCATACAGATTGGCGAAGAAGAAATAAAAACTATTTCTCTTCACAGACAATAAAATTGCACACATATAAAATACTAAGGAACCACCCCAGACCCCCGGGAAACCCTAGAACTAGTAAATCTGTTTAGCAAGATTGTAGGACATAAATTCAACACTGCCAAATCAAATTTCCCCAAACTGATCTATAGATTTGGTACAATTCTAATTCAAAATCCCAGTAGGATTTTTTTGTAGACATAACAAATTAACTCTAATATTTATATGGAGAAGCAAAAAAGCAAAATAGCCAAAATAATTTTGAAGAATAATTTGTAGAAATCAGAGTACCCAATATTAAGACTTACTATAAAGTTACAATAATCAAGACAGTACAGAATCAGTGATGGGAAAGAACATAGATCAGGGGCGCCTGGGTGGCTCAGTTGGTTAAGCGACTGCCTTCGGCTCAGGTCATGATCCTGGAGTCCCGGGATCGAGTCCCGCATCGGGCTCCCTGCTCGGCAGGGAGTCTGCTTCTCCCTCTGACCCTCCTCCCTCTCATGCTCTCTGTATCTCATTCTCTCTCTCTCAAATAAATAAATAAAATATTTAAAAAAAAAAAAAAAAAAAGAACATAGATCAGTGGAATAGAATAGAAATCCAGAAATCCAGGAGTGCCTGGGTGGCTCAGTTGTTAAGTGTCTGCCTTTGGCTCAGGTCATGATCCCGGGGTCCTGGGATCAAGCCCTGCATCAGGCTCTGTGCTCAGAGGGAGGCCTGCTTCTCCCTCTCCCACTCCCCCTGCTTGTGTTCCTGCTCTCGCTATCTCTCTCTCTGTCAAATAAATAAAATCTTAAAAAAAAAGAAATCCATATAAATATACCAACTGATTTATTTTACAAAGGTACAAAAACAATTTAATGGAGAAAAGACAATCTTTTTAACAAATGGCATAGAGGTGGCACCTGGGTGGCTCAGTCGTGAAGCGTCTGCCTTCGGCTCAGGTCATGATCCCAGGGTCCTGGGATAGAGCCCCACATCGGGCTCCCTGCTAGGCGGGAAGCCTGCTTCTCCCTCTCCCATTCCCCCTGCTGGTGTTCCCTCTCTCGCTGTGTCTCTCTCTGTCAAATAAATAAACAAAATCTTAAAAAAAAAAAAAATGGCATAGAAACCACTGGACATCCATATACAAAAATAAATGAGTATCAACCTAAACCTTACACAAATAGATTGCTGGTCTAAATGTAAAATGTCAAACTATAAAATGTTTGGAAGAAAACAAAGGAGTAAATCTTTGTGACCTGGGATTAGGCAGAGTTCGTTCTTTTTTTAAAAGATTTTATTTATTTGAGAGAGAGAGGGAGAGAGAGAGGGAGAAACAGACTCTCTGCTGAGCAGGGAGCCTGACATGTAGTATAGATTAAACAAAAATAGTAGAATGTACAGGGGGTAGATTCATTATAATATTGTATTTACTTGGCATTTTTGAAATTTTTTTCATCTAAAAAAAGAAAAAACGCCAGGAGAACCAGCAAAGGAAACTAAGAAGGAATGGCAAGTGAAAAAAGAAAGTGTAATGTCTTGGAAGCCAAGTGAAAAAAACATATAGAGGAAAAGTCAAAAACAATGTCAAATACTTGACAGGTCAGTAAGATAAGAATTTACAACCAATTACAGGATTTAGGAATAGAGAGCAGGTAGGGTAAAAGCCTTAATGAAGTGGGTTCAAGAGAGAAAAAGGGAGAGAAATTGGTGATAGCAAGAATAGATAACTCTTTCAAATAATTTTGCTGTAAAGAGAAATGAGGTGGTAGCCGGAGCTGGATCAAGAGCTGGAGAGAGGATCAGAAAGGGCATAAGATGGGACAGACTGTAATATATCTGAGTCCTGATGTTCCGTCACAAAATTATTCTCTTAAAGAATCATTAGCTAAGTCCATATAAAGTAATGTTAAGACCCCCCAAGTCACACTAAGTGATAATATCAAAGCAAGTTGCATTTGCCAAAATCTTTTTGAGTACTTTCTATGGCCTAGGTACTACTCTATGCATTTTAAAATGCAAACTTTCATTGAAATCTCATTCTTCAATAATCACAAATAGTAAAACATTTGTACCTAAAAATGTTCACAAACATTATTTATAAAAGAGAAAAATCTGGGAATAAATAGCCAATAGGAATAATTAAACTGATGACAAATTCAAACAAATGAATGGAAGTTATTTTCATGATGTGTTTATAAATTTTTTTTTAATGACAAGGGAATGATTTGTGATAGTCCAGACAAAAATCTTATGCAAAACTATATATACATTATGATATTAACTATAAATATCTATGAAAAGATAATAGATTAAAAATATAACAAAAATTTAACAAGTATCTCTCTCTTAGGAATGAGATTACAGGTGATATTTATTTTCTTCTTTATATAGTTTTACTCATCCGCATTTTCTAAAATGTCTTTATTTTTTTTTTAAGATTTTATTTATTTTTGCAAGAGCGGGGGGGAGGGGCAGAGGGAGAAGCAGGGAGCCTGATGCAGGGCTCAATCCCAGAACCCTGGAACCATGACCTGAGTCAAATATAGATGCTTAACTGACTGAGCCACCCAGGCGCCATAAAATGTCTTTAATATCCACATATGGATTATCAGATATTTTTAAAATAGTCATTCTCATACTGAACTACATAAACTAAGAGATGACAATAATGAGAAAAATAGGCAACTGGGAATTTTCAGGTCCCTCCATGCTTAGTATATGGAGGCTTAACTGAGCTTTACAACAAAACAAACCCTTGAAAATTGAACTTAGGGTTAACTGAGAATATTAGCTATTCTTTGGGTCACATAACTAGGATGTGTTCAGATCTTCGTAACTGCAAGCAAAGCAAGTCAAGAAGTTTTAAAATAAGAAGTATCATAATTCCAATAAAAGTCCTCTAGTTCTTCTAGATTGCATCACATAAAAATTCAACCACAGCAGCCCCAAATAAACACTAAGGATATCTCTGGCTCTTACAATTTGTTCAACCAAAAAGAAGTTTAAATGCATGGACCCTGTTTGGGTCCATATTCCACAATTATAAAAAACGATACCTTGAAGACAATTGGAAAACCAAACATGAACTAGATTTTGTGGGGTTTTGTGGTTTTTTTAAAAAGATTTTATTTATTTATTTGACAGAGAGAGACACAGCGAGAGAGGGAACACAAGCAGGGGGAGTGGGAGAGGAAGAAGGAGGCTTCCCGCTGAGCAGGGAGCCCGATGCGGGGCTCGATCCCAGGATCCTGGGACCATGACCCGAGCTGAAGACAGACGCTTAACGACTGAGCCACCCGGGCGTCCCATGAACTGGGTTTTGAATGACATTAAGTATTACTGTTAATTTTGTGAAATATGAAAAGGTCACAGTGGTTTTTTTTTAAAAGTCCTTACTAGTTTTATATGCATCCTGAATTATTTGCAGGTGAAATGACATATGTGGATTTGCTTTAAAATATTCCAACTTCAATAACAACAATAACAAAAAAAAGTGTGGGGGGAGATTGTGTTGAAACTGGATAGTGGATTCATGGTGGTTCATTAGACTATTCTCTATTGTATTTATGTTTAAATCTTCCATAAGGAAATTTCTCAATAGTTTACATGAGCGGGGATGATGAGGCTTTAAATTTCCAAGACATTTCCCACATCTGGATGGCAAATAAAACGACATCAAATGTCCAAAAATACAAAAATGAGATATAGAAAAGGAAGCTGCTGGTGATTCTGACAGGTAAACCTGCTTATGCAGTGAGTAAGACATTCTCTGAATTAAGTCACAATTAAGACTAAAACACAACAATAGCATTCATTCATAACAACAGGACTAAAAAGAAACAGTAAGTAAGGTCTGTGGATGGTGAGTATTGAGGGAGTATGTGCTGTTTCTGCAGCACAAAGCAGAATTCAGATAAAGAAAATGTCAGTATTTCATTGTAGCACAACTTTTTACTATTCGCTAAGAGATTTTCCTTGATGTAAAGCACAAGGACTAACAGTGACTGATTTGCTGGCTTTCTACTCACTAATCATGTAACTGGCAAACAGCTCTACCTCTTTAAACCTGACCTATAAAATGGGGATAACTAGACGTGCCTTGCAAGATATTATGAAAATTAGAAACAAATCGCTGGCACAAAACATGCAACTTAATAAGCTGCAGCTAGTATTATTATTACTGAGTTTAACAGGAAAAAAGAATATCCATTAGAGTCAGGAATGACAAAAAGAAGCTCACCATCAGTGCCTCTATTCAATATTAAATTGGAGGGCTTAGACAAAAGAAGTAGGATGCAAAAAAGGAAAAGAACTAGAAAGCAAGACAAAACTGTTCTAAATTTAGTAATGACCCTGCAGAATCCAAGAAAATCTAAGGACTAACCATTTAGCAGCAAAAAGAGCTCAGCTGAAATGAAAATCAATGTATTAAATCAACAGCGTATCTATATTCTAACAAAAATAGAAAAAGGGAACCCATATACAATAACAACCAATACTGCCTAGAGACAAATCAAACAAAGAAAAAGATCTTTAATGAAAAGGTTATATAAAACACTACTGAAGGGGGGCGCCTGGGTGGCTCAGTCATTAAGCGTCTGCCTTCAGCTCAGGTCATGGTCCCGGGGTCCTGGGATCGAGCCCGGCATCGGGCTCCGTGCTCTGCGGGAGGCCTGCTTCTCCCTCTCCCACTCCCCCTGCTTGTGTTCCCGCTCTCGCTGTGTCTCTCTCTGTCAAATGAATAAATAAAATCTTTAAAAAAAAAAAACAACACTACTGAAGAATATTAAAAACCCAAACAAATGGAGTTAGAGAAAATACCTCCGGCTATAAGACTCAATACTGCAAAAAAGCCAGTTCACTCCATGTTAATCTAAAAATTCAATGCAATTTACAACAAAAATGTCAATGGAGTCTGAATAAAATGAACAGGTGGAGATTGCCCTACTAGTAGAGGCTTCTTGCATAGTAATTAAGACATGTGGAATGAATACTGACTGATTATTTGATGAAAGGTGAAATGAAACAGGGTCGCTTCTGTCAAGGGGTTTTAAAATGGCCCAGGGGGTCTCCCATCCAAGTACTAACCAGGCCCGACTCTGCTTAGCTTCTGGCCATTTAGGAGATGGACCTTATCATGTCCTCACCAGGTGGAACCATGAACTTTGAACTGAAACAAACTGTAAATATTCTAAGGACTCAGCCCAAACACCTGCAACTTGGTACAGTAAGAGATTCTGCTTACTGAAAGCCTTAAGAACCAATTATTTTCAGCCAAAGTTAGTTTTCTGCCACCAACACCAAACGAAATTCTTCGTAAACAATATATAAAAGCATTCCCTTTTGTCTTTATAAACTTATTTTTTTTAAGATTTTATTTATTTATTTGACAGAGAGAGACAGCGAGAGAGGGAACACAAGCAGGGGGAGTGGGAGAGGGAGAAGCAAGCTTCCCGCTAGGACTCTGGGATCATAACCTGAGCCAAAGGCAGATGCTTAACGACTGAGCCACCCAGGCGCCCCTGTCTTTATAAACTCTTGATTTTTGGGTTCCCTAAGGGGGGACTATTTGGGTTGCTGCCCAAATGTGTCTTCCCCAAACTGCCATTCTGAGACTCCAAATAAATGCTTTTTTTATTAAAAAAAAATATATGTGGAAATTGAGCAGACCAATGGAAAAGAATAGAGATCATAGAACAAACCCACACATATCCAAAAACTTGATCACATTAGGAGACATAATTCATATTCAATAACAAATGTTTTAGAGCAACTAGTTCTCTATAGAGAAAAAGAGTCAGAACCCCACACAAACATAAATTCCATATGGATTAAAAACCTACATTTGAAAAGAAAATTCTTTTTTTTTTAATTTTTTTTTTTTTTAAGATTTTATTTATTTGAGACACAGAGAATGAGAGACAGACAGCATGAGAGGGAGGAGGGTCAGAGGGAGAAGCAGACTCCCCGCCGAGCAGGGAGCCCGACGCGGGACTCGATCCCGGGACTCCAGGATCATGACCTGAGCCGAAGGCAGTCGCTTAACCAACTGAGCCACCCAGGCGCCCGAAAAGAAAATTCTTAAAATTTCAGAAGCAAATATGCAACTCTTATGACCTCAGCATAATGAAGGACTTATTAGATAAGAACCAGAAGCAGAAACCAGAATAAAAAAAGATTGTAACTTTTGATGACTTTAAAATTTATAATTTAAAACTTAAAACTTCTATACAGTAAAAAATACAGGGTCCTAGAATGAGCCCTGCATCAGGCTCCCTGCTCTGCAGGGAGTCTGTGTCTCCCTCTCCCTCTGCCCCTCCCACCTGCCCTCTCTCTCTCTCTAATAAATAAAAATCTGTAAAAAAAATTGTGAAGTTAAAATGTAAGCCATAGGGCGCCTGGGTGGCTCAGTCGTTAAGCGGCTGCCTTCGGCTCAGGTCATGATCCCAGAGTCCTGGAATCGAGTCCCACATCGGGCTCCCTGCTCAGCGGGAAGCCTGTTTCTCCCTCTCCCACTCCCCCTGCTTGTGTTCCTGCTCTCGCTGTTTCTCTGTCAAATAAATAAATAAAATCATAAAATCTTTAAAAAAATAAAATAAAAGCTATAGATTGGGAAAAAAATTATTTGAAACATACATATATGACAAATAATTGGTACCTGATATATACAAATAATTATAAAACAAAAAGAAAAAGATAACTCAATAGAAAAGTTGGCAAAGACTCGTAAGTAGAAACCCAAAAGGCCAATAATAAAAGAAGCTTATCTTCTACTAGTAATTAGGAAAATGCAAATTAAGATGGGGAAATACCAGGTCACACCCAACAGACTATAAAAAAATTTAAGGGGTCGCCTCCTCTTGGTCCCATATTGAACTCGTGTTGGAAGAGGCAAGTCCGGTCTCAAAATGGAGGGCCATGATCCAAAGGAACCAGAGCAGTTGAGAGAACTGTTTATTGGTAGTTTGAGCTTTGAAACTACTGATAATAGTTTTAGAGAACATCTGAAAAATGGGGTACACTTACAGATTGTGTGGTGATGAGAGACCCCCAAACAAAACGTTCCAGGGGTTTTGGTTTTGTGACTTCCTCTTGTGTTGAAGAGGTGGATGCAGCAATGTTTGCCTGACCACACAGGGTTGATGGGCGTGTAGTGGAACCAAAGAGAGCTGTTTCTAGAGAAGATTCTAACAGTGAAGAAAATTTTTGTTGGTGGTATTAAAGAAGATACAGAAGAATATAATTTGAGAAATTACTCTGAAAAGCATGGCAAGATTGAAACCACAGAAGTTATGAAAGACAGGCAGAGTGGAAAAAAGAGAGGATTTGCTTTTGTAACTTCTGATGATCATGATACAGTTGATAAAATTGTTCAGAAATACCACACTATTAACGGGCATAACTGTGAAGTGAAAAAGGCCCTTTCTAAACAAGAAATGCAATCTGCTGGATCACAAAGAGGTCACGGAGGTGGATCTGGCAACTTCATGGGTCATGGAGGAAACTTGGGTGGAAGAGGAGGTTATGATGGCGGAGGTGGTGGCAGCACAGGTAGTTAATGGAGGAGGTGATGGTGGATATAATGGATTTGGAGGTGATGGTGGCAACTATGGTGGTGGTCCTGGTTATAGTAGTACAGGACACTACATTGCATTAGTAGTGGTGGACCACCATGGTGGTGGTGGACCAGGATATGGAAACCAAGGATGCGGATAGGAGGTGGTGGTGGAGGATATGATGGTTACAATGAAGGAGGAAATTTTGGAGGTGGTAACTATGGTGATGGTGGGAACTATAATGATTTTGGAAATTATAGTGGACAACAGCAATCAAATTATGGACCCATGAAGGGGGGCAGTTTTGGTGGAAGAAGCTTGGGCAGTCCCTATGGTGGTGGTTACGGATCCGGTGGTGAAGTGGTGGATATGGGTAGCAGAAGGTTCTAAAAAAATTCAGAAGAAAAGGGCTACAGTTCTTAGCAGGAGAGCGAACGAGGAGTTGTCAGGAAAGCTGCAGGTAACTTTGAGGCAGTTGTCCTAAATGCGTTAGAGGAACTGTAAAAATCTGCCACAGAAGGAACGATGATCCATAGTCAGAATAGTTACTGCAGCTTAAACTGGAAACCCTTCTTGTTCAGGACTGTCATAGCCACAGTTTGCAAAAAGTGCAGCTATTGATTAATGCAATGTAGTGTCAATTAGATGTACATTCCTGAGGTCTTTTATCTGTTGTAACTTTGTCTTTTTCTTTTTCTTTTCATTACATCAGGTATATTGCCCTGTAAATTGTGGTAGTGGTACCAGGAATAAAAAATTAAGGGATTTTTAACTTAAAAAAAAAAATTTAAGGGGTGCCTGGGTGGCTCAGTCCGTTAAGCATCTGCCTTCAGCTTGGGTCATGATCCTGGGATCGAGCACCACGGTGGGCTCCCTGCTCAGTGGGTAGTCTGCTTCTCCCTCTGCCCCTCACCCCCGTTCGTGCTTGCTCTCTCTCTCTAGCAAAAATAAATAAATAAAATCTTAAGCAATTTTTAAAATTACAGCTTTACAACACTGCACACTGGTATGCCAATACATTGTTCATTTTTGTTGCTGAGCACTACACACACCACTGTATAAATAAACCACAATTTATTTATCTACTTACTGTTGATAATATCCAGGTTATCTGGGTTTCCAATTTTTAGCTATTACAAATAGAGCTGATATAAACATTCACGTACAAGTCCTGATGTGGACATATGGATCCATTTCAGAGGTGAAATGGCTGTCATTATGATAAACGTATGTTTAATTAAAAAAAAAAAATCAAACTGTTTCAAAGTGGTTTCACCATCTTACATTCCTATCAGTAATATATGAACTCCCGTTGCTCCACATCCTCACTAGCATTTGATTTCATCACACTTTTTCAAGATCAGCCATGCTAAATAGTTGTGTAGTGGTACCTTATGGTTTTCATTTGCATTTCCCTAATAACTGATGTTGAACATCTTTGCCAACCCCATATCTTCTTTAGCGAAGAGTCTGTTCACATCTCTTCCCCATTTTTATTTATTTATTTTTTTAAAGATTTATTTATTCATTTGAGAGAGCGAGAATGAGAGTACATGAGAGGGGAGAGGGTCAGAGGGAGAAGCAGGCTCCTCGCTGAGCAGGGAGCCCGATACAGGACTCGATCCCGGGACTCCAGGATCATGACCTGAGCCGAAGGCAGTCGCTCAACCAACTGAGCCACCCAGGCGCCCTCTTCCCCATTTTTAAACCGGGTTGCCTTCTTATTGTTGAATTATGGCATTCTTCATATATCCCACACTCAAATTATTTTCTTAAACTTCTATTTTCTGCTAGGCTTTTTTTTTTTTTTTTAAAGAATAAGCTCTATGCCCAACATGGGGCTTGAACTCATGACCCTGAGATCAACAGTCACATGCTCCACCGACTGAGCCAACCAGGCACCCCTACTCTGTCTTTAAAAGAGAAATTTTATTTTGATGAAATCATTTTTTTTCTTTTATACTTTGTGCTTTTTGTGTTTAACTTATGAAATCTTTCTCTAATCTATGATCACAATGATTTTCTCAGACGTTTTCTTCTAGAATTTAATTTTAGCCCTTAAAGTCCATGATCCATCTGAGTTAACTTTTGATGATGTGAAGTAAGGCTGGAGGTTTTTTGTTGTTGTTGTTGTTTTTTTTTTTTTTTTAAAGATTTTATTTATTTATTTGACAGAGAGAGACACAGCGAGAGAGGGAACACAAGCAGGGGGAGTGGGAGAGGGAGAAGCAGGCTCCCCGCAGAGCAGGGAGCCCGATGCGGGACTCGATCCCGGGACCTGGGATCATGACCTGAGCTGAAGGCAGTCGCTTAACCAACTGAGCCACCCAGGCGCCCTTTTGTTGTTTTTTTAATGTGGTGAAGGATAGCAGAATTTGCCACCTCACATATGCCACTTTGGCATAGGATTATTTTGAGCAGAATGAAATTAAGAAGCAGATAAAAGAAAAGCTCTCTGCCCTCCCTCTATTTGCCTAAAAGCAGGACATAAATTTACAAAGGTATCCTCCTTCCCTCTTCACCAGTAAGGACAAAAGTTAATCATAGGAGACAAACCTTATCAGCCTAGAGATGGCACCAGAGGGTTCTACATAACAAACTTTACTAGCTAGTCTTTATCTACCATTAGTTTCACATATATTGCCTTCCCACAATTTGCCACCCCTAGACACTCAAGGTCTTTTTCCTTTGTCTTATCACTTCTCTAAAAATTTGTTAGGATGCTACCTATATAACTTTTTTTTTTTTTAAGATTTTATTTATTCATTTGAGAGAGATTGAGACCGAGCACAAGCAGGGGGAGAGGCAGGGGGAGAGGGAAAAGCAAACCCCCTGCTGAGCTGGGAGCCCAACGTGGGGATCGATCCCAAGACCTCAAGATCATGACCTGAGCCGAAGGCAGACGCTCAACCATCTGACCACCCAAGCATCCTATATAACCTAACTTCTAACCACACCTTTGAGTTACTCATCCAGGCATTTCTCTCATATATATATATATGTAATATGTATGTCAATAAACTTGTTTTTCTCTTGTTAATCTGTCTTGTTACAGAGACCCAGCTGGGAACCTAGAATAGAACGAAAAAAGATTTTTCTTCCTTTATAATGTTTTTTTTTTTTTTTTTTTTTTTAAAGATTTTATTTATTTATTTGAGAGAGAGAGAATGAGAAACAGCATGAGAGGGAGGAGGGTCAGAGGGAGAAGCAGACTCCCTGCCGAGCAGGAAGCCCGATGTGGGACTCGATCCCGGGACTCCAAGATCATGACCTGAGCCGAAGGCAGTCGCTTAACCAACTGAGCCACCCGGGCGCCCGTTCCTTTATAATGTTTATCTGATTAAGGACCACTTATTAAAGTTTTCCTTTCCCCACTTAAATGCCTTGAGATAATCATGTTACTTTCTTTTCTAGTCTGTTAATACGTGTGAATTATACTGTTTGAATTTTGAAAGCTGACCCAACCTTGAATTGTTGAGATAAACCCTACTTGGCCATGATGTATTGTCTTTTATAGAAATTACTGATTTCAGGGTGCCTGGGTGGCTCAGTCGGTTAAGCGTCTGTCTTCGGCTCAGGTCATGGTCCCGGGGTCCTGGGATCGAGTCCCGCATCAGGCTCCTTGCTCTGCAGGGAGTCTGCTTCTCCCTCTCCTCCCCACTTGTGCTCTTACTATCTCTGTCTCTCTCTCTCAAATAAATGAATGAAATCTAAAAAAAAAAAAAAGAAATTAATGATTTCAATTTACTAAAGTTTTGTTAAAGATTTTTGCATCTGTGTTCATACTAAATATTAGCATGTCATTTTCTTATGTCTTTGATTTTGGTGTCAGGGTAAGGTTGGGCTCATAAAATGAGTGGGGAAGTGTTCCCTCCTCTTCTAAGTTCTTCAAAAGTTTATGTAAAAATGGTACATTAATTCTTCCTTAAACTGTTGGTAGACTTCAGCAGTGAAGCCACCTGAGCCTGGAGTTTCCTCTGTGGGAAAGTTTTAAACTACAGTTCAATTTATCTAATAGATATAGTCCTACTCTGGTTATCTGTTTCTTTTTGATTGAGCTTTATCAGTTTGTGTCTTTCAAAGAGCTTGTGCATTTAATGTAAATTGTCAAATTCACTGACATAGAATGGTTTGTGATACTTATCTTTATAATGGCTGTAGAATCATCACTCATGTCCTATTTCTCATTCCTGATACCAGTAATGTATTCTCTCTTCCTTGGCTAAACCTGGCTAAAAGTTCATCAATTTTGTTAATCATTTTAAAGAACCAGCTTTGTGGGGCACCTAGTTGGCTCAGTCGGTAAAGCATGAGACTCTTGGGGGGCGGGGCGGAGTCGTGAGTTCAAGTCCCATGTTGGGTGTAAAGCTTAGGGAGGAAAGGAGGGAGAGAGAGAAAGAGGAAGAAAGAGAGAAAGATGGGACTCCTGGGTGGCTCAGCTGGTTGAGTGTCTGCCTTTGGCTGGGGTCATGATCCCGGAGTCCTCGGACTGAGCCCCGCGTCAGGCTCCCTGCTCAGCGGGAAGCCTGCTTCTCCCTCTCCCTCTGCCACTCCCCCGCTTGCGCGCTCTCTCTCTCTGTCAAATAAATAAATAAAATCTTAAAAAAAAAAAAAGGAAAGAATCAGCTTTTGGTTTCACTGATAATATCTACTATTTTTCTGCTTCTTAATTCAATGATTTTTGCTCTGATCTTCACAGTTTCCTTTCCTCTGCTTATGTGGACTTAAGTTCCCTTTTCTTTTTCTCATTTCTTAAGGTGGAAGCTTAGGTCAATAATTTGAAATCTTTCTACTTGTAATATATGCATTTAATGTTCTAAATTTCCTTTATAATGTTATAAATTTCCTTTTAAGTACTGCATTAACTGAATCCCACCAATTCTGCTATGTCATGTTCTCATTTTCATTCTTTAAAAAAATTTTCTAATTTTCTAAAATTTTCTTATTCTTTGACCGATGTCTAATACAGATTATGTTTAATTTCCAAATATTTGGGAGTTTTCAGATATTCTTCTGTTACTGATTACTAATGTAATCCCTTTATGATAAAAGAACATACTTTGTGGGGTGCCTGGGTGGCTCAGTCATTAAGCATCTGCCTTCGGCTCAGGACATGATCCCAGGATCCGGGGATCGAGCCCCACATCAGGCTCCCTGCTTGGCAGGAAGCCTGCCTCCCTCTCCCACTCCCCCTGCTTGTGTTCCCTCTCTCACTGTCTCTCTCTGTCAAATAAATAAATAAAATCTTTAAAAAAATTGTAAAATTTAAATTTATTGAAATTTCTTTTATGGCCCAGAATATGGTCTATCTTGGTTAATATTCTATGAACACTAGCAAAGAATACTATCATACCATTGTTGGGTAGAGTGGTCAGCAAATGTCAACAAGGTCAAGTTATTTACTGATTTTTTTGTCTAAGTGTTCAATCAAATATTGAGAAAATACTGTTGAGATCTCCAACTATACTGAGTGCTCTATTTCTTTCAGTTTTATTACTTTTTTTTAAGATTTTATTTATTTATTTGAGAGAGAGAGAATGAGAGAGAGCACATGAGAGGGAAGAGGGTCAGAGGGAGAAGCAGACTCCCTGCTGAGCAGGGAGCCCGATGCGGGACTTGATCCAGGGACTCCAGGATCATGACCTGAGCCAAAGGCAGTTGCTTAACCAACTGAGCCACCCAGGCGCCCTCAGTTTTATTACTTTTTGCTTCATAAATCTTGAAGTTCTGTTATTAAATGCATAAACATTTATGATTGTTAGTTTTCTTAAAGAACTGACCCCATTTTCATCATGAAATCACCCTCCATAGCCATGGTACTATCCCTTGCTGTGAAATCTACTTTGTCTAAGATTAATATAGTAACTCCTCCTTTCTTCTGATTAGTGTTCCCATAGTATATCTTTTTCCATCCTTGTACTTTTAGTCTATCTGTGTCTTTAAATGTACTTAATGTGGGTTTCTTGTAAATAGCACCATAACTAGGTCTTGCTTTTAAGTGCAATCTGACAATTTTCACCTATTAATTGCAGTGTTTAGATCATTTGCATTTAATGTGATTATTTATATGGTTGGATTTAAGTCAACCATCTTGCTATTTGATTTCTATTTGTCCAATCTGTTCATCTTACCCTTTCTGGATGTCTTTTAGATTAATTAAGCATTTTATGATTCAATTATCTCCTTTCATGGGCTTATTAATTATACCTCTTTGCTTTTTTTTAAGTGGTTTCTTTAGGATTTAAGGTATAAATCTTTAATATATCACAGTCTATCTTCAAATAATATATCATTTTGCATACATTGTAAGAACTTTAGAATGGGGCGCCTGGGTGGCTCAGTCAGTTAAGCATCTGCCTTCGGCTCAGGTCATAATCTCAGGGTCCTGGGATCAAGCCCCACATCCAGCTCCCTGCTCAGCAGGGAGTCTGCTTATCTCTCTATGTCTGTCCCTCCCCACTGCTTGTGCTCTCTCCCTCTCAAATAAATAAATAGAATCTTAAAAAAAATAAAAATTAAATTAAATTTTAAAAAGAACTTTAGAATAGTATACTTCCATTTCACCTCTCCCAACCTTCTGGGCAATTGTTGTCATACATCTTACTTCTACACATCTTATAAATCCCACAATACAGTTTTATTATTTTTGTTTTAAACAGTTATCTTTTTAAATGGCTTTTTCCGGATAAAAGAACCAGTAATAGTTTCTATATAGACTTCTTTTTTTTTTTTTTAAGATTTATTTATTTATTTTAGAGAGGAGTGGGGCAGAGGGAGAGAGTCTTAAGCAGACTCCATGCTGAGTGCAGAGCCTGACTCCAGACTTGATCTCACAACCTAAGTTTCCATCTGATATAATTTTCTCCTGCAATTAACATTTCTTGTAGTCATAGCTTGATGGTGACTAATTCTATTAGCTCCTGTATATTTTAAAAAGCTTTATTTCATCTTTAGTATTTTTACTGTGTTAAAATTCATATACCATATAATTCACCCATTTGAAGTCCACAATTCACTGGCTTTTAGTGTATTCAGAGTTGTGCTTTCACCACCAAAATCAATTTTAGAACATTTTCATCACCCCTAAAAGATACCCTATACCTATTAGCAATAACTCCCCTTTTTCTCCCAATCCTCAGTCATAAGCAACCATAAATGTACTTTCTGACCCTAGAGATTTGCCCATTCTGCACATTTTCCTCTTCAATTTTTTTTTAAAGATTTTATATATTTATTCGACAGAAAGAGACACAGTGAGAGAGGGAACACAAGCAGGGGGAGTGGGAGAGGGAGACGCAGGCTTCCCGGCTGAGTAGGGAGCCTGATGCGGGGCTCGATCCCAGGACCCTGAGATCATGACCTCAGCCGAAGCAGATGCCCAATGACTGAGCCACCCAGTCGCCGCCCTCTTCAATTTTTTAAAGGCATTTTTCACTGCATATACAATTCTACGTTTATAGGCTTTTTCATTTAGCACTTTAATGTTACCACTCCAGTATCTTCTGGCTTGCAATGATTCTAATGAAAAGTTTGCCATAATGCTTACCTTGTGTATTAGTCAGGGCTGCCATAACAAAATACCACAGATGAGATGGCTTAAACAACAAAAATCTACTTTCTCACAGTCTGGAGGCTAGAAGTCCATGATCAAAGTGTTGACAGGTTTGGTTTCTCCTGATGCCTCTCTCCTTGGCCTGCAGATGGCCACCTTCTCACTGGGTCTTCATGTGGTTTTGTCTCTATACACTCATGCCCCTGTTGTCCCTTTATGTTTTCACATTTCTTCTTCTTATAAGGACACTAGTCCTTATAATCCAATCCAGATTAGGGCGCACCCTAAAAGCCTCATTTTTAAAAAGATTTTCTTTTTTAAAGTAATTTCTACATCCAAAAGAGGGCTCAAACCTATAACCTCAAGATCAAGAGTCACACGCTCTACTGACTAAGCCAGCCAGGCTCCCCCTTAACAGACTCATTTTAATTTAATCACCTTTTTAAAGACCTTTCTCCATGTACAGTCACATTCTGAGATAACTGGGGGTTAGGATTTCAACATACAAATTTGGGGGCACACAATTCAGACCATAATCCCTCTGTATATAATGTAGGTTCTTTTCTCTGTCTCCTTTGGGGACTTCCTCTTTTTTCACTAATTTGAGGCAATTTGATTAAGATGAATCTTGGTATAGCTCTCGTCATGACTGTTCTTTTTGGATTCTCATGGATCTAAGCATCTCAAGGAACCTAAAACAGAAAAAGTCATGAAGAGAACTACACCAAAGCATATCATAATCAAATTGCTTAAAACCAGTGATGAAGAAAAAATCTTAAATGAGCTTTTTGGATCTGTGAGTTTACAGTTTTCATTAAATTTAGAAAATATTCAGCCATTATTTCTTCAAATATTTTTTGCTGTCCCCACCCCTATATTCCTGAAACTCCAATTACTTGTATTCTTAAGACTGCTTGATGTTGTCCCACTGTTTACTTATTATTTACTTATCATTGTATATTTATATTTTCAATCTTTTTCTTATATTTCATTTTGTTTTACTTATTTTTTTTTTTTAAGTAAGCTCAATACCCAATGTGGGGCTTGACTCACAACCCCAAGATCAAGAGTCACATGCTCTACCAACTGAGTTGGCCAGGTACCCCACTTATATTTCATTTTGGATGTGTCTTTTCTCTTTTCTTTTTTTTGTCCCGCTGAGCAGGAAGCCTGATGTGGAACTTGATCCCAGATCCCAGGACCCTGGAATCATGACCTGAGCCAAAGGAGACACCTAACTGACTGAGCCACCCAGTTGTCCCTGGAGGTTTGATTTGGGTCATTTTTATATCTTCCATGTCTCTACTTAAAAGCTCAATCTTTCTTTCAGTTTTTTGAACATTTGGAACAGTTGTAACTGTTACAATGTCCTTGTCCACTAATTCTATCATCTATGTAATTTCTAGGCCTATATTGACTAGTTTTTCTCCTCCATATAAACTATATTCTGTGCTTCTTTTATATGCCTGATAATTTGTGATTGGATGCCAAATGTCGTCAATTTTGCATTCTTGGCTGGTGTTTATTTTTGGCTTTAATTTTGAGCTTTGTTTTAGGAATTCCTGACTTAGAAGCAATTTCATCCTTCTGAGGCTTGCTTTTATGCTGTTAGGCAAATCCAAGGTAAATCCTTTAGATTAGGGCTAATTTGACTGCTTTACTGAGGCTACGCCCTTCTAAGGCCTCCATTCAATGTCCCAGGTGTTAGAAGGTGTTTCTGCTCTGGCTAGTAGAAACACAACATATTTGTGGCCCTGTATTCCAGGGACTGTCCTGCCTAATGCTTTCTAGTGGTCTTTTTCTGGCCTTGGGTTAATTTCTTCACTATTCATAAACTGAGTAGCACTCAACCAACAAGTCTAAGATAGTAAAATCCAATAGAACTTTCTGCAATGATGAAATTGTGGCCACTGAGCATTCAAAATGTATCAGTGCAACTGAAGAACTGAATTTTTAAATATCCACACGAGGTTAGTAGCTACTGTACTGGACAGTTCAGATTTAGGGTAAACTTCTACAAATTTCTGGAACTCTCTCTTTTTGTGTGAAGCTTTCTTCTGTCAAATACTCTGCCCACAAATTCTAGCTGATCTGGCTTCTCTGAGCTTTTACTTCTGTCTCTTCAAATGTGGGAGACTGCCAGCTCTGTTTAGGTATCTCTTCTCATCCAAATGTCTAGAAACTTTCATCAGATGGGGCCATCACAGTGATCAAATTGTTTGTTTCCCTTCTCTGAGGTTTCACTGGTCTGCTGCACTACCCTTTGTCCAATGTCTAAAACAGTTTTAAAAATATATTTTGTCCAGGGGCACCTGGGTGGCTCAGTCGTTAAGCGTCTGCCTTCGGCTCAGGTCATGATTCCAGGTCCTGGGATCGAGCCCCGCATCGGGCTCCCTGCTCCGCGGGAAGTCTGCTTCTCCCTCTCCCACTCCCCCTGAGTTCCCTCTCTCGCTGTGTCTCTCTCTCTGTCAAATAAATAAATAAAATCTTTAATATATATATATATATATATATATATATATATTCTGTCCAGTTATTCGTTTGTTTTTATTTGTTTAAGGCAGAGGCATAAATCAACTTCTTGCTCCTCCACCATGACCAGAACTGTAAGTTCCCTTCCACTGAGTTTTTAACTTTGAATTATTATTATTTTTATTTCTGTGGGTCTGAATCACTTGTTTCTGCTGATTTTTGTTTGTAATGACTTGAGATATTATTATATTACTCTTATTAGCTCTTATTTGTTGGCAATCTATCTTTAGGAATTCTCTGAAGCTAGGATTGAGGTATGTTCCACCAGGGATGATCTGAGTTTGCTTCTCTCAGGTGCCTAGGAGCTCTATCAACTTGGATCTCCATTTAAAAAAAAAAAAAAAAATCAATTTATACATATTAAACTTTCTGATCAAAAAACAAATTTGCATGGCTCAAAAAAATTTAAATTAGTTCCCTTTCCCTTCCTCTTGGTTAGGGCCAAAGATTGAACTAGCACAGTGTGTAATAAAGGATTTAACCTTGGCCAAAGACAGGTCTGGTCTTTGCTCTCAGCTCCCTGGAAGTAAACCTAAACTGCAGAAATGCCTGTTGTTTAAAGTTTTTTTTTACAGAGGGCTTTGAGCTGTGCCAGAGGGTCTAACAATGTGATTTATAGTGGGGACTATGAGTCACACAGGATCAGCACAACTTCAGGAGGGGTTAGAGACTGAGGTCAGCTACACTGGCAATCAAACATATCTACATGATGGAGTCCCCAAAAAAAACTTGACACCAAGCCTCGGGTGAGCTTCTCTGGTTGGCAGTACTCTATGTGTATTGTCACACACCACTGCCAGGCAGAGTTAACGCTGTCCCTGACTCCACTAGGAGAGGACAAACAGAAGCTCAGCATTTGGAACCCTGCTAGACTCTGCCTCATGCATCTATTCTGTTGGCTGATTTTAATCTGTATCCTTTTGCTTGAAATAAACCGTAACTTTGAGTGTAACAGCTTTTATTGAGTTCTATAAATCCTTCTAGCAAAGTCCTGAACCCAAAGGTGGTCTGGGGGACCCTCAAACTCTACAATGGTGCCAGAAGTAAAGCTGGATTTAGGGACTGTTTCCTACGTTTGCACAGTCAGCAGCACTAGGACTGAAGATTCAGGGGCATGGCTGGGGAGGAGCAAAGAAGGCAATACAAGTGGCCAGGAGACTGATTTCATACAAAAGGATTGGGCAAATAAGTAGTCTCAAGTAGCATTCCTCTTAGCCTTCCCTCAAGAACGTTCATGCTATCTACCCCTACCTTAACACTACCAAGTAATCTAAAAAATGTCAGAAAAATGAAACATAACTCTAAAGGTCTAGATCTGAATTAAGATCTCTAAGATAAACTCAACTCTAATACACAATGTCATGGGGGGTTGGAAACGGAGGTTAACAGCCCAGCAGATAATATGCAATTTTGGTTCTGAATGTCATCTAAAAGACTTTTACAATAAACTAAGGTGAACTCAAATTTATTAAGGATGCACAACACCACCATCAGACAGTCAGGGATAGACTTCTGCTCAAGTAAACCATCCTCCCAGCATGCCAATAATAAATATGCTCTAACTTTGTTAGGCAGACAAAATTTGGATGGTTATTTCAGAAACCAAGTATGTCTTTCTGGATTTTCAATTTTTAGTCTGTGTCATTTTAGTCTCCAAAGTATAATTCCAAGTAAGACTATAAAGTCCTAGTATTCTTACCATTCTAAAATATACAAAATAGAGAATCCCCAATACTTAGGATCCCTCTTTCCCTACACTGATATCCTATTATCCAATGAGTCAGTCTTCTGGTAAGGCAGGTAGCTGACTACCATGTGCCAAGAGCAATAGAAACAGTTCATAAGATTTCACAGAAAGGAAGATAATTGGGGGCGCCTGGGTGGCTCAGTCGTTTAAGCGTTTGCCTTCGGCTCAGGTCATGATCCCAGGGTCCTGGGATCAAGCCCCTCGTCAGGCTCCCTGCTCAGTGGAGAGCCTGCTTCTCCCCCTCCACCCCTCCACCCTCTCCCCCTCCTCTCATGCACTCTATCTCAAATAAATAAATAAAATCCTTAAAAAAAAAAAAAAAGGAAAGGAAAATGATTGTTCTTGCCCTTACAATTTAAATCAGTAATTTAAAGATACATATGTGAAATTAAAAACCAACAGAAATTCAAAATAATGAGAAAAACAAGTCCATTTACCTCTGATTTTCCTCTAAGATTAGACCTCCTTGAACGCAGGGACTGTGTTTTAAATCATCAGCACTTGAAAACAGAAGGTTCAGGACGCCTGGGTGGCTAAGGCCGGTTAAGTGCCAGACTCCTGATTTCAGCTCAGGTCATGATCTCAGGGTCATGAGATCAAGCCGCACAAGGGGCTCCATGCTCAGCGGGGAGTCTGCTTGAGATTCTTTCTCCTCTCCCTCTCCCCCTGCCCCTCCCCACTCTTGCACACATGCATGCTCTCTTTCTCTCTCTCAAATAAATAAATAAATAAAAAGAAAATAGAAGCCTCAAAAATACAAAAATTAAGAGTACAAATTTATAAGAGCTGGGAAGCTTGAATCATGGACAGTTTCCTAAACAATGTTAATTCTGCACTGGATTTTTCAAGGAAGGTGGAAATGTATTGGCAAACAGAGTTGAAGATAACTTGAGGGAGAGCAAAAGCACAAGGGAAAGATAGTATATTTAGTCTAGTTCAACTTGGCTGACTCAGTCCAAAGAAATGAGTTTAATGAACTATCAGGAGAATAGTCAGTGAGTGGGGCTGTCCTAAGGTCCTGCTGAGAAATGTGGGATTTATGCAACTGAGAGCCAGTATCACAGGGGATTGAAATGATAATGATGAGAATAACTGGAATCACTGAGCAGTGAGACCAGTTTCTCAGCCAGTAGTACTGACCAAAAGTAGCAAAAGAGGCCAAAAACCTTGTTCTGGTTCAGAATATAGAAGTATTTCAGGGGCCCCTGGCTGGCTCATTCAGTTGAGCATCGGATTTTGGCTCAGGTCATGATCTCAAGGTCATGGATCAAGCCCTGAGTCAGGTTCCCTGCCCAGTGCAGAGTCTACTTGAGATTCTCTCCCTCTGCCTCCCTCTCCCCTGCTGCTCCTCCCCCTGCTCATGCTCTCTTTCTCTAAAATAAATAAACAAAATCTTTTTTAAAAAAAGGTATTTCATCACTGGTGCAAGAATACAACTCAAATCTATACCATTACTTTTTTTTTTTTCAAGGTACAAGCAAACTCAGAGATGGCTAACAGGGTTAGGGGGGACAAACATGGTTTTTCCTTCCCCAGTGCCCAAATGATTGACAGCCATCCCCCTTCTACATATAGTGATATGAAAAGGGAAAATATATATTTTTTAAAGATTTATCTATTTGAGAGAGAGAGAGAGAGATAGCATGTCCCAAGCAGACTCCACACTCAGTGCAGAGCTCGACCTGGGGCTCAATCCCACACCCTAGGATCACAACCTCAGCCAAAAATCAGTCGGGCATTCAACCAACTGAGGCACCCAGGCACCCCATGGAAAATATTTTTAAAAGTAAGGAACACACAAGAAGTGGTGTACTCATCTATCAAAGAGGAAAAAAAGCAATGTCAAGAAAAATATTTTCATGAAAGACAGGATGCAAGGAAAAAAAACACAGGATGAAGACAAAAGAGAAACATCAGTTCTGATGCACCAGAAAGCAGAAAAGAGAAGAAATATCATTCAAAATAATTGCCTCAATTTTAGATTTTGCCATCCTTCTTCCAAGCCTACAGTCTGTAAGAAGGTGAGAGAACAGGCAATGAGAAGAAAAATTCCCAAACAAAATAAACAAATGCCCCATATCCCAAGACCAGAGATTTTTAGTGCCCCCAAGTATCTGGATTATATTTATAATGAAACTGAATCTTGATTTAATGCTGTGCTTTTCATAGGGATTCTTCCCTCATCTCTCCTAAAAATGCAACAATTACCATAAAAACATAAAATAAACATTATCACAAAAATCAGCATAACACAATCGCTGTCTGAGCAGACTCTAAGCAAAGAACAGGGGATAGCTTCTATCTTTCCCACTGATGCCAAAACAAAATAACAATAACCAAAAAAGTCTGAATGCTCTTACATGATATCACAGATTGTGGCCTGTTCCCTGCCTTACAGCCTTCCCAGAATGGACCAGTGGGATTTAACATGAACCAAATCTGTCAACCAAGCTGAAGACAGACACGTGAGTTCTAATGAGCAGTGGTGAAAAACATACTGCTCCATTCGGCTCCAAACAATGATAAATAATTCAGGAAAAGAACTGCTACATACAGAGCATAGCAGCAGGATTTAAAAATAGACCATAGGCTACAGAACCTAGGTAGGGGAATCAGGAGTCAAAGAAAATGGATTTATGTCAACAAATTCCCGAGCCCTTGCAGTACAGGATGCTGCTGAAACTGCCACTCAAAATGGATGCCAGAATTCTAGTGTGCTTTTTCAAAAAAACAAGTATTTTTCAGGAACTTGGCAAATTTGGTAATGAGAACTAATAAGCAATAGCACTATTTGGCAATAGTAGATCTCACAGAAAAAGCAGATCAAAATGACATAGGGAAGACATGTTCTTCAGAAAAAATTATGAGGTTGGGGTGCCTGGGTGGCTCAGTCAGTTAAGCGTATGACTCTTGGTTCTGGCTCAGGTTGTGATCTCAGGGTCGTGAGACTGAGCACAAATCAGGCTCTGTGCTCAGCATGGAGTCTGCTGGAGATTCTCTCCCTTTCCCTCTGCCCCTTCCCCTGTGTGTGCTCTCTTTCTAAAATAAATAAATAAATAAATAAAATTTGAAAAAAATTAGAAGGAGGTTAAAATTCTACTTTCTGTACCACCAAGTTCTAGGTCTAAAATCAATTTGGACTTGGGGCGCCTGGGTGGCTCAGTCGTTAAGCATCTGCCTTCAGCTCAGGTCATGATCCCAGAGTCCTGGGATCTAGCCCCACATCGGGCTCCCTGCTCAGCATGAAGCCTGCTTCTCCCTCTCCCACTCCCCCTGCTTGTGTTCCCTCTCTCGCTGTCTCTGTCAAATAAATAAAAAAAAAAATCTTTAAAAAAATAAAAATAAAATAAAATCAATTTGGACTTTTACTTACTAATTATGCCTCTAGTATCAAGGGTACATAGCACTCAAGATTTTTCTATTCCTTTTTTCACCTTGAACAGATCCAATCATGCAATACATGCAAACACAAGATTCTCACCTGTTAATAAAAAGAGTAGCTTGAAAACTGAACAGAAACCATGATTATGTTCTCACCAGATTTATTTATTTATTTTTAAAGATTTTATTTATTTAAGAAAGAGTGAGCGAGAGAGCACGAGGAGGGGCAGAGGGAGAAGGAGAAGCAGACTCCCCACCAAGCAGGGAGCCGGACGTGGGGCTTAATCCCAGGACCCTGGGATCATGACCTGGGCCAAAGGCAGATGCCCAACTGACTGAGCCACCCAGCCACCCCTGTTCTCACCAGACTTAAATTAAATTCTGAGTCTGACAGAATTGATTGAGTCTGTAATTAGATGAAGACAGTCCAAGATCCTGGGTTCATGTAGATGGTGAAGGTTTCAATGTACTCAAGAGTGCTTCAAGTGGGGCATCTGACAAATAGTGTGGCTGGACTGTCAATCTTTTTTTTTTTTTTTTTTTAAAGATTTTATTTATTTATTTGACACAGAGAGAGAGAAAGCGAGAGAGGGAACACAAGCAGGGGGAGTGGGAGAGGGAGAAGCAGGCTTCCCGCCGAGCAGGGAGCCCGATGCGGGGCTCGATCCCAGGACTCTGGGATCATGACCTGAGCCGAAGGCAGATGCTTAACAACTGAGCCACCCAGGCGCCCCTGGACTGTCAATCTTAAGACTGGTGTCTTGAGGACCATAAGAATGACCAGAACCCAGATGTACTCCAAATACTCAACAATGTATGTAATGAAGAAATAATATCCTATATCCAAACTGCATTTCCCCACAGCCAGTCTCTTCATATGCCCGAGATCAATTTCAGAAAACCGAAAATTTTAAGACCATACAATGATGCCTACACTACCTATAATGTGTGATATAAAATACCAAATAAACCATAATCTGGTTCTTTTATATACTGCTTTATCCTAACTAAGTAAAACAGGACTGAAGAAATTCTTGTTCAGTATAAACTACAGACCATTACATAAATAGACGAAAATGCTTATGCCTCACCTTTTTTTAGAAGAAAAATAGGCCATGTCTCCTCATAACTGTGCCATTCAACTTAAACTACACAAAGACCAGAATGCACTTGTAATAAGATGAAGACTTTTTTTCAATTCTTAAATTCTCTAGTTTCTAACTGTAAACAATAAATAACATTTTCAAAAGACTGGCTCATTTAAAAGATGGTCCATCCTAAAGCACTTCTCCAGGCATGACATAATATGGTCAGATCAGCTGTTTTCCATCCCTGCTCCACTCAACAGACAGTAAGCCAACACTTCCTCTCTCTGTAAATCCAGGCTTTCTTACTGTTGACAACAGACAGTATGGTCAGATAGACCTGGATTTGAGTCCTGGTGCTAGTACCACCCTTGGTTATAGTAAAGGAACACTACTCTGGGACAGATCCACTCTAACCTTCTTCTGACCTGCCTATCCCTTTAGGGCTAGATGTTCATGGGACCAAGTGGACATATCTACCTGAAGCCCCTGACTCTACCACCCCCCAACTGTGGTCTGGATCCCAGAATTCCCTGCCCAAGCAGTTCTGAGCCCACTTCCAAGGACTTCAGTGGATCTCCTCTCAAATTCTGTCCTGCCAAAGACAATACCCACTGTTGTACACATTCTATGGTCTGAATCATGGCCAAGGGACAGATGATGAGAGGATGAGGATGGAGACTAGACTTAGAGGGTATCCCCGCACTATCCCATCCTGTCTCAGAACTTTGAGGAGTCCGAGAATTCTGGCCTTCTAGGTCACTAGGAAAACATAAGTCTAAGAAGTGGGGGACATTTTTCTCTTAACAGTTTTTTAAATCTTGACTTATAACTTAAATATATAGATATACAGAAATTGTGCTTCCATTCATGCTCTTGCCCTGAAATTGTTAGGAGCAGGCCTACCTAGTCCTATCATATACCAGCTATGTGATCTGATTAGTTTGCTTTTGTTTTTGTTTTGCGTTGTTTTTTTTTTTTAATGTGATCTGATTTGTAACCACCTCTGTAAACTTCACTTTACTGACCCATAAAATAATCTCCTTCATAGGATTTTAATGTGATGAAATAATTTTCAAAATAATTTTGCAGGGTGCCTGATGAACAGCAAATCTGAGAGAAACTGAAGCTATTACTATATGCTCTGCCATCACTCTTCTCCCTAGTATGGGCAAAAAAGGGACCAAAAGGGCAAAAAAGTAGGGCCAATTTCAGAAAAAGTACAATAAAACAGCCATTTGTGGGTCTCATTTTAGGGATTTCTGTCATTGATTCCATGGAGGTCTGATAGTATTGGTTGTTATTTTTCTTACAACCATTTCTCCCATTAAAATGTAAGCTTTATTTTCTGTAATTATATAGGAAGATGAATGCTAACTAAACTTATTGTGGTAATCACTTCCCAATATATGTATGTAAAGTCACTATGTGATACACCTTAAACTTAAACCAAGCTGTACATCAATTATATCTCAATAAAACTGGGGAAAAAATGTAAGTTCTATAAGGTCAGGGATTTTTCCTTTTTCTTCAGTGCTATGTCCCTTACTCTCAGACAGGTCCTGGCACAATAAATAAGTATTTGTTAGTAAACCATTAACTACAGGAGTGCCTGGGTGGCTCCTGTCGGTTAAGGGTCTGACTTCAGCTCAGGTCATGACCTCGGGGTCCTGGGATCAAGCCCCTCATGGGGCTCTACGCTCAGCAGGGAGTCTGCTTCTCCCTCTCTCTCTGGCCCTCCCCCTGCTCATGCTCTCTCTCTAATAAATAAATAAAATCTTTAAAAAAAAAAAAAACTTCAAAAAATTTTAAAATAAACCATTACCTAAAAAAACAAGTACAGAGTGGTTATCTGACACCCCCACATCCATACAGTATGCTAGCAAGCCTGGTATAATCAGAAAATGATTTATTTATATACGACTACTTTACTTAGCTGTTTCCTATAATTTCAGAAGTTTCCTTAAAAATGAAATTGAAAACATTAGAGTATGCCTTTAATATGAGGACTTTTCTGCTCTCTTCAACTCTGCTTTCTCACCTGCTTGCAGAAGGATACTAATAATACTCAGTAATTTCTTATATAATCTTACCAGAGAGGATAATTAAATTAGCTACATTATACTGAAGCTCTTGCTTTAAGATTCGAATAGGATGGGATCTAGTAGAAAAAAAATCTAAAAGAATAGTTTAGGAAATAGGTCCCTTTCTGCATGTCTCATGGTTTTTTTGTTTTGTTTTGTTTTTGTTTTTTTAAGATTTTATTTGTTTATTTGAGAGAGAAAGCATGAGAGGGGGGCTGGAGGGGCAGCAGAGGGAGAGAGACAAGCAGACTCCTAGCTGAGCACAGAGCCCAGTGCAGGGCTCGGGGCTCAATGTGGGCTCAATCCCAGGACCCTGAGACCATGACCTGAGTAGAAGTCAGTTGCTTAACCGACTGAGCCACCCAGGCGCCCCTGCATGTCTCATGTTTTTATCCCCAACTCCCTTGAGTCTTGCATGGGTCAATCCCATCAATTCCTAAGAACTCAATGGAAGCCTATAAACTTTATCTTACACCCCATCACATTCTCAGAAACATATTGTGGTTTTCAAATTTCCTTAATCAATCCATTTATCTCTCTGATGAATACTCACTTCCAAACTAAAGGTTAAAATACTATAGCAAAAGTAGGTAATTTGGAATCAAATCTATTCTGAAACAGAGTAAAATGACCCCGATAACATTATACATGAAACTCTGGGTAGACAAAATGATGACTGGCAAAAAAGACAGCTGAATAGCACACCCTGTATAAATAAGAATTAAAAGTGTGTCAACAGAGAGGACATCTTGCAGATGTGCTTTCTGTATCACACAAATCCCCAAACCAGCCTGGCTACTTATTCAAAGGCTCATCTGAAGAAAATTGCATCCTCCATATTGGTCTGATTCTGAAACTCAACTACGGTATAAGGCATCAGCTTAAAAAAACAACTACTCTCAGTGACCCCAAGATACTATTAGCAAAACACAAGTGTGATATTCCTGAGCACTGGTAAAATAAATTCTCAACAGTCCGAAATTCCATGATTGAATTTAGATGAATTAACTAATTCCTCCCTGAACAAAATTCAAAAGTTTCTTAAAAAACAAAAACAAACAAACAAAAAAACCAAAAAACCAACAAGCTCCAATACATTCTATTCTATATCAAATTACAAAGCTATAAATGTCTAGAAATGCCTCAAGGTGTGTAACTACTGAAGCTAATTAGCATTCTCAAAATTAAACATCCACTGCGATGCTCAAGGGACTGGGAGCACAGAAAAGAGATAAGGGCAAACAAATCCCACCAAAAAGATAAAGTTCAAATGTGTCTCTCTAATAAATAAAGAAAACAGGATTCTGGAATTAACCAATGTAACTTGCTGGGAGAAGAAAAATTATCAACCTTGTAAGTGTCAAATAAAATATAAAACTTTTGTTGCTGTTATTCACTGGGAAAGTGGGTATTAATTGGGCTGGAAGCTCAGAACTGTGATGATTTTGTAATAACGATTGCATGAAAGATCCTTTCATTTGAACCGAAAAGATATTGTTTTAAAAAGAAAATACAGGGGCGCCTGGGTGGCTCAGTTGGTTAAGCGACTGCCTTCGGCTCAGGTCATGATCCTGGAGTCCCTGGATTGAGTCCCGCATCGGGCTCCCTGTCCTGCAGGGAGCCTGCTTCTCCCTCTGACCCTCCCCCCGCTCATGTGCTCTCTGTCTCTCCCATTCTCTCTGTCTCAGATAAATAAATAAAAAATCTTTAAAAAAAGAAAATACACTTTAAAAAAAAATCTATACTAAATCATCTTATTCTATAAGATCACCACACCAGAGTTGTGCCATATAACTTTACCTCTAATCCTCACTTACCTTTACCCTAACAAAGAACACAACTATGGGATCTTGGACAAAGAAAATTCAGTATTTTATACAGTTAGTTTTTAGAGATTGAATTCCCAGCTCTGCCACTTACAAGCTGTGTGATCTTGGGCAAATTACTTAATCTCTTTGTGACTCAGTTTCCCTTATCTGTAAAACAAAGGTAACAGTAACTATCTCATGGGGCTATAAAGATTAAATGAGTTAATATACAGGTAAAATGCTTAGACACATGGAAAGCATTTAAATAAATGTTAGCTATTATTTCTGTTGTTATTTAGTCTTCTCTAAACTAGTAAAAGAAGATGGGTCACTATTTTTAAAACTTGGAAGAATCGGGGTGCCTAGGTGGCTCAGTCAGTTAAGTGTCCGACTCTAGATTTAGGCTCATGATCTCAGGGTTGTGAGATCGAGCCCCACATCGGGCTCTGTGCTGCACATGGAGCCTATGTGGGATTCTCTCTCTCCTCCCTCTGCCCTCCCCTCCTAAAAAGCTTGGAAGAATTAATATAGAAATAATATTATCTGTTTTATGGTTCCTCTGAAACTGCACGACCTGCTTGCACAGAAGGAATAAGCAGGCCCAGAGTGACATTAGGTTTTATGCATTTTCTCCTTAGAGACAAATATGGTAGGATGCAATCTAAGATTCCTGTGCTAGGGGAATGAAGTTCCCTTTCTGCACCTACCAGGAAAATCAATGGTACAGGAAACAAACAAGTAAATTATAATGTATTATGTTAAGTGCTAGCTAGAGCTGCTCACAAGGTTAAGTGGGAATAAAGGGAGCAGGAATGTAGATCATACCAGAAGAAAGCCTTCTTCTAGAAGGAAGGCATGTTTAAATCTAATCCTCTAGGACAAATAGTATTTAGCCAAAGAGAGAAGTGGAAAAACAGACCTAGATGGAATATTCACCAGCTGGATGATTTGAGGAAAGTTACTTAATCTCTCTAAACCTCAGTTTCCTTATCTATAAAATGGAATGATTACAATTCTTTTTTTAGAAGACTGTGAAGATTAAATGAGATAATATATATAAAGTACTTAGAACACAGTGCCAGGAACACAGAGTGAACCCAAGAAACAACAGTATCATTAACACAGACATATGGATCACCTTGATGCTTTCTCAGAACAGCAAGTATTGCATAAAGAAAGCTAGAGTATAAGGCACTCACAGAAAAGTGGCTTGAGAAAAAGCTAGAGAGGAGTGGAAATGGGATCATAAAACGTCTTGCACACTAACTAAAGCTATGAGAAACTTGTAAAGGATTTTTAAAAATGAGTTACATCATCATATTTCTATTTTAGAAACATTACTTTTGCTACAAAGTGGATGGCTTAGAAAGCAGATAAAATAGAGGCAGACACGCCAGCTAGGAAAAAGATGAGATAAGATGAGATAAGAATTCTAACTGTAGAATAAGGGGATTGTGACCCTAGGGGCATTAGGAGGTAGAATCGTTAAGACTTAGTGACGTATATGAGATGTGTATGATGACTGAGAGAGGAAAAGTATAAGAAGATATCCAAGTGACCGGATAGAAAAGCAGTTTCTCAAAGTGTGGCCTGATATGCCTGGGAATCTCTAAGACATTTTTCTGCAAGGTCAAAAACACTTTTATAATAATACTTTATTATTATATAATATATATGAAATAAATAACATTTATTAGATACATATTATATATATGAAATGAAATAATAATATATAATATAATAATAAGCCCTTGTTTGCCCTTTTCACTCTCATGCTCTCACAGGTCTATGACATTATTTTCCAGAAACTATATAGCATATAATATCACAACCAACTGAATGAAAAGGCAGATATGAGAATCTGTCTGTGTTCTATTAACCCCAATATTAAATTAGATTTTTATAAATGAAAAATAATGACACATTTCCCATTAAATTTTGTTAACTGTTTTGAAGAATTTTTTCATTAAAAACTTGCTTTTATATTAACATGTATTAGATTATCATTTTAAAATTAATAAATGTTTTTAAATTTCTCAGTTTTCATTTGCAATACACTAATATAGATAGATAGGGGCGCCTGGGTGGCTCAGTCGTTAAGCGTCTGCCTTCGGCTCAGGTCATGATCCCAGGGTCCTGGGATCGAGCCCCACATCGGGCTCCCTGCTCCGCGGGAAGCCTGCTTCTCCCTCTCCCACTCCCCCTGCTTGTGTTTCCTCTCTCGCTGTGTCTCTCTCTCTGTCAAATAAACAAATAAAATCTTTAAAAAATAATAATAATAATAATATAGATAGATATAATCCATATAAACAAAAGCGCTTTTGGAGGCCTCAATAATTATTAAGAGTGTAAAGAAATTCTGATACCAGAAAGTTTGAGAACAACTGGGGTGGATATGTCTACCACTGAAATCAGAATACTGAAGGAGAAATCAGTCTGGAAAGAAAGATGATAAAGTTCAGTTTAAAACATGGTAAATGTGGGATTGAGGGGAAGACGGTGGCAGAGTAGGAGGATCCTAGGCTACCCTGACCCATGAATACAACTAGAGAACTATCATATCATCCTAAATAACCCAGAAATCAACCTGAAGACTGGCAGAACAAACTCCACAACTAAAGGTAAAGAAGAGGACACATCGAAGAAGGTAGGAAGTGAGGATATGCGGCTTCAGAGAGAAACAGACTGCAGCTGCTGCAGTGGGGAGGGAGGCACCAACGTGGAGACGGGTGAGAGAGAGACTAACACACAGGGGAAAGCAAATCCCCATAGCAAATGGCTTAGAAAGTGAGAGGGGCCAAATTTCATGCCTTTTGGCAACCAATGGGGCTTAAAGCCTGGAGTTTTAAAGGCCAGTGTGCTTGGCTCTGATAGAGCTGAGGACATTGGGGCTGCTCTTGGAGAAAAGGTAGGGCAAACAGCCCATGGACATATAGCATGGAAACAGTGATCTGAAGAGGGCCAGGGACACACAGTGGGAAGTTACTTGTTCACCTCAGAGCATGTCCCAGAGAAGTAGTTTTTATGGAGAACAAAAGAACTGGCCAGTGCCATTTCCTTCCCCCACCCCTCAGCATAAGCACAGGGACACCTGCAGGAACCAGCCCAGCATAGACACTTGCTCTCTAACTTGCTTATGCCAAGCCCCCCCCCCTGCCCCCTGGTGAAACCACCCCTCCCAGTCACACTTGGCTCAGCCCCAGCTTGACAGGCCCTCTCCCCCAGAATACCAGCCCAAACCCCTGCCAACCACCTCATCTCCTGACCAGGGAGCTTTATGAGGCCTTGGTTCCAGTGGTGGTGGCAACAAGACTCATTTTACAAGCAGACCAGAACACACCTAGTTAAAACAAGCCACATTCAGGCCAGGGACCAAGAACACTGTCCAAAACAGGCAAAGAGAGCCTCTGTAGACAACTGGCCTGAAGGATGAGATAAAGAAGCCAGGACACAACAGCAAAGGGCACAAAGCACACATTGGAGACATTCTCAGAAGCACCAGGCCCTGGGGAACAGGGGACACTACACTGGAGGGCACTATAGGACCTCTTCTTCATAAAACCATTGCCCTCAAGAACAGGAGACATAGCTGAGTTTTCTAACACATAATAACAGACACAGAAACTTAGACAAAATGAGAAGACAGGAATTTGCCCAAAATGAAAGAACAGGACAAAGCCATGATGGGAGATCTAAGCAAAGCAGATATAAGTAACATGTCTAATGGAGAATTTAAAGCAATGATCATAAGGATTCTCATTGGATTTGAGAAAAGAGTAGAGGACATCAGTGAGACCATTAACATAGAGATAAGGAATAACATAGTAGAGATAAAGGGCTCACTAAATGAAATGAGAAACATGCTTGATGAAATGAACAGCAGGCTGGAAGAAGCAGAGGAACAAATTAATGACTTAGAAGACAGAGTAATGGAAGGTAATCAAGCTGAACAAAAGAGAGAAAAAAGAATTATGCAAAACCAGAATAGACTTAGGGAACTCAGTGACTCCATTAAGCATAATAACATTTGTATTATAGGAGTCCCACAAGAGCAAAAAAGAAAAAAAGAAGGCAGAAAATGTATTTGAAGAAATAATAGCTGAAAACTTCCCTAATCTGGGGAAGGAAACAGATATCCAGATCCAGGAGGCAGAGAAAACACCCAACAAAATCAACAAAAGTAGATCCAAACTAGGACATATTGTAATTAAAATGGCAAAAATACCAGGGTGCCTGGCTGGCTTAGTTGGTGGAGCATGCAACTCTTGATCTGAGGGTCATGAGTTTAAGCTCCACATTGGGTGTACAGCTTATTTAAAAAAATACAATAAAAAGGCAAAATATAGTGATAAAGAAAAATATTAAAAGCAGTAAGACAAAAGAAGACAGTTACACATAAAGGAAACCCCATTAGCAGACAAACAAAAACAAAAGAAGTTCATCACCACTAAACCAGTCCTGTAAGCAATATTAAAAGGGACTCTTTGAGTTGAAAGGAAAGATCAAAAGTGACAGTATGAAGTTAGGAAACACAAAAGCAGTAAAAATGAATATCTCTCTAAAAAAATCAGTCAAGGAACTGACAAAATAAAAGGATATAAAATATGACACCATATACCTACAACATGGGGAGAAGAGGAGTAAAGAATATATGCAAACTTAAACAACCATCAATTTAATATAGACTGCTATATGCAGAAGATGTTATATATAAACATATTGTAACCACAAATCAAAAACCTCTCATAAATATGCAAAGAATAGAGAAAGAAATCCAAGTATATCACTAAAGAAAACCAGCAAGCCATGAAAGACAAGAATCAGAAAATCTTCAGAAACAACCACAAAACAAGTAATAAGATAACAATAAATATATTTCCATAAGTAATTACTTTGAATGTAAAAGGATTAAACACTTCAGTCAAAAGACACAGAGTGACAAAATGGATTTAAAAAAAAAAGCCATCTGGGCGCCCGGGTGGCTCAGTTGGTTAAGCGACTGCCTTCGGCTCAGGTCATGGTCCTGGAGTCCCGGGATCGAGTCCCGCATCGGGCTCCCTGCTCGGCAGGGAGTCTGCTTCTCCCTCTGACCCTCCTCCCTCTCATGCTCTCTGTCTCTCATTCTCTCTGTCTCAAATAAATAAATAAAATCTTTTTTAAAAAAAGCCATCTGTATGCTGCCTACAAGAGACTCATTTTTTTGTTTTTTGTTTTTTTGTTGTTGCTGTTATTGCATGGCTTCAAGTCACAAAGGTTTATTTCTTTTCTTTTTTTAATTTTCAATTAGCCAACATATAGTACATCATTAGCTTTTGATGTGTTCAACGATTCATCAGTTGTGTGTAACACTGAGTGCTCATCACAACCACAAAGGTTTATTTCTTATTCAAGCCTCATGTCCAGTGCAATTTGGCATGGCGTTCTGCTTATCTTGATCATTCTGGAACCAAGCCAGATAGATCAGCTACCATCTCAAATGTATCTGGCTATTGTGTAAGAAGGAAAGGAGAAAATAGGAAGGCATACATTGGTTGTTAAAGCTTCTGCCCCCAAATTTTCACATTTTATTAGCCAAATCAAGTCATGTGGTGTGACATTTTTTTTTTAATGGACACAATATTTTGCAGATCCTCCAATCAAGAGATTCATTTTAGACTTAAAGACACCTGCAAAGATGGAGAAACTTTTATATGCAAATGGATGTCAAAAGAAAGCCGGAGTAGCAATACTTATATCCGACAAAATGGACTTTAAAAACAAAGAATGTAACAAGAGACAAAGGACACTATAGGGGCGCCTGGATAGCTCAGTCAGTTGAGGATCTGATTCTTGATTTCGGCTCAGGTCATGATCTCAGGGTCTTGAGATCAAGCCCAGCATCAGGCTCCACTCAGCACAGAGAATGCTTTTGATTCTCTCTCTCCCTCTCCCTCTGCCCCACCCCCGCTCATGCTCTCTCAACATAAATAAATAAATAAAATCTTAAAAAGAAAAAGGACACTATACAATAATAAAGGGAACAATCCAACAAGAACATGTAACAATTGTAAATATTTATGCATCCAATATGGAAGCACCCAAATACATAAAATAGTTAACAACAAACATAGAGGAACTAATTGATAATAATACAACAATAGTAGGGGACTTTAATACCCCATGTATATCAATGGACAGATCATCTAAACAGAAAATCAACAAGGAAACAATGGTTTTGAATGACACACTGGAGCACATGGATTTAAGAGACATATTCAGAACATTCCATCCTAGGGGCACGTGGCTGGCTCAGTCTGTAAAGCATGGGACTGCTGATCTTGGGGTTGTGAATCTGAGCCCTACACTGGGTGTAGAGATTACTTATGGAAATTTTTAAAAAGTAAAAAAAAAAAGAAGAAGAACATTCCATCCTAAAACAGAATACACATCCTTTTCAAGTGCACATGCAACATTCTCCAGAATAGATCACATATTAGGTCACAAAAAGCTTCAACAAATTCAAAAAGATCAAAGTCATGCCATGCATTTTCAGACCACACTATGAAACTAGAAGTCAACCACAAGAAAAAATATGGAAATACCACAAATACATGGAGATTAAATAACATGCTACTAAACAATGAATGAGTCAACCAAGAAATAAAAGAAGAAATTTAAAAAGTACATGGAAACAAATGAAAACAAAAACACAATGGTTCAAAAACCTTGGGATGCAGCAAAAGCAGTTCTAAAAGGGAAGTTTATAGCAATACAGGCCCACCTCAAAAAGTAAAATCTCAAAACCTAAACTTTCATCTAAAGGACCTAGAAGAACAACAAACAAAACCTAAACCAGTAGAAGGAAGGAAATAATAAAGATTAGAGCAGAAATAAATGACATAGAAACTAAAAAAAACAGAACAGATCAATGAAACCAGGAGCTAGTTCTCTGAAAAAAAAATCAATAAAATTGATAAACCACTAGCCAGACTTATCAAGAAAAAAAGAGAAAGGACCCAAATAAATAACATCACAAATCAGAGGAGAAATAACTACAAACACCACAGAAATACAAATAATTATAAGAGAAAATTATGAAAAACTATATGCCAATTGGAAAACCTATATTTCCAATTGGAAAACCTAGAAGAAGTAGATAAATTCCTAGAAACATATAACCTACCAAAACTGAAACAAGAAGAAATAGAAAATTTGAACAGACCAATTACCAGCAAAGGAATTGAATCACTAATCAAAAAAACTCCCAACAAACAAAAGTCCAGGACCAGATAGCTTAACAGGCAAATTCTACCAAACATTTAAAGAAGAGTTAATACCTATGCTTCTCAAACTATTCCCAAAAAATAGAAGAAGAAGGAAAACTTCCAAATTCATTCTATGAGGTCAGCATTCCCTAATACCAAAACCAGATAAAGACACCACAAAAAAAGAGAACTACAGGCCATTATCTCTGATGAACACAGATGCAAAAATCCTCAACAAAATACTAGCAAATCAAATCCAACAATACATTTAAAAAATCATTCACCACGACCAAGTGGGATTTATTCCTGGGTTGCAAGTTGGTTCAGTTTTCACAAATCAATCAACGCGAGACATAGTAAAACAGCAATTCATGATAAAAACCCTCAACCAGGTAGGTTTGGAAGGAATGTACCCCAACATAACATAGACCATAAATAAAAAACCGACAGCTAAACATCACCCTCAAATGGGGAAAAACTGAGAGCCTTTTGCCTAAGATCGGGAACAAGACAAGGATGTCTACTCTCCCCACTTTTATTCAATGTAGTACTGGAAGTCCTAGCCACAGCAATCAGACAACAAAAGTAAAGGCATCCAAATTGGTAAGGAAGAAGTAAAACTTTAGGGGCGCCTGGGTGGCTCAGTTGGGTTAAGCGACTGCCTTCGGCTCAGGTCATGATCCTGGAGTCCCTGGATCGAGTCCCGCATCGGGCTCCCTGCTCAGCAGGGAGTCTGCTTCTCCCTCTGACCCTCCCCCCTCTCATGCTCTATCTCATTCTCTCTCTCAAATAAATAAGTAAAATCTTAAAAAAAAAAAGAAGAAGTAAAACTCACTATTTGCAGATGACATGATACTATACAGAGAAAACCTGAAAGACTCCACCAAAAAACTACTAGAACTGATAAATGAATTCACTTAAGTCACAGGGTACAAAATCAATGTGCAGAAATCTGTTGCATTTCTACATACAAATAATGAAGTAGCAGAAAGAGAAATTAAGAAAATAATTGCATTTACAATTGCACCAAAAATAATAAGATATCTAGGAATAAGCCTAACCCAAAAGGTGGAAGACCTGTACTCTGAAATCTATAAAACACTGATGAAAGAAATTCAAGACAACACAAAGAAGCTCATGAATTGGAAGAACAAATGTTGTTAAAATGTATTATACTACCCAAAGCAATCTACACATTTAATCCAATTCCTTTCAAAATACCAACAGCATTTGGGGCACCTGGCTGGCTCATTCGGTAGCGCGTGCAACTCTTGATCTTGGGGTTGTGAGTTTGCACCCCATGTTGGGTGTAGAGATTACTCAAAAATAAAATCCTTAAAAAATAATAAAATTATAAAATAATAAAATAAAATAAAATAAAACATGGTAAATGTGATGTGCCTGTGGATAGACTAATCAAAGTGCCCAATAGGCAGTTACACTGTTCAGACTAGATATCTATACAGCCAAACTGTGATGTAAATTGAAACCTTGGATTCTGAAGGGAGAGTGCATAGTGAGAACAGTGGCAGATTAGCAGCAGAGAAGCTAGAGAGGTGAGCAGAGAGACCTCAGGACACACCAGTATTTAAAGAATAAAGAAGAGGAAGAGGAATCCCTATATAGAAAGGAAAAGGAAAGTTATAAAAATTAGAAATAAAATTGAAAAGTAAAAGAGCACATCACCACCTATAAGTTAAAGAGAGAAAAAGCTGTTTAGGGCTTTGAAGGAAAGCAAAAAACCATCCACTGTTAGTAACGGCAGGGGAAAATAGAATAAATAATGAAATCCAGCATTAATTCCAAAATCTCAATTTAGGCAAGCGTTTCAATCTCTTCTAATATTTTTTTCTTATCAGAGTTACTTGTAAGAGATAGAAAGATTTCAGATTATTCTTCTTTGCTTTTTTTGTTGACCCCTCCAGAGGAAATGCAAGCACATAAGAAAATGGTCAAAGGGATGGAAATCAAAAGGTCCTGGATGAAATATATAAAGGGGGTTGACTGAAGTAGTGACTCAATGAACAAATACTCGCTGAGTAACCACTCTGTGCAAGGCATCAGGACAGGAACTGTTAAAATATCTGACTAGGGACACCTGGGTGGCTCAGTCAGTTAAGCGTCTGCCTTTGGCTCAGGTCATGATCCTGAGGTCCTGGGATCGAATTCCGCATCAGGCTCCTTGCTCAGCAGGAAGCCTGCTTCTCTCTCTGCCTATTCTGCCTGCTCTGCCTGCCGCTCCCCCTGTTTGTGCTCACTCTCTGACAAGTAAATTTTTTAAAAATCTTAAAAAAAAAATAGCTGTCTAATATAACAAACTATGCCCTTAGTTCATCAGCAGAAGTGATAGACTGGAAATAGAAATCTTTCCTGATAAGACTGGCACAAGCAGGAGCCACTCTATCCCAAAGGTGGCTCTAGCAGATTTCCAGAGCTCAAAGTCACCCAATTACTAATATGTGTCCTAATTCCACAAAATAACTCCAAAGAAATATTTTCTTCAAGTGTTTGATAACTATGTGGTCCTGTACAATACTCCATCTCTCTGATTTTTTACATAGATAACTACAGTTTTGAAATAGAGAGATAAATCTTTAAGAAATCCTAGCATATATTTATCAAATCATCATAAATGCTGACATAAGCTCCAAAACTAATTAACAAAAGTTAAAGAATTACCTAGCGAGATGAACTTAGGCTGGAAAGGCTGCTTTAACTGGTCAACTCTACCCTTTAAATATAGAAAAATGTGATTTTATAAATATAGCCATTCTTTTGAGAAAAGGACTATATGGATAAGAATAGAGAAAAGGCATATGAAAGCCAGAATCTAGCATTACATCCAGAGAACCCTGAACAAGAAAGGATATATTATCACACACAAGCTGTCACTAAAATCTTTTCACACCATCATCTTGTGCTATGGTAGCTAACCTATTTCTAGCTCTAAGTCTGTATCTGATTGATTTGCAAACTTCTGGAAGTAGCTGGGCTTCAACAGACACTGAACAACATCAGAAGTATTTTTTTGTCTGAGTTATATTTAGCCTCTATTCCCCCCTCCTTTTCTGTTTAAGGACTTGAGAAAGGAAGGAATTACTGGATAGTAGTTACTAACAATGGGTGTTCCTAATGTTATAAAACTTTGGTTGTGGGGGTCCTGGGAGAGATTTCATTTTTGACTACCATGGAGTAACAGAGATCATATTTACCTTCCTGGCAGAAACAACTAAAAAAAAAAAAACCAACGAAAAAATGGGTAAAACCATGATTTTTAAGACACTGGACATCAGGGAATAAACAACAGTGATTGTGAGAGATGGGAAACAAATAAGGTAAGCCTTATGATTACCCAAGCTCAATGCCTAGACACTGCTTCCAAGTAATGTCAAAAAAAAAAAAAAAAGGTGGAGGGGAGCCCAGGAGAAACCTGGGCAGAGTCCAACATGCTCCCTGACTGGAGAACACAGGAGTGAAAGTCTGAGAAAGCAAAGGAGTCCAGAGTTCACAAAAGAGAGTATGCCACTGGGGAAAATATTTGTAAACCATGTATCTAACAAAGGAATTGTATCTAGAACATTCAAAACTCAAAGAAACAATTAGGAAATGGGCAAAAGACATAAGCATACATGGGGTGCCTGGGTGGCTCAGTCGTTAAGCGTCTGCCTTCAGCTCAGGTCATGGTCCCAGGGTCCTGGGATCAAGCCCCGCATCGAGCTCCTCACTCTGCGGGAATCCTGCTCCTCCCTCTCCCATTCCCCCTGCTTTGTTCCCGCTCTCGCTGTATCTATCTCTGTCAAATGAATAAATAAAATCTTTAAAAAAAAAAAAAGACATAAGCATACATGTTCAAAATCATTAGCCATTAGGGAAATGCAAATTAAAAACAGATGAAATATCTCTACATACCTATCATAATGGCTAAAATAAAAAATACTAGGGCGCCTAGGTGGCTCAGTCGTTAGGCATCTGCCTTCAGCTCAGGTCGTGATCCCAGCCAGGGTCCTGGGATCGAGCCCCGCATTGGGCTCCATGCTCAGCGGGAAGCCTGCTTCTCCCTCTCCCACTCACCCTGCTTGTGTTCCCTCTCTCGCTGTGTCTCTCTCTGTCAAATAAAGAAATAAAATCTTTAAAAATAAATAAATAAATAAATAAAGATGAAATATGTAATTACTCTTGGGCATTTATCCCACACAAAGAAAAACTTATGTTTACAGAAAAACCTGAACATGAATGTTCATAGCAGCTTTATTCACAATGGCCAAAAATTGGAACCAACATAGAAGTCCCTCAACAGGTGAATGCTTAAACAAACTTGGGACAACCATACCACAGACTACTACTCAGCAACAAAAGGATACAAACTATTGACACATGCAGTAATTTGGATGGATCGCAAGGGAATTATGCGGAGTGGGAGAAAAAGTCATTCTCAATAGGTTATATATGGTATGATTCCATTTAATTAACATTTTGACATGACAATATTAAAGAGCTGAAGAACTGACTAGAAAAGCCAGTGTTATAGGTTCACAAATGGGGTGCAGGTAGCTGGATGTGGTTATAAAAGGGTAACAGGAAGAATTCTTTTTTTTTTTTTAGGTCTTTATTTATTTATTTATTTTTAAACTTTTTTTTTTTTTTTAAAGGTTTTTATTTATTTCTTTGAGAGAGAGAGAGAGCAAGAGTGGGGGGGGCGCAGAGGCAGAGGGGAAGCAGACTCCCCACTGAGCAGGGAGCCCGACGTGGGGCTCGATCCCAGGACCCTGAGATCATGACCTGAGCCGAAGGCAGACGTTTAACCCACTGAGCCACCCAGGCACCCCAACAGGAAGAATTCTTATGGGAATGGAACTGTTCTGTATCTTGACGGGGGTTGTGGATATACAAATTCACACAGTGAAATTCCACAGAACTCTCCTCAACACACACACCCATGCACAGAGAGCAGTGCATGTACAACTGTCAAATCGGAATAGACTCTATAGATTGTAACAATATAAATTTCCTGGTTTTTCATGGTACTATAGTTATACAAGCTGTCACAATTGGGAGAAATTGAGTGAAAGGCACATGGAATGGAATACTGCTGTACATTTTTTTTTTTGCAATTTCCCATAAATTATACTTATTTCACAATGAAAAGTTAAAACAAATGACTGAGAAATGATAGATTATAAAATGAGTAAAGAGCAACATTCAAAAAGTTATTATAACTATATTCCATATGTGTAAAAATCTAAAGGAAAAAGCATGTTAGGTAGAAGTAAAAAAAAAAAATCTATGAAATGGTAGAGATAAAAACATACTGTGTACAACTGATAGCAGATTAAAAATTCCAAGAGAACAAATCAGGGGGAGTAAACAAGAAAACAGCAATAGAAGTCAACTAAAATAAAACACAGAAAGAAAAAAAACCATTAAAATAAAATGAACAAAGCATCCATGAACTGTGTGGGACAAATTCTAATTGCCTAATATATGTGTCAGTGGTATTTCCAAAGAAGAGACAGGGGAAAAAATATTTAATGAAATAGTAGCTTCCAAGTTTCCAAATTATAATAAAAGTATAAATACACAGATCCAAGAAGCTGAAAAAAAAACAAACCAAGACACACCATTACCAAATTACCTAACACTAATATTACAGTAATACAGAGTAAATTTAAAAGCAGCCAGGAGGAAGGATATATTACATATAGAGGACAAAGATGAAGATGATAACAGAATTCTCACTGGAAACTATTCAAGTCAGAAGACAATGGATTCATATCTTAAAAGACTGAAAGAAAAAAACTGTCAACCGCAAATTCTATACTCACAGAAAATATCTTTCAAAAATGAAGGCAAAATACAGACTTTTTCTGTACAAAAGCTAAACATCATCACAATTAGACCTGTTCAAGTCCTTCAGGCTGAATAAATATTGTCTGGATTTACACAAAGGAATAAAGAGCATCAGAAATGGTTACAATGTGGATAAATATAAAAATCTTTTTTTACTCATTATTCAAATATTTTTAAAGTTATAAACTATTCAAAGCAATAATTTAAGATATACTGTAATTTATATACATATACAAGTATATATATGCATGTGTATATATGTGTGTATACATATGTATGTATATGTGTGTATAAAATAAATAAATCTCTCAAATAAATAAAACCTTAAAAATATATATATATAAATTCAAACACACACACACATACACACACACACAAGTAAATTGTATACCTGGAATAGGGCAATGGTCAGGAGGGAAGAAAAAGCAGTATACTATTGTAAAGTTCTTATACTATACATGAAGCAGTATAATATTACCATGAAATGGAATGTATGGCCCGTAATTGGAAAAATGGCAATCAACAGAAACTCACTTAGGAATCCCAGACACTGGGCTTTAAATCAGCCAACTTAAATAAGACCAAAAAAGGAAACTATGACTAAAGAATTAAAGGAAAAGTATAACAATGTTTCAGAAACAGAATATTAATAGAAAGATAGAAATTATAAAAAGGAACCAAATAGAGGCGCCTGAGTGGCTCAGTTGTTAAGCGTCTGCCTTCGGCTCAGGTCATGATCCCAGGGTCCTGGGATCAAGCCCCCCATCTGGCTCCCTGCTCCACAGGAAGCCTGCTTCTCCCTCTCCCACTCCCCCTGCTTGTGTTCCCTCTCTGCTGTGTCTCTCTCTGTCAAATAAATAAATAAAATCTTTTAAAAAGGGCGGGGGGGGACCAAATAAAAATTTTGGAGTTGAAATTGGAAATAACAAAAATGAAAAACATAAGCAGAGAGGTTTGATACAAGATCTGAGCAGGCAGAAGAAAGAATCAACAAACTTGAAGCTAGGTCAATTAAGAATATCCAGTCTGGGGCGCCTGGGTGGCTCAGTTGGTTAAGCAACTGCCTTCGGCTCAGGTCATGATCCTGGAGTCCCTGGATGGAGTCCCGCATCGGGCTCCCTGCTCGGCAGGGAGTCTGCTTCGTCCTCTGACCCTATCCCCTCTCATGTGTTCTCTCTCTCTCAAATAAATAAATAAAATCTTTAAAAAAAAAAAAAAAAGAATATCCAGTCTGGGGGCACCTGGGTGGTGCATTCTGTTGAGCATGGCTCTTGGTTTCAGCTCAGATCGTGGTCTCAGGGTCATGAGACTGACCCCCACATGGGGCTCCATCATCCGCATGGAATTGCTTGGGATTCTCTCGCCTTTTGTCCCTGCCCCCCTCCAAAATAAATAAATCTTTTTTTCCTAAAGATTTTATACATTTATTCATGAGATACAGAAAGAGAGAGACAGGCAGAGGCAGAGGGAGAAGCAGGCTCCCCGCAAAGCAAGGTGCCCATTGTGGGACTTAATCCCAGGACACTGGGATCACAACTTGAGCAGAAGGCAGACGTTTAACCGACTGCATTACCCAGGTGCCCCAAAATAAATAAACCTAAAAAAACAAAAAAACAATATCCAGTCTTCGGGCACCTGGCTGGCTCAGTCAGAAGAGCATGCAACTCTTGATCTTGGGGTGAGTTTCAGCCCCATGTTGGGTGTACAGATTACTTAAATAAATAAACAAAAACTTTAAAAACAACAAACAAAAAGAATATCCAGTCTGAGGAACAGAAGGAAAAAACATAGCTAGGGCAATGAGGCAATAAAAAGAAAAAAAAGGCATTCAGTCTGGAAAAGAAGTAAAATTTTTCTATTTGCAGGAGCAGCTGGGTGGCTCAGTCAGTTGGGTGGCCAACCCTTGATTTCAGCTCAGGTCATGATCTCGGGGTCCTGGGATCCAGCCCCAAGTTGGGCCCCTTGTTCAGCGGGGAATCTGCTTGAGGATTCTCTCTTCTGCTCCCTCTGCCCCTCCCCCCACTCGTGCACACTCTCTCTCTCTAAAATAAGTCTTCAAAAACAAACCAACAAAATTTTCTATTTGCAGATGACATGATCTTATATATAGAAAATCCTAAGGAATCCACTAAAAACTAATAAACAAGTTCAGCAAGGTTGCAAAATATAAGGTCAACATACAAAAATTTATTGTATTTCTATACACAAGTAATGAATATTCCAAATACGAAATTAAGGGGAAAAGTCCATTTACAGTAGTAACAAAAATAATAAAATACTTAGGTATAATTTTAACAACGAAGTATAATAGAATAGGATTAAAAAAGTGTAAGGCTTATATATTAAAAATTATAAACAATCACTGATAGAAATTAAAGAACTTATTATTAAATAAGGGGGAAGATGTCCCATGTTCATGGACTGAAAGATTTAATATTGCTAAGGTGGTAACACTCTCAAAACTGATCTACAAATTCTGGGCGCCTGGGTGGCTCAGTTGGTTAAGCGACTGCCTTCGGCTCAGGTCATGATCCTGGAGTCCCTGGATCGAGTCCCGCATCGGGCTCCCTGCTCGGCAGGGAGCCTGCTTCTCCCTCGGACCCTCACCCCTCTCATGTGCTCTCTCTCTCTCATTCTCTCTGTCTCAAATAAATAAATAAAATCTTTAAAAAAAAAAAAAAACTGATCTACAGATTCCGTGCAATTCCTATAAAAAACCTAATTGGGTTTTTTTTTTTTTTTTTTTGAAGACATCGACAATCTGATCCTAAAATTCATATGGAAATGCAAGGGACCTAAAATAAACAACATAATCTTTTTTTTTTTTTTTAAGTAATCTCTACACGCAACATGGGGCTCAAACTCACAACTCTAAGATCAAGAGTCAGATGCTCTACCAAATGAGCTACCCAGGCACACCAAACAACGTAATCTTGAAAAAAGAAAAACAAAATTGGAGGACTCACATTTCCTAATTTCAACTTACCACACAAAGTAACAGTAATCAGAACAGTGCTGTAGTGGAATAGAATTGAAAGGCCAGAAATAAATCTTTACATTTATGGTCAACTAATTTTTTTTTTTTTTAAAGATTTTATTTATTCATTCGACAGAGAGAGACACAGCGAGAGAGGGAACACAAGCAGGGGGAGTAGGAGAGGGAGAAGCAGGCTTGCCGCCGAGCAGAGAGCCCTATGCGGGGCTCGATCCCAGGACCCTGGGATCACGACCTGAGCCAAAGGCAGACGCTTAACGACTGAGCCACCCAAGCGCCCCTATGGTCAACTAATTGTCAAACAAGGAGGCCAAGACAATCAAATAGGTCAAGGACAGTCTTTTCAACAAAAGGTCCTGGGACAAGTGGATAGCTAAATATAAAAGAATAAAGTTGGAACCATACCTCATATTATACACAAAAATTAACTCAAAATAGATCACAGACCTAAATGTAAAAGCTAAAACTATAAAATTCAACATGAAACACTAGAATAAATCTTCATGACCTTGGGTTAGACAAAACTTTCTTAGACATAACACTAAAAGCATAAGCAACAAAAGAAAAAATAGATCAGCAGACTTCATCAAATTTAAAACTTTTGTCTGGGGGCGCCTGGGTGGCTCAGTTGTTAAGCGTCTGCCTTCGGCTCTGGTCATGATCCCAGGGTCCTGGGATGGAGCCCCATATCAGGCTCCCTGCTCAGCGGGGAGCCTGCTTCTCCCTCTCCCACTCCCCCTGCTTTTGTTCCCTCGCTTGCTGTGTCTCTGTCAAATAAATAAATAAAATCTTAAAAAATAAAATAAATAAAACTTTTGTCTGTAAACAATACCATCAAGAAGGTGAAAAGACAACTCACAGAATAGGAAAAAATATCTGCAAATCATGTTATCAAGTAAGGAATACTTGTATCCATAATAAAGAATTCTTACAACTCAATAAAAAAAAGATAAGTTATCTAAAAAAGGCAAAGGATTTAAATATACATTTCTTTAAAAAAAATATACAAATGGCCAGTAAGTACACGAAAAGAAGCTCAATTCAACATCATTAGTCATCAGGGAAGTGCAAATCAAAATCATAATGATATTACTTGACACCCACTAGGATGGCTACAATCAAAAGACAGACAATAAGTTTAGTAAGGATAGATAAATTGGGGCCCTCAAACATTGCTAGTGGGAATGTAAAATTATGCAGCCACTATGGAAGCAGTTTGACAGTTCTTCAAAAAGTTCAACAGAGTTACCATATGATCCAGCAATTACACTCCCAGATATATACTCCAAAGAAATGAAAACATATACCCACAAAAAAACTTATAAAAAAATGTTCATAGCAGCATTATTCATAGCACCCAAAAAGTGGAAACAACCCAAATGTCTAGCAACTGAGGAATGGATAAGCTAAATGTGATATATCTACACAATGGAATATTATTCAGCCATAAAAAGGAATAAAAGTACTGATACATGCTACAACTTGGATGAATCTTGAAAATATTACTCTAAATGAAAGAAGCCAGATACAAAAGGTTCATATATTGTCTGATTCTTTTTATAGGATATATCCAGAAGAGGCAAATCCACAGAGACAGAAAGCAAATTAGGGAATGGGGAGTGATTATTTAATGAGTATGGTATGGTTTACAAAATGATGAAAAAGTTTTGAAACTAGAGAGAACTAGTGGTTGCACAACATCATAAATACACTAAATACCACTGATCTATACACTAAAACTGGTTAATTATAAGTTATGTGAATTTCACCGTAATTTTTTAAAAAATAAATTAACTTAGAGGGGGAAAAAAGTATATGCCCATACAAACAAAAAATAAATGTGAGAGTATATACTTTACAATTCCATTTATATAAAAATCTAGACAATGCAAACTATTCTATAGTGACAAAAGTTGATCAGTGGTTGCCTAGGATCACAAGTTGAGGGAAGTATTAAAAATGGGGATAAGGAAACTTGTGGAGGTGATATTTTCATTATCTTGACTGTGGTAATAGCTTCATGGGTGAATAACACATCAAAACTTAACAAACTGTACACTTTTAATACGTACAGTTTACTGTATGTTAATTATAGCTCAAGATCTATTTTGAAAAAGATGGGGAAAGGGGAAATAGGGCAATGTATTCATGCTGGCAACTCAATAACTGATAAAGGAGTGATAAAAGCAGTTTTATTTTACCTTGATGAGTATACAAACAACACCTGGCAAAATTGTACATGGAGAACCACTCATAGCAGCATATAAATTTGAATTTCTGTATATTTACAAATACTTCTATTAACCAACATTATACTTTCAGAGATCCTGAATCTTCATTTTTGACTGATTTTTGGGTAGTGCTAAAAACCCTCTCAGTTCTGGCAAGTACTACCATTAGTATGATCTGTAAATAAACATTTAGACATACCAAGAAAGCTCCTACAAGAAGCCCTAATAAGGTTCCTTAAAGCTAAAATATCTGAGAACAGTATTTCAAATGTGATGAAAACAACACAAAAGAGTCCTATCATCCATACTAATAATCTTTTAAGAAATCCCCCGTTAATATCTATTAACCTTTTGTAAGATGAAGTAAATACCTATTTTGTAAGGTAAATATCTATTTACCTTTCGTAGATATTCACTCAAATTTAAACTATTTCAAACTTAGAAAAGCTTTAAAGTTAAAACTCTAAATTGGATTTTTCTTTACCAAAAAGTATGTCCGTTGTTTCAAAGACAAACAAAGAGTATGATGTATTCACTAGTGGGAAAAGTTATGGAAATGAGGGTGAAGTTGAGTCAAAACCACTTCACAGTCGTGAGGAATGACATCATCTAATGACATCAGCTACCATCATCTCTCACTTCGACTACAGCAGTAGTCTTTTTTATTTCTTAATTCAGGTGAACTCACTCTTAATATACTTTAGTCTCAGTTTCTTCATCTATTAAATGGGTACAATAACACTTCCAAACTCACGAGGTTGCGTGACAATTAAATGAGAATACAGGTATAGCACTTAGTTTGTTGCCTAGCATACGGAAAGTGCTCCATAAATGTTACCTATTATTACCTGAATAAATGTTCAGCCTCCATGAGTCCAGTGCTGGAATGGCATCTCATATAAGAAACAAGTCTAACCTCAAAAAAAAAAAAAAAAAAAAGTTAAAAGCAATTTAAATCTTAATATATTGAGACTCCCAAAGAAAATTAAAATATCCATTTCAAAATCCACAGCAGCTTCTTTTTTTGTTTTTTAAGATTTTATTTATTTGAGAGACAGAGAGAGTGCACACATGAGCAGGGGAGTGGGAGAGGGAGAAGCAGACTCCCTACTGAGCAGGGAGCCCAACTTGGGGCTCAGTCCCAGGACCCGGAGATCATGACCTGAGTCGAACACAGATGCTTAACCTACTGAGCCACCCAGGCGCCCCTCCACAGCAGCTTCTGAATATCTTCTTTCCCAATTCCTTTTGCTCACAATGTTTCTCATAACCCTATACCTGCCCTGAACCCTCTATATCCATTCCTACTTTTTTTTTTAATCCATTGCTTTAATGCACAGTTTTATTTTTTTATTTTTATTATTTTTTTAAGTAAACTCTACGCCCAACATGGGGCCTTGAACTCACGACCACAAGATCAAGAGTTGCATGCTGTGGGGCGCCTGGGTGGTTCGATCAGACTCTTGGTTTGAGCAACCGACTTGGTTTCCACTCAGGTCATGGTTTCGGGGTCCTGGGATCAAGCCCTGCCATCAGGCTCCAGGCTGGGTGAGGAGTCTGCTTGAGATTCTCTGCCTCTCCCTGTCCCTCTGTCCCTCCCCCAGCTAGCACTCACTCTCTCTCTCTAAAATAAATAAATAAAATCTTAAAAAAAAAAAGTCGCATGCTCTACCAACTGAGCCACCCAAGGGCCCCTACCTATTCCTATTTTCAATTCACAATACAACACTCTGCTCACTTGGCTCTTTCTCCTCTAATGATCCACTCTTCTTATAAGCAGTTCTTGGTCCACTTTCTAATATAAGTTAATCATCCAGTCTTAATGCTTGAAATTCTTCAGCTGTTTTCTACCCATTATCCTTTTATACAAGACAATTCTAGAAACTGAGCTATCAGATAGGGAATCTCTCTCAGTAGATGAGAAGAATATAAAGAAGCCAGAGACAGAATTTCCTTCTGTGAGTAGAAACAAATACTACAAGCACATAATTTAGTATCTCCCCTCTCTGACTACAATATTTGTTATTATTATTATTGCCATTGCTATTACAGGACTCTGAGAGCTAGCTGCTGCTTAATCCACAGTAGAAACTCTGAGTGCTGAATGCCACCACTAGAACCCTTAATATGCCAAGCCAGTCTGTGTTCTTGGAAATACCTAAGCCCCGCTGTGTCCTATGCTGAAGTGAAGAGCATCCCTAACTCTTCAGTTTTACAACTCTATACCATGAGTATCACATTGCTAAAGTCTGCCTTTCCGATACTGTACTAAGATTTCTATGAAAAAGCTCTTGTGGTTTCTTTATAGCCCCTGTACTTTCGGGTTTTGGCATTAGAGATGTGTGGGAGTTTGGTAAGGGTTGGGAGGCATGGCCAGGATATCGCCCTTCCCCTTTTCACCACCAACCTTGGTCCTGAAACACTGTCTGCCTGGTGATTTTGTCCCCCCAGGAAATTTCTCCCCTATGCAAAGAAATTACTAGTTGCCTTTCCCCACAGGCCCTCAAGCCGTGCCCAGATGTGCCTGATTTTTAAGTGGGCATAGTGAGTTCATGCTGAGAGCCTTGCCATACCAAGAGTTAGTTCTCTATCCAACTGACTTAGAGAATCAAGAGCAAAATAATTCAAAACACACACTAGGACTTACTGATGTTATGGTTTTCTTGCCCTATTTGTAATTTTATCAAAATTAAAAGTGGAATACTTTCAGAAAGAAGTTCAATTCCTTTCTGCCGTCCATCCTCCATAACCCCCATGTAGTTTGCTAATAAAATGCTATAGCCTCATAACTAATTTCTCTACTTCCTCTCTGGGCATTCTGCTATCTGTTCTCCCCAGAGAAGCATGAGTGATCTTTTAAAACTGTAAATCAGATCATTTAGCTTTCTTGATCAACCAGCTTCTTTCTACCAATGGTTTTCCATCATCCTAAGTGAGGTCTACAGAGCCCTACAAAATCTGGCCCCTGCCTATTCTTGAACATACCAAACCACATACTCCCCATGAGGCCTTTGTTTTGTTGTTCCTCCTGCCCAGAACACTCTTCTCCCATCAGGAAACGCTGGTTCTGCCTCCCTTTTAGTTCACACACCACTATAAAAAGGTCTTCCTGACCATCCCATCTGGCTATACCCTCTCCCTTACTCTCAGTCACATCACCACATCTATTTTCTTCATACTATTCACCACAATCTGTAATTATTTATTTGCAAATTGTCTATCTTTTCAAATGAAATCTTGTATGTCTTGTTGTTATCTGTACCTCCAATGTGAAACAGTGCCTGACACAGAAGCACTGTAACAGTTTTCTGTCTGATTAATTTACAAAGCTAAGTACTACCTCTGAGATAAACTTCAGTTTTTAAAAAAATTTTTAAACTTATTTGTACAGCCAGGGTGCCTGGGTGGCTCAGTCATTTAAGGGTCTGCCTTCGGTGCAGGTCATGATCCTGGGGTTCTGGGATCGAGTCCCACATCGGGCTCCCGGCTCAGCAGGGGGAAGTCCGCTTCTCCCTCTGACCTTCCCCCCTGCTCATGATCTCTCTCTCACTTTCTCTCTCTCACTCAAATAAATTTTTTAAAAAATAAAAATAAAAAAACAAACTTATTGTCAATAGGACAGCCAAGCCGTCAAAACCCTGTGTTCTTGTCTTCATTCTAACAAACTGCCTCGTATTCTCAGCTCCCTTGCTTTCTCTGAAGACAGAATTTGCACTCAGAAAATAAGATGGCAATCTTATCTGGCAACACTGTTCTCTGGGGTCTGTGAGACCCAAATCCAAGGTTCTCAGGCAGCAGCAACTGACAAAGATCTGGTTACCAGCACTGCACTAAGGAGTGCCTCACAACCCAGAACCAGGTTAAACTGATACAAGGTGCAAACGCCTTTAAGAGAACACAGTTGATAAAGAGTTCTGTGAAGTACTCCAAACGCCTTGAAGATAACCTCACAAGAGTAGGAAGATTCAGTTTAGCCATCTGACTGGTGGTGTGTTCTATAAAGCCTTAATAATGATCCTGTCACTAGGAAAACAGATACTGTGCCCTAGCCTTCTAATCAGCTGCATTTAGCAGCCAACATCCATCTTTTGCAATAAAATGCCACCTCTAGAGTTCCTATTCCCATCAAATTATCACAGGTTTGGGCAACAGATAAATCAGAAACTACAGTTAACAAATCTACTTGTCTGGGACCCAAGACAATTAATTAAACCTACTTGGAAAAGCAGAATAAATAGCCTCCAGTCACCTGGAGACAAGTTTTAAAGATCCTAACAACTGTAACACTTGGACACACAAAAATGGCTATAATCTGCAAACCAGCCACATGTCACTTCCAATAGTACTCTTACACTGAAAGTGACCTTCCCCCTCCAAAATAAATAATGTTTAAAGTCGGGTGAATCTTGAACAATGACTCTGACTTTTCTCTAAAATAAGGGCTATGACAGCTACCTTAATGAGAGGCCCAATAAATTCAGGGTAAGGGGCTCATTGTGCTGACACTGTCACCTCATCTAGGACTTCAGCTGATTCATCCCGATGGGCTGACAGGTCACTGACATCTGCACCTTGCCCAAGATTCTTGTTTATTTCACATATAAAAACACTGTCTCCTCAAGACAACTGCAGTCCAGACCTGTTCTCCTGCTGTACAGCCTTTCCTTTCCTGACTTCACTGAGACCTCGGGAAAAAAAGTTGTCATTTCAGGCTCATATTAGTAACTCTAGATGGCTAACAAGGCATGGAAGAGATGGGAATAGAGCTCATAAAAGGACCAGTGTTAACATTCAGGTCTTACCAATTTTTAAAAAAAGGATAAAAAGAAAAAGATCAAAATCACCTGGGGAAGAAACTAATCTCTTCATCATTAAGAGATGCTTGGTATTATTATGGTGATTTGGAAAACAGTCACAAAGTCAGGACCTGAAAATGTCTGGTCCTTGGCCATACCAAGTAATCACAGACGACATCCTTTAAGTAAGCTCTGTTTTAACATAAACTTCAAGAAGAAAGACAAGGCAATAATAATTTTTAAAAAACCCCACAAACTATCCAATTCATTTAAAAGGAGCAATGGAAGGAAGGGAGTAAGAGAGAGAAGGAGAAAGAAAGAAAGGAACAAGGAAGAACAATGAATGCCCAATGTTGTAGATCAAACATGGCCACAAATTATTTGCAGCAATTCCCATCAAAAAGTGGAGTTCATTTCCTTACCCTTTGAATCTGAGCTGGCCTTGTGACTTGTTTCGTCCGACAGAATGTGGCAAAAATGACACTGTGCAATTTCTGAGCCCAAGCCTTAAGAAACCTTGTAACTTTCACTCTCACTCTCTTGAGACCTAGTCACCATGCAAGGTAGCCAAGAAAGACTGCAGGAGAGGCCACGGTACCCTGGATGAGAGCTCCAGCCTAATGATGGACAACACTGGAGTGAGGCTATCCAGGTACAACCAGCCCCTGGCTAACCTGCCAACTGACCACAAACACATGAGTAAGCCCAGCAAATTCCATGTGCAATAGAGGCAAGCCAGATGGGCCCTGCCCAAATTGCCAGCCCACTTAATCATAAGCAAATAAACACTTGGGGTTTTTTGGTTTTGTTTTTTTTTTAAGATTTTATTTATTTGACAGAGAGAGAGCGAGAGCACAAGCAGGGGGAGAGGCAGGCAGAGGGAGAGGGAGAAGCAGACTCCCCGCTGAGCAGGGATCCCTATGTGGGGCTCGATCCCAGGGCCCTGGGATCATGACCTGAGCCAAAGGCAGACACTTTAACCAACAGAGCCACCCAGGCACCCTAATAAATAGTTGTTTTAAGCCACTAAGATTTGGAGTGGTTTGGTTGACAATAGGTAACAGAAATACCCGCAATCAGCTGAGACTAATTCAAAACATCAATAGTGACACACTCAAAAGCAGCATGTGCATTCCCATCATGTAAGGAAACTAGAATCTCTAAATAATATATAGAACCACTCTTCATAGATAAGACATATATCCCAGAATCCCAGCAAAACACTCATTAATAAATTTGTTCCGGCATCTATCCCACATGTAAACACCTGCAGAAGATATGTGCAAATATATGTATCCCACAAAGGACTCATATATAAGATATACAAAAAAATTCTACAAATCAGTAAGAAAAAGACAAACAGCCCAATTTTTTAAATGGACAAGAACTGAAAGCACTGGGGCGCCTGGGTGGCTCGATCGGTTGAGTGTCTGCCTTCCGCTTAGGTCGTGATCCTGGAGTCTGGGGATTGAGTCTTACAACGGGCTCCCCGCTCAGCGGGGAGGCCTGCTTCTCCCTCTCTCTCTGCTCCTCCCTCCACCCCGCTTGTTCTCTCCCCACCCCACTCTCTTAAATAAAAATAAACAAAATCTTAAAAAAAAAAAAAAGTTGAAAGCACTTCACAAAAGAGGATCCTTGAAAGACCAATATGCACATAAAGACACTCCACATCAGTGGTCATCAGGGAAATGCAAATTAAAGCCACAAAAAGACATCACTACATCCCCAACAGCTACAATTAAAAGGACTGACAGTACTAAGTATGGTCAAAGACACAGCATAACCAGAACTCTCATACATTGCTGGCAAGAGAATAAATTAATATAACCACTTCAGAAAACTGGTAGTACTTATACTTCTATCCCATGAACTAGCAATTCCATTCCTGGGCATATAACCAGAGTGCTTACATCTATGAAAAGACATGTATAAAGTGTTCACAGCAGTATTATTCCTAACAGTCCCAAACTATAAACAACTCAATGGAAAACGTATGGTACAATCAGAAAATGAACATTACCTACCAATGATAAAGAACAAACCATTACTATATGCAACTACATTCATGCATCTCAAAGACAATGTTGAGCAAAAAAGACACAGTAGTATATACTGTATGATTCTATTAACATGAAACTCAAAAACAGATTAAAACTAATCTATGGGGCGCCTGGGTGGCTCAGTTGGTTGGGCGACTGCCTTCGGCTCAGGTCATGATCCTGGAGTCCCGGGATCGAGTCCCGCATCGGGCTCCCTGCTCGGCAGGGAGTCTGCTTCTCCCTCTGACCCTCCCCTCTCTCATGTGCTCTCTCTCATTCTCTCTGTCTCAAATAAATAAATAAAATCTTTAAAAAAAAAAAAAATCATATAAAACTAATCTATGGTAATAGAAGTCAGATTAGTGATTCTGCGGATACAAGAGTATTTGAGGGGATAGCTTGTAATTGACATGATGATGGATGCAGCTGGTTGTGCACCTGATCATCCAGCCAACCAACAGATGCTGCTAGGCTTAGTTCTGCTTTAGGAAGGACACATTCTAACCCCTGCACTGGTTTGTACAGCCTGGCCTTTTGTGGCTCCATGACCAAGTCAGTGCCTTAGTTTAAAACCTCATCACTTTCCACTGGCCTCCTTAACGCAAAACACACTATGATAAGGGTAATCTTTAAAAAATACAAATATGATGGCATAATCCACCCACACCCCTACCATACACACACTCCCCTTCTTAAAATCCTTCAAAGACTCTCCATTTCTTATAGGATAAATTCAGCACTCTTTAGCAGAATACTTAAGTTCCTTTATGATCTAGCCCGACTACCTTTTTTCTTTCTCTCCATATATCCTGAGTTCCATAACAAAGTATTTGTAGTTGACCTAGAAAGCTATGCTTTTTTCTCACCTCAGTATCTCTAGCTAAGTAATGTATGTTCTACCTAGAACAGCAGTTCTCGAAGTACGGTCCCAGGAGGTCTAAGAGGTCCAGTATTTTCACAACAACAAGATCTTATTTATTATGATAACACTAAGATGTTATCTGCCTTTTTCACCATGGTGAAATGGTAGGTATAATTGCCACTCTTAGCATAAATCAAGGCAGGGGTATCAAACTGTACTAGTACTAGTATTATCATATTCTTCACCACCCCACACCTGCAGCTTAAAAAAGAAAAATTTTACTTGTAAATGTCCTTGATAAAGCAGTAGAAATTAATAATTTTATTAAATTCCACTCTTGAGTACATGTCTTTTTTTTTTTTTAAAGATTTTATTTATTTATTTGAGACAGAGAGAATGAGAGAGAGAGAGAGCATATGAGAGGGGGGAGGGTCAGAGGCAGAAGCAGGCTCCCTGCCGAGCAGGGAGCCCGATGCAGGGACTCGATCCAGGGACTCCAGGATCATGACCTGAGCCGAAGGCAGTCGCTTAACCAACTGAGCCACCCAGGCGCCCGAGTACATGTCTTTTTAATACTCGGAATGGCAAAATGGGAGTATAAACCAGTTCTGCAGCATATCAAAGTACAATAATTGTCTCAAGGAAAAGCAACTGAGCTGCAAGCTAAACTAGCTACTTTTTTCATGGGATACTATTATTTCCTGAGTAAGCAAATAACAGGCAAACTATGGTTATGTGGCAATGTTCTGCACAAAAATGAACAAAATGAGCCTGTTCCTTCAAAGAAAATAAGTGATAGTATTTGTTGTCAGTGATAAAATTCAAGCTTTTCAGCTAAAATCAAAATTTTGAAAAAGTGTATCTTCTCTGAGCTTGAAAACTTCTTAAGACTTTTCTGATGAAATGACAGTGATATTCATGAGTTTTTTTTTTACTTGTATAATGAACTGTGTCAAACATCTGGAAGATCTGCATAACTCGGTGACCAGTATTTTCCAACTGACCAATTCATGATAATTCAAAAATCACACATGGATAAAAGATCCATTCAATGTACAAAATAAATGAATTTTAATGTCACTAAGTACAAAAGTTCATTAATATGGTTTCAGATTCTACACTGGAACTAATCTTTAAGGAACTACCACATGTTGAGTTCGGGTATAGTATCAAAGAATATCCAATTACCCAAAGATATTAAAATACTTCTCTATTTTCCAACTACATATCTCTGAGGCTGGATTTTTTTTTTCAAATACTTCAACGAACATGACATAGTGCAACAGACTGAATGCTGATGCAGATGAGAATGCAGCTATCCTCTATTAAGCCAGACATTAAAGAGATTTGCAAAAATGTAAAACCATGTCCGTCCTTCTCACTAAATCTTTTGTTTTAAAAAAGTTTTTCAGGGCACCTGGGTGGCTCAGTTGCTTAAGCGTCTGCCTTTGATTCAGGTCATGATCCCAGGGTCCTGGGATCGAATCCCACATGAGGCTCTCTGCTCAGCGGGGAACCTGCTTCTCTCTCTCCCTCTGCCTACTGTTCTGCCTACTTGTACTCTCTCTGTCAAATAAATAGGTAAAATCATAAAAAAAAAAGTGTTTTTTTTTTAAAAAAAAGGTTTTTTCATTTAAAAAATGTGTTACAGGGGCACCTGGGTGGCTCAGTCGTTGGGTGTCTGCCTTCGGCTCAGGTCGAGATCCCAGGGTCCTGGGATTGAGCCCTGCATGGGGCACCCTGCTCAGCGGGAAGCCTGCTTCTCCCTCTCCCACTCCCCCTGCTTGTGTTCCCTCTCTCTGTCAAATAAATAAATAAAATCTTTTACAAATAAATAAATAAAGTGTTACATATAGTAATATGTAAGGAACTTACTATTATTTTAATGAATTAATAAATATTTAAATATTTTTCTAGTTTTGACTTCCAATACAGTAAATACTGGCAGCTATAACCTACATAAATAAAAGTTCTTTGGCGTCTATAATAATTTTTCAAAGAATTGAGAGGTCAGAGACCAAAAAGTTTGCTAATTTATAATTTCCCCTGCCCGTCTCGTGCTTCAAGGCCCTTAGAACTTAGGTAAAGTTAACCTGCTATATTTGCACATAGTGGAGAGCAAAGACTACACTCTTTCATAGGCACTCAATCAGTGGTGTGTTACAAGAAGGCTAAAACGTAATTTGATGCCTATGCCAAGTGCTCCACTATAAATACCCATGGATAAAAAAATTTCAAATTGGTTATTTTGTATATAGCCACCATAACCAAATCTTCTGTCTCAAATCTGGAATCAATTGCTAGTAGAATGTAAACTGCCAGGGACGCCTGGGTGGCTCAGTTGGTTAAGCAGCTGCCTTCGGCTTGGGTCACAACCTCAGGGTCCTGGGCTGGAGACCCGCATCAGGCTCCCTGCTACTCCCTCTCCCTCTCCTGGGGAGCCTGCTGCGCCCCCTGCTTGTACGTTCTTGCTCTCTGTCAAATAAATAAATAAAATCTTTAAAAAAAAAAATGTAAACTGCCTATATTCTTACTTTTTTAATGCCTATATTTTTAGAAGGCAATTTTACACGATGTTTAAAAATTATAAAAGTATACATTTTTAGCAATTTACCTTAATAGTTTATTATTCCAAACACGGAAAATGACATATGTACAAGGTTATTCATGAAGCACTCCTTGTAACTGCAAAAGACTGGGAAAAAAATCAAAATTCTCTTTAATAGGAGAATGATAAAATAAGCAGTACAAACATACCTGTAATACTCTTTAGACATACACAAGAATAAGGAAATTCTTGTACTTACAGGTTATACTGCTAAGTAAAAAAAGCAAGACACAGAACCATTTTAGTAAAATGGGGGAAACAATATATATATATATTTACATATATGCTTATAAGAAGATAGGATGTGGGGCACCTGGGTGGCTCAGTTGGTTAAGCATCTGCCTTTGGCTCAGGTCATGATCTCAGGGTCCTGGGATCAAGCCCCGCATAGGGCTCCCTGCCCAGTGGGGAGTCTGCTTCTCTCTCTCCCTCTGCTCCTCCCCTGGCTCGTGCTCTCTCTCTCTCTCTCAAATAAAATTTTTAAAAATTTTTTAAATTAAATTTAAAAAAAAAGAACACAGGATGCACAAAAACTGGTAATAAACTGGTAATAATAGTTGCCTCTGGAAAGAGGAACTGACTAGTTTGGGCTATAGAAGCAAGAAGAAAACTTCACTCAGCTTTTTTCTATCCTTAGAATTTTGAACCATGTAAATGTAATACCAATTTAAAAAGTAAATCTAAAAATACGTAAAAATCTTCATTTCACAGAAGGAATAACTTATCTTTTTTTCCTCTAGCCGCAAAAAATATTGACTCCTAATTTTTAACTGTATGTTCAGTGCTGCCTAAACCAGGTAACTATAATTGACATAAAAATAAAAGATACCCACTATGAAGCCTTTGAATTAATGTGTTAAGTGGTTAACTAGTGATTTGGGGGTAAGGTCAGGATCTTCATCTTTTATCTCATATACTTCTGAATTATTTAAATTTCTTACAGTGAGTACGTATTACTTTTGTAATTTGAAAAATGTCAAGATTGAAGACATTATATTAAAAAACCTATAGTTTTGGGGCACCTGGGTGGCTTAGTCAGTTAAGTGTCTGCCTTCGGCTCAGGTCATGATCCCAGGGTCCTGGGATCGAGTCCCGCATCGGGCTCTGTGCTCAGCGGGAAGCCTGCTTCTCCCTCTTCCACTCCCTCTGCTTGTGTTCCTTCTCTTGCTGTGTCTCTCTCTGTCAAATAAATAAATAAAATCTTTAAAAAAAAAAAAACAACCTAGTTCTGACTTTGAATTGAAAATACGGATATGAACTTGTGATACACTTTCTTAAAAAAAAAAAGCCACCTTATTTCCTAGCCTTGTTCACTGAAAACAGAAAGAAACAATGACCAACTCACTAAGCAATTAGTACCTCTTACACACAGAGTAGTCTCTAAACTTCATTTCCACAAAACAAAGAAGCTATCATAGGTAAGGGATCACATCAAAAAGACACTAAAGTCAAAAAAAAAAAAGGCCAGAGCCAACCTGAAGAAGCTCCCATTTGCCAAGACGAAGCAATCAATGAGACATCAATACAGATAAAACTGTAATTGCTGAAACACATAAATAGGCTTAAATTGCAGTTTATGACCAAAAAAAAAAAAACCCTTATCAATCACCTTTGCAGGATGTTAGTGAACAAAGTCATTATTTTGAAAACAGTAATAACTGTTAATTAAAAGAAAGACTCAAGCATTTGTCTCACCTTTCCTGTGCAAGATGTACCTCACAGTAACCAAACAGGTGATGGAGAGAATATCTCTTTATAAAAACATTCCAGCTAAAATAAATTAAGAAGTGATAGAATTTGAGTATCACCATTTAAAACCCCCTAATGAAGTTCAATGAAGTAAAGGGGGTATAAACAATGATCATCAATGGCTACTGACATCATAAAAATGAGACTAACAGACATCGCACACCTCCTCCTAATAGAAGCGCACTATAAAGTATTCTAGCCAAAACAATGAATCTAAATCTGGTCAAATCTCTAGATGTAACTGCCAATTTGAAGAAAATACAGAGGAGAGAGAAACATGTTAAATGACACTAGTATGATGGTTTTCTTTTTTTTTTTTAAAGATTTTATTTTTATTTATTTGACAGAGAGAGACACAGCGAGAGAGGGAACACAAGCAGGGGGAGTGGGAGAGGGAGAAGCAGGCTTCCCGCCGAGCGGGGAGCCGGATGCGGGGCTCGATCCCAGGACCCTGGGATCCTGACCTGAGCCGAAGGCAGACGCTTAACGACTGAGCCACCCAGGTGCCCCGACACTAGTATGATGTTAATCACCAAATCCATCTGTGGGAAACTAATGAACAGATGACCCAGTCCTTCAACAAATAAACTGCAAAGAAAAAAAAAAGGGGGGGATCTTTTAGATTAAGAGACTCTAAAAATATGCGTGCCTGGGTGGCTCAGATGGTTAAGCATCTGCCTTCGGCTCAGGTCATGATCCCAGGGTCCTGGGATCGAGTCCCACGTCAGGCTCCCTGCTCCGCAGAGAGCCTGCTTCTCCCTCTCCCTCTGCTGCTCCCCCTGCTTGTGCTCTCTCGCTCTCTCTGTCAAGTAAGTAAATAAAATCTTTAAAAAAAGAGAGAGACTCTAAAAATACATTGACCAACTACAAGGTATAGACTTTATTTGGATCCCATTTTTTTTTATTTGAATCCTGTTTTAAACATACAGTCTGTTTTAAAAACTTATGATACAATCAAGGAAATATGAACACCAGATATTTATATATTAAGAAATTACTGTTATTTTAGCTGTACAAATAGTTTTGGTATTATGTTTTTTAAAAGTCCCTATTTTTGGAGGGGAAAAATGAAGCGGGGGAAATCGGAGGGGGAGACGAACCATGAGAGACGATGGACCCTGAAAAACAAACTGAGGGTTCTAGAGGGGAGGGGGGTGGGAGGATGGGTTAGCCTGGGGATGGGTATTAAAGAGGGCACGTTCTGCATGGAGCACTGGGTGTTATGCACAAACAATGAATCATGGAACACTGCATCAAAAACTAATGATGTAATGTATGGTGATTAACATAATAAAAAAATAAAAAGAATTAATACGTATACCATAAAAAAAAGTCCCTATTTTTTAGAAATATATACTGAAATATTTACGGATGAAATAATGTCACAGATTTGATTCAAAACAATTAGGAAAGGGGGCTGGCAGGAGCATAGATGAAACCATGTTAGCAATAAGCTGATAACTGTATATGGGGGTTCATTTTACTATTCCCACTGCTTTTGGATGTTTGGAATTTTTCATAATAAAGTTTTTTAGAAAGCAAATTTCAGGGTGCCTAGGTGGCTCAGTCAGTTAAACATCTAACTCTTGGTTTCAGCTCAGGTCAAGAGTTGTGGGATTGAGCCCATCATCGGGCTCTACACTTAGTGGGGAGTCTGCTTAAGGATTCTCTCCCTCTGCCCTTCCCTCCCACTCTCTCTCAAATAAATCTTTTTTTTTTTAAAGATTTTATTTATTTGAGAGAGAGAGAGAGAGTGTGCACAAGCAGGGGGAGAGGCAAAGGAAGAGGGAGAAGCAGGCTCCCCAGTGAGCAGGGAGCTGGATGCAGGGCTCAATCCCAGACCCTTGAGATCATGACCTAAGCCAAAGGCAGATGCTTAACCAACTGAGCCACCCAGGCACCCCTCAAATAAATCATCTTTTTAAAAAAATTTTTTTAATAAAGAATAAAAGGCAAATCCCCAAAACAAAATATATATATATATGAAATACAACCAGTGAAATGAAATTTGGATAGTAATCTTCTATTGAAGTCCAGTTCAATACCTACCTCTTTCCCTACCTTTCTGTACTGGTTTCTCTCTTTCCTTCTGTTTCTTTGTACTAAACACTTAGACTCAACTAAATTATACTGCATTCTGTTTTATATTACAGAATCTAATCCATTATATCTACTGTTGTTTTGATCATCAAATGTTCATGTTTTATCTCCACAGCCAGCCAGTAAGGTCCTTTAACACACACAAAAATTTTAGATTCCACAGCCCTAAAATGAAGCTAAACATTCTAATAGTCCTAAGTACCTTATGTGACACTCAAGTTGTCTCTGGAAAACCCTAGGACCTATGGAAAAATGGAATATTCTTCTTTGTCAACCCAGGGGCCACTATGTGGTAAAATTAAGTTTTTATTCTAGTAAAAGCACATAATACTTCAAATTTTACAGGGATCCCTTTTGTGACATCAAAATGCTGTTTCTAGCAAGTTTAGGCAAGCTAATAAGCACAAGCTTTTCCTCCCAGAATTCAAATGGGCATATATTTATACTCTTTCAAAGAAACAGAATTATATATTACTAAGGGTTTTTTTTCTTAAAGATTTTATATATTTATTTGAGAAAGAGAGCGTGGCAAGCAAGAGAAAGAGAGCACGAGCGGGGGGGAGGGGCAGAGGAAGAGGGATAAGCAGACACACACACCCCCTCCTCCCTCCCTCCCCCCGCCAAGGGGGAGCCCAACTCAAGGCAATCCCAGGACCCTGGAATCATGAGCTGAGCAGAAGGCAAACACTTAACCAACTGAGCCACCCAGTGGCTATATATTACTAGGTTTAAATACAAATTTTCTTAGTTAAGTGATTGGTTAAATATGCTGAAGTTATTTAGTAAAACTTCAGCTGCAATATAAAAAGAGAGCTTACCCCAAGAAATAGTCTCAAAGCCCAGGAAACAAAGAACTCACTACCTAACTAGAGACTAATCAAGAGTGCTAGAAAATAAATCTATTGGAGTAGTTACAAGTTTTGAGTTGAGGACTTACAAGCTTTTTCGTTTTTGTTTTTTAAAGATTTTATTTATTTTTGACAGAGAGAGTGTGTACAAGCAGGGGAAGCAGCAGGCAGAGGGAGAGGGAGAAGCAGGCTCTCTGCTCAGCAGGAAGCCCGATGTGGGGCTTGATCCCAGCACCCTGGGAACATGACCTGAGCCGAAGGCAGACCCTTAACCATCTGAGCCACCCAGGCACCCCTACAGCACCTTTATCATTTTAATAAATGTTTTTAAATAACTGATTTTCCCTCTAATTATAAAAGAAATCCATGTTCTTTTTTAAATAGAGATAAGTAAGGACACCTGGGTGGCTCAGTCGGTTAAGTGTCTGCCTTCGGCTCAGGTCATGATCCCAGGGTCCTGGGACTGAGCCCCGCAACAAGCCCCGCAACAAGCCCCACATCCAGCTCCCTGCTTGGCAGGGAGTCTGCTTTTCCCTCTGCCCCCCCCCCACCCCCGCTCTCTCTGTCAAATAAATAAAATCTTAAAGATAGATAGATAAATATAAGCAAAAAGAAAATAAAAACCAGGGTGCCTGGGTGGCTGTCGGTTGGGGATCTTCCTCCAGCTTGGGTCATGATCGTGGGGTCCTGGGATTGAGCCCTACATGGAGCTCCCTGCTCAGCTGGGAGCCTGCTTCTCCCTCTCCCTCTGTCCCTCCCCCCTGCTCGTGTTCAATCTCTCTCTCTCAAATAGATAAATAAAATCTTAGAAAGAAAGAAAAGAAAAGAAAAAGAAAAACCATCCTGCTACCTCCTTCATAACATTTTGTCTCAATAAATAGTAAATTCTTCGGGGGCAGCTCATTTCCCTAACAAGATCCCTCACATCTAGAATTCATCTATGGAAGCCCCAGCAGAAAGGGAGGGGGAAAAAAGGACACAGGCTTAATTCAACGAGAGTAATATATGGATTTGTTGTCAATTTTTTTATATTTCGCCATTTGTATAAATCTAGGGTCAGAAAAAAACATATATTCCATTTGTATGGATTTTTCTTGGTTTATAATAATTTTATTGGCATTTTCCCGGCATCCTTAAAATGTCTTACTATAGTAGCAACAAAGTCCTACATTTCCAGTTGCCAAATCAGGTAGTAAACACATCATAGTCACTCTATATGTAAAATCTTACTCTATTTTAACTTATATTTAAAATAGTTACTTAAAATAACCATTCCTTTTATTTCCTATTTCTTTTATTGAAGTCCTACCAACTCCATCGACAGATTTTCACATTTCATGTACAGTTAAACATACATGGAATTAGTTTCTCCTCAAAATATCCCACGAATCAGAAGACATGAACAGACATTTCTGCAAAGACATACAAATGGCCAACAGACACATGAAAAAGTGTTCAACATTACTCGGCATCAGGGAAATACAAATCAAAACCTCAATGAGATACCACCTCACACCAGTCTGAATGGCTAAAATTAACAAGTCAGGAAACGACAGATGTTGGCGAGGATGTGGAGAAAGGGGAACCCTCCTACACTGTTGGTGGGAATGCAAGCTGGTACAGCCACTCACAAATCCATATATTACTCTTGTTGAATTAAGCCTGTGTGCTTTTTTCCCCCTCCCTTCCTGCTGGGGCTTCCATAGATGAATTTTAGAAGTGAGGGACCTTGTTCCTTGGGGAAATAAGCTGCCCTCAAAGAATTTACTATTTATTGAGACAAAATGTTATAAAGGAGGTAGCAGGATGATTTTTTTTCTTTTCTTCCCTTTTCTTTTCTTTCTCCAAAACAGTATGGAGGTTCCTCAAAAAGTTGAAAATAGAGCTACCCTATAACCCAGCAATTGCACTACTGGGTATTTACCCCAAAGATACAAATGTAGTGATCCGAAGGGGTACATGCACCCCAATGTTTATAGCGGCAATGTCCACAATAGCCAAACTATGGAAAGAACCTAGATGTCCATCAACAGATGAATGGATAAAAAAGATGTGGTACACACACAAACACACACACACACACACAATGGAATATTATGCAGCCATCAAAAAATGAAATCTTGGGGCGCCTGGGTGGCTCAGTCGTTAAGCATCTGCCTTCGGCTCAGGTCATGATCCCGGGTTCCTGGGATCAAGCCCCGCATCGGGCTCCCTGCTCCGCGGGAAGCCTGCTTCTCCCTCCCCCACTCCCTCTGCTTGTGTTCCCTCTGTTGCTGTGTCTCTCTCTGTCAAATAAATAAAATAAAAAAATCTTTAAAAAAAAAATGAGGGCGCCTGGGTGGCTCAGTTGGTTAAGCGACTGCCTTCGGCTCAGGTCATGATCCTGGAGTCCCTGGATCGAGTCCCGCATCAGGCTCCCTGCTCGGCAGGGTGCCTGCTTCTCCCTCTGACCCTCCCCCCTCTCATGTGCTCTCTCTCTCTCATTCTCTGTCTCAAATAAATAAATAAAATCTTTAAAAAAAAATTTTAAAAAAATGAAATCTTGCCATATGCAACAACGTATTGCATAGGGTATTATGCTAAGGGAAATAAGTCAATCAGAGAAAGACAAGTATCATATGATCTCACTGATACGAGGAATTTGAGAAACAAGACAGACAATCATAGGGGAAGGGAGGAAAAAATGAAACAAGATGAAACCAGAGGAGGGAGACAAACCATAAGAGAGTCTTTTTTTTTTTTTTAAGATTTTATTTATTTATTTGACAGAGAGAGAGATAGCGAGAGCAGGAACACAAGCAGGGGGAGTGGGAGAGGGAGAAGCAGGCCTCCCGCAGAGCAGGGAGCCCGATGTGGGACTCGATCCCAGGACCCTGGGATCATGACCTGAGCTGAAGGCAGACGCTTAACGACTGAGCCACCCAGGCGCCCACCATAAGAGAGTCTTAATCTCAAGAAACAAACTGAGGGTTGCTGGAGTGGAGGGGGGTGGGAGGGATGGGGTAACTGGGTGATGGACATTGGGGAGGGTATGTGCTATGGTGAGCACTGTGAATTGCATAAGACTGATGAACCACAGACCTGTACCTTTGAAACAAATAATACATTATACGTTAAAAAAAAAAAAAGAAGATAGTAGGAAGGGAAAAATGAAGTGGGAGAAATCGGAGGGGGAGACAAACCATGAAAGACTATGGACTCTGAGAAACAAACTGAGGGTTTTAGAGGGGAGGGGGCTGGGGGGATGGGTTAGCCTGGTGATGGGTATTAAAAAGGGCACGTATTGCATGGAGCACTGGGTGTCATATGCAAACAATGAATCATGGAACACTACATCAAAAACTAATGATGTAATGTATGGTGACTAACATAACATAATAAAATAAAATTATAAAAAAAAATATCCTGGGGCGCCTGGGTGGCTCAGTCGGTTAAGCGTCTGCCTTCAGCTCAGGTCATGATCCCAGGGTCCTGGGATCGAGCCCCGCATCGGGCTCCCTGCTCAGCGGGGAGCCTGCTTCTCCTTCTCCTCCCAGCTCGTTTCTCTCTCTAGCTATCTCTGTCTCTCTCTCTCTCTCTCTCAAGTAAAAAAAAAAAAAAAAAAAAAAAAATATCCTACACGGATGCCTGGGTGTCTCAGTAGGTTAAGCGTCTGCCTTCAGCTCAGGTCACGATCCCAGGGTCCTGGGATCGAGTCCCGCATTGGGCTCCCTGCTCAGCTGGGCGCCTGTTTCTCCCTCTGCTGCTCCTCCTGCTTGTGCTCTCTCTCGCTATGTCAAATAAATAAATAAAATCTTAAAAAAAAAAAATCCCACAAAATTCTGAATTCACACACATGCAAAACAATTCCATGCCCTAAAATTCACCTGCAAATACCTAAATATAATGCTCACCTGATCTCTAGCTCAGACGTAATGCCCCATCCATCCAGGTAAAGTATAAGAACTGTACTTATCAAGCGTAATTTGGGAGACAGTAAGGAAAGAATAGTGAGTAGCTCCAGCAATTCAGCTAGGAGGGGGAAAAATTATCCCTTCCACACCCAGAGGCTAAAGTTTTCAGCAACAGTCAAAATTCTCAGAACAGTCCTGACTTTTCACTGGACTCTGTGTCTTAATTAAGTAGTCTGAGTGACAGTGCAAAAATTAATTTGAAGCTACCTTTCCTCTTCTTTACTCCGAAAAGCTGAATACTGTCTGTCTTGACTATTAAAATCCCCAGAGATTTCAATTCTGCAGGAGCTCTACATGGTTCTAAATTTAGACAAGTAATAGAAATAGTTGGAAGGCAATTCATTTTAATATCTGAACTTTTATGTTGCCAGGCAGCTAATTTCTTAAGTAATCTTAGAGCAGTCATCCGCATAAAAGAATAAATATATAAGCCATATAATCACTGATAGGCTCGTAATGGTGTTAATTAAAATATTATCTGTAGGGGCACCTGGGTGGCTCAGTCGTTAAGCGTCTGCCTTCGGCTCAGGTCACGATCCCAGAGTCCTGGGATCGAGCCCCGCATCGGGCTCCCTGCTCGGCGGGAAGCCTGCTTCTCCCTCTCCCACTGCCCCTGCTTGTGTTCCCTCTCTCGCTGTGTCTCTCTCTGTCAAATTAAAAAAAAAAAAAAAATCTTAAAAAAAAAAATATTATCTGTAACTTCTGGACATGACCTACACCCCCCTCCCTCCCCCAAACAGGCTGTATTTCCTCCACAAGGAAAACAGGATTTTAAATATTTCAACAGAACATATTAATAGCACATCATCACTTTCCTTACAGCTTATTTGTTTCCACATCAATGGAACATACAGATAGGTTTAATGGGTTTTACCTTCACTGACATATCCCATTTCACGTAGAGTCCTAGAGCAGGATGTTCTCAAGTTCTTGGATCATAAGTGATTAGGGCACACTAGATCCCAATTCTAAGGCTATTTTGGATTCTCTAAAACATCAGACCTCATAAGGAGCCACAGAACCATACCCCAAAAGAAATGTTCAATACAGGGGCACCTGGGTGGCTCAGTCTGTTGGGCGTCTGCCTTCAGCTCTGGTTGTGGTCTCAGGGCCCTGGGATGGAGCCCCGCATCAGGCTCCTTGCTCAGTGGGGAGCCTGCTTCTCCCTCTGCCTGCCGCTCCCACCCTGCTTGTGCTCGCTCTCTGTCTGACAGATAAACACAATTTTTTAAAAAATATTCAATATAATAAATACCCTAACCATGTCAGTTTTCCTAGACTGTACTCAAAGTCCAATTGTAAAATATATATACAGGTGAATGCAAAGTTCAGGTTCAAAGCACTAAGTATGAAAGGCCTGGTTTGGAGTTTTCCTATCCAAGGACATTTTAATTCAGACGGCAGAAGATACAAAAAGGGAAACAACTTTTAAGTGGCTGAACTACAGGAAGAAAAGATCTGGATTACATGAGAGTAAGAAGGATATGAAAACTTATTTTCACCTTCACACCAAGTTAGGAAAAAAAAAAACAATGCCAATTTTCTGCACAATACCTTGCCTCCCATGGCAAATCATCAGATCTGCCTCTAACAGACTTCATTCTGAGTTTAGACACTTTATTATCAGGTACATTTGGGAAGACACAGAAGGGTCTCAGATCTGGAATCCAATTTTTTTTTTTACTGGAAATAACTGATGGGGCGCCTGGGTGGCTCAGTCGTTAAGTGTCTGCCTTCGGCTTGGGTCATGATCCCGGGGTCCTGGGATCGAGCCCCGCATCGGGCTCCCTGCTCCACGGGAAGCCTGCTTCTCCCTCTCCCACTCCCCCTGCTTGTGTTCCCTCTCTTGCTGTGTCTCTGTCAAATAAATAAATAAAATCTTAAAAAAAAAAAAAAAAGAAATAACTGATACCACAAAGATAGCAAAGGATAATTAAGAAAAGGAAGTCATTCCCCTTTTAAGGAATCATTTGCCACTAAAGGAATCAGGGTTCCTTGCAGAAATGATTGATTCCAGTTCTGAAGCAAGTGAAGTACAAAGTGAGCCCAGAACACCTTGTAGTGCCAGAGTGTAAGGAAGTCCTCAAAGCCTGCCTGGGTCATGTCAAAAGGACACAGGAGTCAGTTTGATGGGGCTCCCACTGACCAAATTTACAACTGCTATTTTTTTAAGTTTATTTATTTTCGTAATCTCTACACCCAATGCGGGGCTCAAACTCACAACCCCAAGATTAAGAGTTGCTCACACTTCTGACCAAGCCAGTCAGGTGGCCCACTGTATTTTTAATACTGAATATTGTCAGTATTTTTGACAGCAGTGAATTTTTTTTTTAATTTTTATTTATTTATTTATTTGACAGAGAGATAGAGAGAGTAGGAACACAAGCAGGGGGAGTGGGAGAGGGAGAAGCAGGCCTCCCGCAGAGCAGGGAGCCCGATGTGGGGCTGATCCCAGGATGCTGGGACCATGACCTGAGCTGAAGGCAGACGCTTAACGACTGAGCCACCCAGGCGCCCGACAGCAGTGAATTTTAACATAATGGATTCTTTTAAAATAGTCAATCTACAGTGATCCTCAAAAACAAAAAAGAGGGAGGAAAAGTAAAGCTCTTCTTTTTAGAACACCACCAACTAGAAAATGTAGAAGTAAATGAGAGAATCAACATTTTCCAACCACCAATGTCATAACCAATATAGGCAAGGATCATAAGTGCATGTTAATACCACTGGGTAAAACATTAAGGAACAGAAAAGTCACACATTTTTAAAAGTATCATCCCACAGACTGTTTCTTAATTACAAAGGGAAAAAAGTACCTTTACAAAGAAGAAATGCAGCTGACATCAACTTAACTAAGTTATCAAACTTTTTATCACCAACAATGGGACAAAGGGACATTATGTACACAGAGACACATACAACATCGTCTCGTCAAAAATGTTTAACCTAGGGCGCCTGGGTGGCTCAGTTGGTTAAGCGACTGCCTTCAGCTCAGGTCATGATCCCGGAGTCCTGGGATCGAGTCCCACGTCGGGCTCCCGGCTCAGCGGGGAGCCTGCTTCTCCCTCTGACCCTATCCCCTCTCATGCTGTTTCTCTCTCTCTCTCTCTCAAATAAATAAATAAATAAAATCTTTAAAAAAAAAAAATGTTTAACCTAAATCTAATCATGACAAATTCAAACTGTAAAACATTCTTCAACATAACTACCCTGGACTCTACAAAAATATCAATTACATGAAAAACAAAAAAAGGAGGAAGAGAACTGCTCTGAATTAAAAGACTGGGGAAAAAATGACCGTTAAATGCCAACACACGACCCTTGAATAAATCCAGGATTGGAAGGAAGGAAAGCTATAAAGCACTATCTCAATTGTTGAGATAACTGAGTAAATTTGAGTATAGACTATACATAATTATATTACTAAAATATTTTGAATGTGATAATGAGTTTTATAATACTATTGTGGTGATATAGGAAAACAACTTTAAATAATATTTGCTTAAGAAATTTGGGGGTCGGGGTCCCTTGGTGGCTCAGTTGGTTAAGCGTCTGCCTCCGGCTCAGATCATGATCTCAGGGTCCTGGGATCGAGCCCCCCAGTGGGCTCCCTGCTCAGTGGGGAATCTGCCTCTCTCTCTCTCCCTCTGCCCCTCCCCCTGCCCCTCGCACACACTCTAAAAAAAAAAAAAAAAGAGTTCCCTTTTCTCCACATCCTAGTCAACACTTGTTAGCTTATCTTTTTGACGATAGCCATTTTAACTATAGTATGAAGTGATATCTGTGATTTTGATTTGCATTCCCCTGATGATTAATGATGTTGAGCACCTTGTCATGTACATACTGGCCATCTGTGCATCTCCTTTAAAAAAAAGGTCTGTTCAGTTCCTCTGCCCATTTTTAAATCACATTGTGTTTTTTCTATTGAGATATATGAATTCTTCATATATTTGAGGATATTAACCCCTTATTGGATATAGGATTTACAAAATTTTTCTCCCATTCAGATTATTTGTTCATTTTGTTGACAGTTTCCCTTGCTGTGCAAAGGCTTTTTATTTTTTTAATTATTTTTTTAAAGATTTTATTTATTTATTTGACAGAAAGAGACACAGCAAGAGAGGGAACACAAGCAGGGGGAGTGGGAGAGGGAGAAGCAGGCCTCCCGCGGAGCAGGGAGCCCGATGCAGGGCTTGATCCCAGGACCCTGGGATCATGACCTGAGCCAAAGACAGACACTTAATGACTGAGCCACCCAGGTGCCCCTTTTTAATTATTTTTAAAATAATTTCTATGCCCAACATGGTGCTCAATCTCATGACCTGGAGAGTCAGATGCTCTATTGACTGAGCCAGCCAGGCACCGCCCCCCACCCCCGTGCAAAAGCTTTTTAGTTTGATGTAGTTCCACTTGTATATTTTTGTTGTTACCTTTGTTTTTGGTGTCAAATTCAAAAAAATCATCACAAATACAGATGTCAAGGAGCTTACTGCCAATGTTTTCCTCTAAGAGTTTCATGGCTTCAAGTCTGTTTCCAAGTCTTTAATTCATTTTTTCATTTTTATGGATAATGTAAGATAGTTGTCCAGTCTACCCAACCCCATTTATTGAAGAGACTATCCTTTCCCCGTTGTATATTCTTGGCTGCTTTATCACAAATTAACTGGCCATATATGCCTGGGTTTGTTTCTGGGCTCTCTATTCTGTTCCATCAATCTATGTTATCTGTTTTCATGCCATTACCACACAGTTTTGAATATTATAATATAGTAATATAGTGAAGTCAAGAAATGTGATGCGTCCAGTTTTGGTCCTCTTTCTCAAGACTTCTTTGGCTATTCAGGGTCTTTTGTGGTTATGTACAAATTTTAGGATTGTTTGTTTTCTGTGAAAAATGCCATTGGAATCGGGATAGGGATTACATTGAATCTACAGATTGCTTTGGGTAGTATGGACAGTTTAATATTAATTCTTCCAATCCATGAGCATAGACTATCTTTCCATTTATTTGTATCTTCAACTTATTTCATCAATGTCTTAGAATTTTCAGTGTAGAGGTCTTTCACCTCCTTCATTAAATTTATTCCTAGGTTTTTAAATGATTTTATTTATTTGACAGAGAGAGACACAGCGAGAGAGGGAACACAAGCAGGGGGAGTGAGAGAGCGAGAAGCAGGCTTCCCATGGGGCAGGGAGCCCGACATGGGCCCGATCCCAGGACCCTGGGATCACGACCTGAGCCAAAGACAGACGCTTAATGACTGAGCCACCCAGGCACCCCTATTCCTAAGTATTTTATTATTTTTGATGCAATTGTAAATAAGACTATTTTCTTAGTATCTTTCTGATAGTTCATTATTAGTATTTGGAAACACAACTGACTTTTGTATATTGATTTTGTATCCTGCAACTTTACTGAATGAATTTACTAATTCTAACTTTTTTTTGGTGTTTAAGGTCTTCTACATAAAATGTCATATGCAGAAAGTGATAGTTTTACTTCTTCCTTTCTGATTTGGATGCCATTTATTTCTTTTTCTTGCTCAACTGCTCTACTTAGAACTTCTAATACTATGCTGAATAAAGTGGCAAAGAAGGCACACAGTCGGTTAAGCATCGGACTCCGGGTTTCAGCTCAGATCGTGATCTCGCAGTCATGGGATCCAGCCCTGCGCCGCACTCCGTGCTCAGTCTGCTTCAGATTCTCATTCTCTCCCCCTCTGCTCTTTCCCCTGCTCGCTCAATCTAAAATAAATAAAATCTTTAAAATAAAAAGAAATAGGGATGCCTGGGTGGTGCAATTGGTTAGGCATCTGCCTTCAGCTCAGGTCATGATCCCAGGGTCTTGGGATCGAATCCCACATTGGGCTCCTTGCTCAGCGGGGAGCCTGCTTCTCCCTCTACCTGCTGCTCCCCGTGCTTGCTGTCTCTCTCTCTCATTCTCTGACAAATAAATAAAATCTTTTAAAAACTAAATAAATAAAAATTAAAAGGTGGCAAAGAAAAGCATTCAGCTATTCACTGTCCAGTATAAGCTGTGGGCTTGTAATATATGGTCTTCATTATGTTGAGATGCATTCTCTCCGTATCCACTTTATTGAGTTTTTATCATAAATGGATGTCAAACTTTGTCAAATGCTTTTTCTGCATTTATTTAGACGATCATGTTTCTTAGCTTTCATTTTGTTAAAGTGGTATATCACACTGACTGATTTGCAGATGTTGAACCATTCTTGCATCCCTGGAATAAATCCAACTTGATTACGGTATATAATCCTTTTAATGTATTGTTGAATTCAGTTTGCTAATATTTTGTTGAGGATTTCTGCATACATGTTCATTGGGGATACTGACTTGTAATTTTCTTTTCTTATACTTCCACTGTCTGGCTTTGGTATCAGTGTTATGCTAGCCTCTGAAAATAAGTTTGGAAGTGTTCCCTCCTATTTTTTTGAATAGCTTGAGAAAGATTGGTATTAATTCTTCTTTAACTGTTTCGCAGAATTCACCAGTGACACCATCTGGTCCTGGACTTTTGTTTCTTGGGAGGTTTTTGATTACTGGTTCAATCTCCTTACCAGTATGGGTCTGTTCATATTTTATTTCATGATTGTCTTGTTAGGTTGTATGTTTCTAGGAATTTATCCATTTCTTCTAGGTTGTCCAATTTGTTGGAATATAATTGTTTGTAGTATTTTAGGATCCTTTATTTTTTTGTAGTATCGGTTGTTACGTCTTCTCTTTCACTTCTGATTTTGAGTCTTCTCTCTTTTCTTCTTGGCAAGCCTAACTAAAGGTTTGTCTATTTTATCTTTTCAAACAACCAGCTCTTTGTTTCATTGATCTTTTCTATCATCTTTTTTAGTCTCTATTTCATTTATTTCTGCTCTGATCTCTGTTATTTCCTTCCTTCCACTAACTTTGGGCTTAATTCTTCTTTTTCTAGTTTCCTTTTTTTTTTCCTTTTGGTGGGCAGCAAAGTTTATTGAGCAATAGTAAAGTGATAGTACAAAGCTCCCAAAGAGGGAGGGGACCCCAGAGGGTTATCCTTTTTCTAGTTTCTTGAGGTATAAAGTTAGTTATTTGACATCTCTCTTGTTTCTTAATGTAGGCATTTCTCACTATCAACTTCCGTTTTAGAACTGCTTTTGCTGCATCCCATAGGTGTAGTATTTTGTGTACTGTATTTCCATTTTCATTTGTCTCTGGGTTTTTTTTTTATTTTTCTTGATTTCTTCTCTGACCCAATGGTTGTTCAATAAATAGCATGTTGTTCAACCTCTACGTATTTGTGAATTTCCCAGTTTTCTTTTTTTTTTTTTTAAGATTTTATTTATTTGACAGAGAGGGAGAGCGTGCGCAAGCACACAAGCAGGGGGAGCAACAGAGGGAGAGGGAGGAGGAGGCTCTTCACTGAGCAGGGAGCCCAATGCAGGGCTCAATCCCAGGACCCTGGGATCATGACCTGAGCCGAAGGCAGACACTTAACCGACTGAGCCACCCAGGTGCCCCTCCCAGTTTTCTTCTTGTAATTGATTTCTAGTTTCATACCATTGTAGCTGGGAAAGATTCTTGATATGATTTCTATCTTCTTAAATTTATTAAAACTTGTTTTGTGGCTTAACATATCTATCCTAAGAATATTCTGTGAGTACTTGAGAAGAATGTTTTTTCTCTTGATTTTGAATGGAATGTTCTGTGTATATTTGTTAAGTCCATCTGTTCTAACATGTCACTTAAGGGAATGTTTCCTTATTGATTTTCTGTTTGGATGCTCTATCCCTTGATAAAAGTGGGATATTAAAGTCCCCTATTGGGGCGCCTGGGTGGCTCAGTCATTAAGTGTCTGCCTTCGGCTCGGGTCATGATCTCAGGGTCCTGGGATCGAGCCCCACATTGGGCTCCCGGAGCCTGCTTCTCCCTCTGTCACTCTCCCTGCTTGTGTTCCCTCTCTTGCTGTGTCTCTCTCTGTCAGATAAATAAATAAAATCTTAAAAAAAAATAAAGTTCCCTATTATTGTATTGCTATTTCTCCCTTTCTCTGTCAATATTTGCTTTATATATTTAGGTGTTCCCAAAACCTACCCCTTTCTTACTTCAATTAACAATACCATCCATTCACCTAAGACAGAAACTGAGAGTCATTTACTCACAAATCCTTTCCTCTCCTCCCACATTTAACCAATTTCCAAATTTTAGCACCATCTCCTTGATCCATCTGATCTTCTCAGCTCCTATCCCCTCTTCTCTGCTTCTATCACTTCTGGGCAAAGAATTTAGTTAATGGGGCAAGACCCCCAGAGCTCTTTTTTGCCTCCCACAGAGCAGCCAGCTATGTTCCTAACAGTACCTGCTCTATTGGCCTCTATCCCTGAATAACTAAAAGCCTCTGACCTACCCCTGATGGACATGTAGCACAAATGAGAAATAAATTGTTGTTTCAAGCTACTGAGAGTGGGGGTTTGTTTCTTACCCAGCATATCCTGGTCTATCTGGATTTCAACTTCTTCTGCGTGGACTACTACACCAGCCTCCTAACCAGTGTCTCCCCCTCTACTCTATATCCCCTATAAATATTTCTCCAAATTGCTATCAGAGTTACTCTTATAAAACAAACATTTTTATGACTAAAATCTTCCAGGACGCCTGGGTGGGTCAGTCGGTTGAGCATCCGACTCTTAGCGTCAGCTCAGGTCATGATCTCATGGGTTGTGGGATCAGCCCCAAGTCAGGCTCTGCGCACAGGGAGTCTGCTTGAAGATTCTCTCCCTCTGCCCCTCCCCCCGCTCGTATGCTCTCTCTCTCTCTCTCTCTCAAATGAATAAATCCTTAAAAAAAATCTTCACAGAGATTTCTCTTTGCCTCAAAATATTCCAAATTCCTTAATATAGCTCTTAAGGTCTACCATAAAATCAGGCTCTCTATATATCCTCTCCAGCTATTCAAAATAGTGCTGTATCTCCATACATAGCTTATTCTTTAATATTCCTAGGTCTCTGCTCAGACTATTCTATCTACTTAAAATGCCTTCCCACCCTCACGCCACCTCCCCCACCTTTGCCTGCCTAGCCATATAAGACCCATAGTCAGCTATCCCTCCCATTCTCTCAACAGCTATTCAAATTTGGCTTCTCTTTTCAAGGCCCCTATTTTTTTTTCAAGGCCCCTATTTTAATAACCCTCCTTAACTCAGGCCCCTAACCCAAAAAGATAAGTCTTCTACATCACAAAGAATAGTAAGGCCCTACGGCCTTCAAGTTCTTTTGTTCAGATACCAAACATCTGTTCCCACCCTTTTCTTGACCTTTTCCTTCTATTTTATTTTTTTATTTTTTTTTTTTTAAAGATTTTATTTATTTATTTGAGAGAGAGAGAATGAGAGACAGAGAGCATGAGAGGGAGGAGGGTCAGAGGGAGAAGCAGACTCCCTGCCGAGCAGGGATCCTGATGCGGGGCTCGATCCCAGGACTCCAGGATCATGACCTGAGCCGAAGGCAGTCGCTTAACCAACTGAGCCACCCAGGCGCCCCTTTTCCTTCTATTTTAATAAAGAAGGTAACAATTCTACCTCTGTTCTGGATTTCATCTTCTCTACATGCTCCAGGACTTCACTCCATTATCCCCACTCTCTATTGTCTTGCTCATTCCCCAAACATATAAATATGATCAAGTCTCTCATCTTAAAAAAACTCTTCCTTGAACCCCACAATCCCTCAGTACTATCCTCTGTCTCCACCTCTTGTAATGATCTTGAAAAACAGCTTATTTGCCTTTATTTTCCCCACCTCCTATTTATTCCTCAATCCAATGCAATTTGGGCTCTGCTCTCATCACTCCAGTGATCCTTCCTTTCACTGATGTCACCAATGACCTGAGTGCAAAATCCAGTAGGTTCTTTTTTGTCCTTACCATACTTGACCTTTCTACCCCACTTGACATGATTGCCTTTCTCCACCTTCAAACTCTCTTCTCTAAGGTCCTATATCACACATATTTTATTGGTTTTCCATTTACCTTCCTCACCTCCTCAATTTTCTTCCAAGACTCCACTGCCACTAGTCACACCTTTAACTGTCAGTGTTCTTCAAGACTCTCTCCTCAGCCTTCAACTTTTCAGTTTCAAAATGGTCCTTAGATGACCCAACCCATCACTTCAACTACAGTGTGTATACTGTTGAATCACGAATGTCTCTCCAGCCTCAAATTCTCTCTCCAACTCCAACCTGGTACACCCAACTTCCTTTCAGGAACTTCTTATGTGGTTCCATAGGTACCTCAAATTCAACCAGTCTAAAACCAAACACCTCACCTTTATTTCCAAACACACAACTTTCTGTATTCCCTAACTCATAAATGATGTCACCATCTACCCTGGTATGGAACCCAAAAAGCTAGGACAAGACCTCATCCCTCTCAGCACTATTCATTCTCTCTCTCTCTCATTCGAGTGTGCGTGCACACACACACAAACACACACACACACACATCCAAGTCTAACTGGTTCTACCTGCTAAATATCTCTTGAATCTCTTCATGCCTGTGCACTTGCAGGACCACTTCAGAGCCTATGTCTTATCTGGATTATTTTGACTGCCCTTAAACTGGACTCCCTGATTCCAGTATATTTGCCAATCCAGTTCCCAATTTGTCACAAGTGATCTTTTTAAAAAATAAGTCCTTCAAGGAGCACCTGGATGGCTGTCGGTTAAGCGCCTGCCTTCAGCTCAGGTCATGATTCTAGGGTCCTGGGATCAAGTGCATATTGGGCTCCCTGCTCAGCAGGGAGCCTGCTTCTCCCTCAGCTCCCCCCTCCCCTGCTCATTCTCTCTCTTTCTCTCTTAAATAAATGAAATCTTTAAAAAAAAATAATAAATAACATGGATTTTTTACTGTGTGTTGGGGGGGGTGTTGGACCCCTAACACCTATGTTGTTCAAGGGTTAACTATATTTTTTTTGTAATCTATAATAAAACATGAATCCCTTAAGGATAGAGACAATGTCACTTTTTTTTTTTCCTTTTTTAGTTTCTTTGGCATATAACACAATATCTAACAAATAGGCACTTAAACATCTGAGTGAATGAATGATTTGGTCTTTTCAGAAATTTTCTTGATGTTAGGTATTTGGAAGCAGTTTTATAAAGCTCACTTGAAGATCCCTCTTTCTATTATAAAAAATACAGAAGGACCAGAAGCTAAGATTTTTTTTTTAAGATTTTATTAATTTATTTGACAGAGAGAGAGTACCAGCCGGGGGAGCAGCAGGGACAGGGAGAAGCAGGCTGCCACTGAGCAGAAAGCCTGACGTGGGGCTTGATCCCAGGACCCTGGGATCTTGACCTGAGCCGAAGGCAGACGCTTAACTGACTGAGCCACCCAGGTGCCCCTAAGAGAAGATCTTCTAACAGAGATTCATTCTAGGAAGAAAACATACAGGTGACACTTATTTTAAAGAAAGACTAATAATAAACAGATAGTTCTCTGATTTCTAAGCTAATACTATATGACAGGCTTGCAGTACACCAAAGCAGCCTATATAAAAGGATTAAACCTGTGCTAGGTGAAAAAAGGTGGGTTGGTAAAACAAAACAGTGGCAAGTGAGTCCCTATAATTATTATTTTTTTCTTTTTTTCCTTCTCCCCCTCCCTGTAATTCTTATCTTTTTAAAAATTTTTTTAAAGATTTATTTATTTGAGAGAGAGAAAGAGAGGGAGAGCACAGAGGGAGAGGGAGAAGCAGACTCTCCACTGAGCAGAAAGCCCGATATGGGACTCAATCCTAGGACCCTGAGATCATGACCTGAGCCAAAGGCAGACACATAACTGACTGAGCCACCCAGGTGTCCCCTCCCTGTAATTCTGCACTGAAAATCTATCATCTTTTCAGGGGGCCTCATTTGGCAGAATGCCCTTATTGTGGGCATTGAGCAAAACATAAGTCAACAATAAAGGACAAAATGAAACAGAGAAAACAGAATTTTGTGGCCTAGAACACATAATGGACCTGAATAGATCCTATGTCTGGATCCAGCCAGTCCACTAAGTTGAAAAGACAACTGCCATTTCCCAACGAAGAGACAGAAAAGCAGTTATGAAAGCAATGTTAATTCCAAAGGAAAAAAAGGAAGATAACAGAGCACACAGAAATAAAGCGGCGTTTTCTCATAGCCAACATTAACTTCAATGCTGTTGTGTTATTTAACAGCACTGGAGAACATTATTTAGAGACTAGTAATTTGATCACGTTTAATACAGACAGTCCTTCTATGAGATAGGCTATGCTTGCTGACTGTGGCCACCAAGCTGGCATAAATAAAAACTCAGGTACATGGAAAGTATGCTCATTAATATCTGCAGATACCTCTTTGTCCCTCTTCTGTATTATTAAGATTTTTTTTTTTTTATTCATTTGAGAGAGAGAGCATGCGAGAGCATGAGCAGGGGGGAGGGCCAGAGAGAGAGAGGGAGGAGCAGACTCCCTGCTGAGCAGGGAAGGCCAATGTGGGGCTTGCTCCCAGGATCCTGGGATCACGACCTGAGCCAAAGGCAGCCGCTTAACTGACTGAGCCATCCAGGTGCCCCCCTCTTCTGTATTATTAGCTAAATATAGGTGGAGTAAAATACTGAAGCTAGCTTAAGAATACATTAAATGGAGCTTCAGTCTCAAGTGTCCACATTTTTTCTTTTTTTAAGATTTTATTTATTTATTTGAGAGAGACAGAGATAGTGAGAGAGAGCATGAGTGGGGAGGAGAGGGAGAAGCAAACTCCGGCAGAGTAGGGAACCTGACGCGGGACTCAATCCCAGGACCCTGAGATCATGACCTGAACCGAAGGCAGATGCACATTTTAAATTTTAAATCAATAGATGTATCAAAAAGTATTACTGTACCTAACCATTAGAGATACCTCCAAAAGTAAGTTTTCCTCTACCCTAAAAAGAAGCAGACCATCAACTCCATTCTACATATGAAGACATTGATTCAGCGCAATTATTGAGATTAAACTTGGAAAAGCATCAGAGAACTTCAAACAGGGTTAAAAATTCAGAGTTTTAAACAGTGGCTTTGATTTTAATTCTCATAAAGCCTATACAGAAACCAAACAAATCTGTATTCTTTCAATAGTCCTATCTTGCTGGTCAAATATACATAATTTTTCAGCCATTACATTCATTCAAAAAGAAAGAAAAGGGCGCCTGGGTGGCTCAGTTGGTTGGGTGACTGCCTTCGGCTCAGGTCATGATCCTGGAGTCCCCGGATCAAGTCCCGCATCGGGCTCCCTGCTCAGCAGGGAGTCTGCTTCTCCCTCTGACCCTCCCCCTTCTCATGTGCTCTCTCTCTCTCATTCTCTCTCTCAAATAAATAAATAAAATCTTTAAAAAAAGGAAGAAAAAATATTTCTGCACTACCATAAAGGGAAAATACTGCAAGTATAAAACCCTATTTTGACTTCATAATCAAAAATACTGACAGGATGGAGAGTAAAACACAAAGAATAAATTTTAAACCAAGTAACTCTGAAGGGAAAATAAAAAGATTGGAAAGGGTATAAGTAATATAAGGTTGAAGATACTATGATAATAGGAAAGGTAACACTTTGATGGTACAATCAAGAAGGGTAAAAACTTAGTTCAGGGTTTCGGTTACTGGCCTTAGTATAGCTCTGGTCCAAATCAAGACTCAAACAATGATCTCTCTTGGGTATGGCATTAGCTAGGAGAGGCAAAACTGGCAAAATCACAATCTAGAACATACCCCTCTAGAACATATGCCTCAAATCAACTAGTTTCTTTCTTTCCTTCTCTTCCTTACAGTTAGTAGAGGAGTAAGACAAAAATCACATGTTTTAGAGAGCTCTTTTGGCACAGGAGAGATCACGATCCTAGCAAATTTAACTTCAGTGTGAGCAGAAACTCAGAATGGAATATAAAGAGAGAAATATGATAGGGTAAAGACAAAGGGGAACCCAGCTTTGTGGAAACTGGTTCAAAACAGACAGAAAAAATAAGAGGTTTAGGATGCCTTGAAAGGGATCCAGAACATGATACCCAAACCAGTGAAGGTTTTTGTTTTTGTTGTTTTGGGGAACAGAGGCATTCAGAGGAAACAATGGTTTATCCAAGGCAGCAAGGTGAGAGAACAGGGAGGGTGAAAGAACAAGTAATTCATCTGTAGCTGATACCTAAGCCTGAAAGCAAAGGAAAGACAGCAAAATATAAGGCAGGTGAGGTTAAAACACCCAGGTTAAAACAAATCAAAACAAAACAAAACAAAAACAACCTTTGTACTGGGAGCAAAAAGAAGACATTAAAAGGTTATAAGCAGGGGCACCTGGGTGGCTAAGTCATTAAGCGTCTGCCTTCAGCTCAGGTCATGGTCCCAGGGTCCTGGGATCGAGCCCCACATCCGGCTCCCTGCTCCGCGGGAAGCCTGCTTCTCCCTCTCCCACTCCTCCTGCTTGTGTTCTCTTGCTGTGTCTCTCTCTGTCAAATAAATAAATAAATAAATAAATCTTTAAAAAAAAGGTTATAAGCAGCAGAAAAATAATAGATTTTAGTCTTCTTTTGGCTGAAGGGTACAGAACTAAATGAAAGATTAGAAGGAGCAAGACTAGGATAGGAAGGCCAGTTAAAGCCCATCACAGTTATCCAGATGAGAGAGGATGGTCTCCTGAACTAAGAAAGTGGCAATGCTGATGGAGAGAAATGGAAAGATTCAGGACAGACTAAAGAGGTAAGTGTCTACTTACTGGGTGTTAAAGAGTAAGGACTCGAATTTAACATCGAGGTTTCTTGGCTTATTATGCACCTAGGTGGTATCACTAACAGAAAAAAGAACTCAGAAGAAAAAATTTCCATGGAAAAATTATTTTTGCTTTAGTCATGCTGAATCTGGGATGCTAGGTAACAATCAAATGGAGATATTGAAGAGACCACTGAAGAAATGAGCCTAGAGCTCAGATGAGAGATCAGAACTGGAGACACAGATTCACAAGTTGTCAGCTTATAGTAATAGATGCTAAGTGAAGCCATCAGAGTGTATGAGACTGACTGACTGTGTAGAGCAAGGTTTTTCTAAATGTCATCCAAGACAACTGACCAGAGACATCAGAAACACTTGTAATGTTTGTTAAAGTACAAACCCCATCCCAAACCTACTAAATCAAAATCTCTGGAGGTAAGACCCAAGAATCCACATTTCATTCATTCATTCAACAAATGTGTACTGAGTGACTATTCTAGGCCCTAGGAATACAGCAGTTATAAAATAAGTAAGGTCCCTGTTCTCATAAGACTTCTAGGTGTGAACCAGACTACAGACAAAAAAACAAACAAGGTAACTTAAGATAGTGGTAAGTGCTGCAGAGATAATGAAACAGAAGAATGTGATAAAGCACAAAGGGGAGGTTAATTATTTTGTATAGGTAGTCAGGGAAGATCTATGGAGGAAGCATCTGAGCTGAGACTTGAAAAATAAGAAGAGGTAAGGCAGGTGAAGATCTGGGAGAATAACATTTCACGCAGAAGGAATTTTAAGTACAAGGGCCCTGGGGACCTTAATTGTAAGAACAGTTAAGTGTAATACAAGTTAGGTCAGAGAAGCTAGCAGGGGCCAGATCCGGAAGGCTTTTGTAAGCCTTAACAAATTCTCCAAGAGATGCTTATGCCATTAAAGTTTAAGAATGACAGATAGCCAAAATTCAACAGAGATCTTAAGGAAAACACACACTAAAGAGGTGAGAAGGAGAAAAAGAGCCAGGAATGCAAGTGGAAAAGAAATTAGTGTCACTGAAACATTTCAAGAGAGGGGTCAACAGTGACAAATGCTGCAGAAAAACTGAATAAAATAAGGATAAAAAGGATGAACAAGGTCTACCATGTTCTTCCCATTGATTTTGATGGCTGCTGAGAGCTGCCTCCACCAACAGCATTAGAAACATTAAGTGCCCACTTCTTGTGTGGGTATACATTCACCTGCTACCTACCCATAGCACACTGTTTCCTGGAAGTTATCAGCCGGTTACTGTCCTAGATTTTCTTCTTCCCTTTTCGCACAGTCACAAAGGAAGAGTAAGTAAAAAGAACAATTTGTGAGTATAGGGAGAAAATGTATTTCAAATGTATTCATTATTAAATTTCAATTGTCACTGTCTTGATTACTTTCCTCCTAATTCTCTGTTACGAAGCTTATAGAAGCTTTCACAAATCTAATCCACCTAGTTCTCCAAGGGACAAAGAATTACCTGATGCCCATAATGCTGCTCACATGCCAAAACCATGCATAAATTCTTACAACTGACATTTGCAACAAAAACACTGCCCCCACAAAAAATATGAACCACATACTTGGAAAATTTGTTGTTGTTGGGTTTTTTTTTTTTTTTTGAAAATTTGGTCTTTTAATATAAATGTTGACACCACTTTAAGGTCCAATGAGCTTCTAGGAAAGAGAAAGTGCTTTGCAGATATGAATATGGTTTTGATCATTAGTAATAATAAACACTGCAACACAAATATTATCAACATGAAATATACCAAAAGCATCCATACAAGGAAGGTAACAGACAAAATGGCAAAGGAAACTAGTTAATGAACTTAAAACAGTCTATATTCTGTACTTCAGACAAGAACTATATAGAAGACTAGTAATGGTTGGGGCACCTGGGTAGTTCAGTCACCTGAGCGTCTGCCTTCGGCTCACCGAGCCCAGCATCAGGCTCCCTGCTCTGCGGGAAACCTGCTTCTCCCTCTCCCACTCCCCCTGCTTGTGTTCCCTCTCTCGCTGTGTCTCTGTCAAATAAATAAATAAAATCTTAAAAAAAAAGAAGACTAATAACAGGAGCAAAATTATCTCCAAAAAATCTAGATAGAAGTTGACCAAAACCTGACCAGCTTTTTTTCTCCCACTACAGACTCACAATTAACAAATGCAACTAGAAATAAACTGAGTTCTTTTAAAACCTGCTAATGCTTCATTTATTCTTATATCCTAGTTCTATAAGGACTTAAGCTGAGATCTTTCAGAACCTCTTGGTAATTGTATGGGTACCAAACTACAGTTGTTTTTTTTTGTTTGTTTGTTTTTTTTAAAGATTTTATTTATTTATTTGAGAGAGAGAGAATGAGAGAGAGCAAGTACATGAGAGGGGGGAGGGTCGGAGGGAGAAGCAGACTCCCCGCTGAGCAGGGAGCCTGATGCGGGACTCGATCCCGGGACTCCAGGATCATGACCTGAGCCGAAGGCAGTCGCTTAACCAACTGAGCCACCCAGGCGCCCCAAACTATAGTTTTTACTTGCTTGTAAAAGATTTTGAGATACTCAATAGAAAAAAAAAAAAAAAGCTGTAAAACATACTATTAATACCTATAGAAAAATGGAAGAATCAGAACACTGGTCTCAGGGGAGAGACCTTACAGGAACACCACCAAGTGTCATTATTTTCCCCAAGAAAATACCCAAAAATGACTGCAAATTGTATCCCAGGAAAAATCGAAGTCTTTGAAAATACCCAAAAATGACTGCAAATTGTATCCCAGGAAAAATCGAAGTCTTTGACAATTTAGAAGAGTCAGAGTGTGAACACGTAAGCAAGCAATCAAAGGGAATGAAAGATTGATGCTTTTGTGGTTAACAAACTGAGGAACAGAATAAAATGAGTCCTTTAAAAACACCAGAAGTGTTTTCACTATTAGGAGACATGACTACCTGAGGCTTTTGCACCTTTTCTCTCATCTCTAATTGGGGTTCCCAATTTGAGAAGTTCTTTTTTTTTTTAAAGCACAGGAAAGCATTCTGGGAAACTTACTGTCAGACCTAGAAAGCTGAAACAGCTTTCCCAGTATAGGCTCAAACAACCGAACAACTCACAAGACACCCTGCAGAAAATCAAAAGAACACCTGGATTTAGTAAGCAACCCAGAATCTTTCCTATCATACTTCCCAAGTGAAAATGATGAAATCACCAGACTATTGTAATTAAGAGCTTTTAACATCAATTTTTTTTTTAAGATTTTATTTCTTTCAGAGAGAGAGCACGAGCAAGCATGGAGGTGGGGTGGGGGAGAGCAGACTCCCCGCTGAGCAGGGAGCCCAACATGGGGCTCGATCCCAGGACCCTGGGATCATGACCTGAGCCGAAGGCAGACACTTAACCAACTGAGCCACCCAGGCACCCCAACATCAATTTTTTTTTTAAAAGATTTATTTTTATTTATTTGACAGAGAGAGAGATAGCGAGAGAGGGAACACAAGCAGGAGGAGTGGGAGAGGGAGAAGCAGGCCTCCCGCCGAGCAGGGAGCCCGATGCGGGACTCGATCCCAGGACCCTGGGACCATGACCTGAGCCGAAGGCAGACGCTTAACGACTGAGCCACCCAGGCGCCCCACCCCAACATCAATTTTAAGTGTTGGCAAAAACAGATATATGCTAAGGAAATCGAAGGGAACTCAAAAAGGAGTTAAAACAGATCAAGGTTAAGAAATCTTTCCTATCTCTGTTTTCAGAAATAAAGTCAAAGTTAAGGAATGACAGATTAACTTCATTGGAAAGATGGGACACTGCTAACCTAGCAAGCATGGGGGCACCTGGGTGGCTCAGTTGGTTAAGTGTCTGCCTTCAGCTCAGGTCATGATCCTGGAGTCTTGGGATCGAGCCCCACACCAGGGTCCCTGCTCAGGGGGGAGTCTGCTTCTCTCTCTGCCCCTCACCCCACTCATGCTCTCTTTCTTGCTCTTGCTCTCACTCAAATAAATAAATAAAATCTTTACAACAAAAACAAATAAATAAATAAACTAGCAACCATGGTAAGTTGAACAAAAGTTAACCAACCACTAAAAGACTATTAAGTTAAATGTTTTCTACACAGAGAGTAAGGATACAGCTGGAGGAAAATACTGAGGCCACCGTGTATGAAGAAGGTCTCTAAAATTAGACCCAACTGTATTCATGCATACACATTCAAGCCATGAGTCCAGTTATTTTTCCTACTTGTAAATTGGCAGCACGTTCCACACAAGGACACTCAGAGTCCCTTATCCAGTCTTACAAGGAGGCACAGAAAAACCTTTAAAAAAAAAAACAGCATACACAGTTTTACAAAATTCTCTCCTCTGCACTTCCTGGGATCATGCAACCAAAATGCAACACTTTTTAACCCTTCCTCAAAATATGAATTTTCCTGAAAACTTTCCTTGAGTTCATGAAGAGATCTGGCACAGGAATAAGCACTGCATCATTCAGAAATCATTACCTACACTGAAACATTGTCAGTACTCGGTATTATCTATCAGAGCTGAGAACATGGTATAGAGATGTTTAAGTATCTCTAGAGTATGAGAAAGACTTCCTAGAAACTTTGTGAAAGGATTTAACTTCCGAGATCAGACGAGATCGGACGCGTTCAGGGTGGTATGGCCGTAGACTGTGAAAGGATTTAAAAGAGGACAACAGAAGTTTAATAGAAATATTTATCAAACTACCTATATTACGTCAAATTATTCACAAAATAAGAACTACTAATCGGGTGCCTGGGTGGCTCAGTTGGTTAAGCGACTGCCTTCGGCTCAGGTCATGATCCTGGAGTCCTGGGATCGAGTCCCACATGGGGCTCCCTGCTCTGCAGGGAGTCTGCTCCTCCCTCTGACCCTTCCCCCTCTCATGTGCTCTCTCTCTTTCTCTCTCAAATAAATAAATAAAATCTTTAAAAAAAAAAAAAAGAACTACTAATCTATTTCTGATGCTGTTACTTCTTTACCCTAATATCAGAACCACATCCAGTCCAAACAGATACAAGATCCCCAATTCTTCCACCCTCCCACAAACTGTTCTCTCACAGGCCTGGCAGCTTTCAATGTCCTGGCAAAGGTTTAAGCAAAAACTTTAGGCTTTGCCACCAGCATTCCCACAAAATGTTAAAACCCCTATCTCACCCCCTTTGCCTTCCTAAGCTGGAGAACAGTGGCCAGGACTGCCACAAAGAGAAACCTCATCTAGGCCACTCTAGCCAGAAGGTCAACAAAGGTAACAAATGCGCCAACCAAGAAATGAAAAAGGAAAAAATAAATGAGGGATAATCCACAGAATTCAGGAGGCCTGCTCCTTTTCTCCTCAGACTTAATATAGAATTTAGTTGCTAAAAATGCCCCCCCCCAAAATGGATTTTTGAAAAAAAGGATCAGATGTTCCCCAGAACGAACCACTCCATCATTGTTAGAGAAAGCTATTCTCATAGTTTTTGAGCTCAACTGGCTCCACATGAATGGGGGAAAAATATAACCCATAGAGCCCACATTGTAAATATTAACATCTTCAGTCTACTGAAAAATTCAAAGGGGAACCAGCCTGTTCAGTGCCTTGGGGCCAAAGAGGTAAGGATGGTAACTGTCTCATCAGGGAAGTGAACACACATCAAGGGAGGAACCTAAAGCGGGAGGTAAAAATTCTAGTCACATGAGATCTTAATATAATCTTCCTCTAGGACCACCAACACCAAAGATCCCCTATGCTTCATCCTCTCTGCCTTCGAAGTGCTTTCATTCAATGACCTGAAAGCACAGGACTTCTGTCAAAAAGAGAAATGTGGCAAGAAATGACAGAAAAAGAATCTCAAATTCTTCCAATGAGTACCTCACAAAATCCTAGTGAAAATTCATTCCACACCTCCAAGGACAACCAATCATGATCAAAAATTCATGACAAGGAGAAAACTGTTGAGCACCCAATGCATGGTAAGTTCTATGCTAAGTGCTGAGGACACAGCAATTAACAAAACAAGACTATTTACTCTCATTAAGCTTACTTTCTAGTGGGGGACACCAAACATAAGTACGTTATAGGTTGCTAAGAGTAAGAAGAAAAATAAAGCAGAAAAGTAGGATAGAGAATTATGTAAAGGGTGGGGGGTTTGCAATTTAAATAACCAAGGAAATGTCACGTTTGAGTGACATTTGAATAAAGAACTGAAGGAGGTGAGGGGACACAATTATGCGGCTTTATAATGAAAAAGTGATCCAGGAAGATCTTGGGAGTAAATGCATAGCCCCCGAGGCAAGCAAAAGTGAGCCTGGTGTGCTCAAGGAAGGGCCAGGAAATCACAGGAGTATATTGGGGAGGAAAGGGTGTTACAGATCTAGGGCTTTAAAGGCAATTGTAAAGTCTTTGGTTTTTATCCTGAAAAAGCATGGAAACTATTTCCCCTTCAGACTCCTCTTTTCCATTAAAAAATATCAGGCACCCTATTTTTACATACGCGAATTTTTTAATTTTTGTTTTAAATTGTGGGGATTGGGGCGCCTGGGTGGCTCAGTCATTTAAGTGTCTGCCTTAGGCTCAGGTCATGATCTCAGGGTCCTGGGATGGAGCCCCACATTGCATGAGCCCCGCATTGCATTGGGCTCCCTGCTCAGCGGAGAGTCTGCTTCTCTCTCTCTCTCTCTCCCTCTGCTCCTCCCCCTGGCTTGTGCTCTCTCTCTCTCAAATAAATAAAATCTTTAAAATAAATAAATAAACAAATCGTGGAGATTTATAATATAGATCTTAGAGTGGACACAAAGACAGCTGGAACTGTAACTCTGAAATTTAACTTTTGCTGACAGTTCATCAGACATTGCAGAAAGATTCTCTGTCCCCTCAACCCTATAGAGAACAGCAATGAGGAAAGAAAAATACAACTAAAAAGTGAACTGAATTAACCTAACCTACCACTTGGCACCCCTATTTAACTCATTTTTTTTTAAAGATTTTATGTATTTATTTGAGAGAGAGATTAAGAAACAGCATGAGAGGGGAGAGGGTCAGAGGGAGAAGCAGGCTCCCCGCAGAGCCGGGAGCCCGAAGTGGGACTCGATCCCAGGACTCCGGGATCATGACCTGAGCCAAAGGCAGTCGCTTAACCAACTGAACCACCCAGGCACCCTATTTAAGTCATTTTTGTTTTGAAGGCTCCAGAAAGAGAAAAAAAGGAAATACTGGAGAAAGGAAATGGAAGAAAAAAAAAAATGCATGAGAAAGAAAGAGGAGCCACTAACAACTAATTCAAGTGCCAATTTGACTATCCAAAAATACAATAAAATGCTAGGAATGTGTGATATTCTGGAAGTAGAACTGTCACCTCCTTCTTCCCCAGTCTCCATGTGCCCACCAACATCAGACAGAACTCAGGCTTCTCTATTTCAGTTGTCTATTTGAAAAACAATTTATACAAGAACATTCATCCAACTGGGATCTGAATTTAAATTTTCCCACACCAACAAAAACACTGACTCGGAAAGCTATCTGAGTCCCCATGTTCATAGCAGCATTACTGACATTGGCAAAGACAGGAAAACAACCTTAATGCCCATGGATGAATGAATGGATAAAGTTGTGGTGTGTATATATATATATAATGGAATATTGGCCATAAAAAATGAGGAAATTCTACCATTTGTGACAAACATGGACAGGCCTTGAAGGCATGTAAGTCACAGAAAGACAAACAGTGTACGATCTCACTTAATGTGGAATCTAAAAAGACAAACGAAAAAAACAAAACACCAAGCTCATAGAAAAAGAGATCAGACTTGTGGCTACCAGAGGCATAGGGTAAGATGAGGGGGAATTGAAGGAAGGCGGTCAAAAGGCACAATTTTGTTATATGCAGTAGGGATGTAATGTACAACATGATGACTATGGTTGCCACTGCTATGAGATTTATAGGAAAGTTGTTAATAGAGTAAATCCTAAGAGTTCTCGTCACAAGGAAAAAAATTTTTTTTCTTTCCTTTTTTTTTATTGTATCTATACAAGAATGATGGGTGTTAGCTGAACCTATTTCTATTTCAACAATCATTTTACAATATACGTAAATCAAACCATCATGCTGTGTGCCTTAAACATAAACAGTAATGTATGTCAATTATTTCTCAATAAACCTGGAAAACATGTCTCATCATTATCCAAGAACAATTCACTGAGTGAATAATTATTCTGTGGACTCACCAAAATCAGTAAGAGTTTTAAGAGGCTCAAGAGTGAGTTACGAGCCTAAAGTAGGCCCAACTTTTAAGCTCCAGAAACATATCCCTGTATGTTCCAACTCGGATCCCTGTCCTCTAATAACTCGGATACCGGCATGATTTGAAACGCTTCAACACCTTTCCCTCCCATTTTTCCAATGCTCGAAGGAAAACGGAAACCCAAGAAACACATGGAGCTAGTCACCCCCAAGCACTACAAGGGCGCAACAGTTTTTAGGTCCCACTGCACAGGCCACAGGTGGCGCCAGCCCCCCGCCCTCTGCCCCGCGCCCCCCATTCCCCCGCTTCTCGCCTGCGCTCCCCGCGCACACTCGGGGCGTCTCGGGCCTCGGGGCCGTCCTTCACGGTGGGTTCCGGCCCTGCCCCACCGCCCCCAGGCCCGGGTAGCTCCAGCGCGGGGAACCCAGGCCAGGGGGGCCTCCGCCCGCCAGCCCGCGCGGCCGCCACGCCCCCTCCCCACGGGCTGCCCGCGCCGCCCGCCCCCTCGGCCGGGAGGTGGCCTCACCTCACGCGGGCCGTAGCGGGGAGGGCGCCCGCGTCTCCGCCCGCCGCCCGGGCCCACGGCCGCTCGGCTGCGGCTCGGCCCCGACGGCCGGCGGCGGCGCGCTTCTGGGGGCGGGCTCTTCTCGGCGGGGGTTTCCCCAGGGCCCAGGGCGGGGGAGCAGGGGGGATTGGGGCGGGGGAGGGGAAAGGGGCTTGGGAAGGAAGGGGGAGAGGGGGAGAAAAGGGGGGAACCAAACCCGGAAAGGGAGAAAAGGGGGGAGGGGGAGAATCAGAAGGGAAGAAAGGCCCAGAGTCCGCCCCCCGCTGCGGCCTGCGCGCTACGTCACCACGTCCGGCGTAATCGTCAGCGCGTCCTGCGCCCCGCGCGTCCCTGCTTCCTCTGTGCCTCTCTCCCCTGCTGCAGACGCCCGCTACCTAGTCACCCACTCGCTCCGGCTAGCCACACGCTGTCTTCGCCGGCACACACGCACACGCCAGCGCACTCGCTCGCTCCCTCCGCGTTACCTGTGTCTCGAGTCAGCAATCCAGATCCACTGCGATCCTCAGTCCTCAAGTCCATGAAGCCTGTCAGATTCACCCAGGATTTAAACATAATACTAATTATTGTAAAGTAATTTAAGTCTACAGAGCACTTTCAAAATAGCCTTTCACTTAGGACAGTAACTCCTGCAATAAATATTTGTAGTATAAATGGACAAAGATCATGTAGTAGGTGGATATCCGTTTTTTTCAGATGTAAAAATTTAATTCTATAAAAAGGTTTAAGTCCATCTTATTAAAATCACTTACCACCCCCTTCCAAGATACAGTTCTTTTCCTTAAGAGTCATTTGAGTTTGCAACCTCCCCCATTCTGTCCGTTCTAGGCAGAATCAATTTAAGTTATTGATGAGATGGACTTGGATCATTTACTGACCAACTCCCTCAAAGAAGAACTGTAGTCTTACATTGATAGAATTTGGCTATTAAATATTTACTATGCTGCAAGAACTGCAGTAGGCAAAAAAATAATAAATAATTACAGTACAATGTAAGTGCTATAAATAGAGATATGTTCAATGTGCTGTGGAAACAAGGAGCAATTGGTTGTTAGAGGTAAGGGAGATGGAGTAAGCTACAGAGAAGTTATGTGCTTTGTGCCTTAAACATATACAGTGATGTCTGGTTAATTTTCAATAAAACAGGGGCAAAATTCCCACACCTTTAAACACTTATATAATAGATCAGGCACTGTGTGCAATGCTAGGAATATAAGGTAAGCAACAAAGATGACTGGCTAAGTGACTGCACTGCAGACAGAGATTAGGGGCATGGCATCTAGGAAAGAGCAGCCCAGAAGGGCAAATATTGGTGGAAATATTTGGCCCACAAACAAACCTGCATAGCAGAAATAATAAATTTTTGTTAAGAACTTGCTATGTGCCAGCCACTGTAAGCACTTTACAAAATTATTTAAATCTCAAAACTCTGAAATAATCATTACAGATCTATAATCCCATATTCAAAGTCAATAGGGCCAGCCATGTTTCAGAATTCAGAAAATTTCAAGTTTTAGAAAGGTAAAATGATACACATATTGTATATTATATAATACCCCCAGGGGTATCCCATAATCAAATAATTGATATTTCTGGAGTAAAAACGTATAGTAGTCTCAGTACTTTTTTTTAAAAGATCATAGATAACCTCCCCTCTGTTCAGTTCACCATATGAGTTACAAAAAAAAAAAAAAAGTGTATTATGGGGGTCTTTTGGATTTTGGAATCATGGGTAATCATGTTTCCCATTTCTCCAATGAAAAAATGACAGCAAGAAAGTTCAAGTAACTTGCCTAGAGTCACACAGCTAATAAAAGGAAGAGACAGAATTTTGACCAAGGTCGTCTGGTTTAAAAACCTATCCTCCTGGGACGCCTGGGTGGCTCAATTGGTTAAGCACCCACCTTCGGCTCAGGTCATGATCCCAGGGTCCTAGGATGGAGTCCCACATCAGGCTCCTTGCTCAGGGGGGAGCCTGCTTCTCCCTCTGCCTGCCCCTCCCCCTGCTTGTGCTCTCTGCCCCCCCAACAAATAAATAAAATCTTAAAAATAAATAAATAATTAATTAAAATAAAAACCCATCCTCCTAACTCCACCCACCATTCCTGCCAGGTAAATCCCTACTGTGGGAGCACAGGCCCTTCCCTGAAGAGCCACTGGTGAGGAACTTTGGAGAACCAGGGATTCTGAGAAATCTCAAAATTCCCTTTCCTAAATAGAAGAATCCCCAAAGGGTGAGCAAATCTAGCTCTCAAGCCCGTTTCCCACCTTCAGACTTGCCCCTGAGGATACAGAAGACCTGGCTAGAACACTTCCCCTCCTTTCCCTTAGCCTTCATACTGGCTAGTTTTGAGCCAGTGGGGTGGGGATGGGAGGGGTGGCTAACAAAGGAATCTGCATTACGAGCCTCAGGAAGGGAGAAAGGGGGCAGTGGGGCTTTGAGAAGTACCTGGCAAAGGAAAATGAAAGTCTTGTTATCTGCATTACAATGACACAAAGTGCCCTGCCAAGGACCCCTCTTGTTTGAGAGTCACTCTTTAACGCTCTGTCTTAAAACCTCTCATCTCTCCCTTTTCCTCCAGGCTTCCCAGCAAGGCCTTTGATCTGAAGAGGAATTTCATCTCTAACCTTTGTCCCCAGGTCTGACAGCTTCCATGGGTAACCCACTGTCTCCCAGCACTGGCCCAGGGACATTTCTTTCCCCAAACTAAACAACCTCCCCTCACATCCCCCACTCTGTACTTTCACTGACTGTGTGTTGGAGGCTTCTGCCAAGTTCTACCTGTAACTGGCTTCATCTCTCAAGTCAGATGTTTGGCGGCTCTATCCCCTGCAACAAGGAGCCATGCCAGCTGGACACACTCTCCTTCCAGGACCCCTGGCGGCCAGGTTGGAGGTGAGGCCGCAGCTGCTGAGATCCTGAGCCCCAGTTTTACGGCTCTGTCTCAACCGTATCACTGAAAGAGGGCCTCCTCCAGCAATGATCTCCTCATTACTCCTGGCCTTCCTATTCCTGGCTCCAGCCCCAGTGGCCATTCCCAGAGCTGACAGCCAGTGTCTGGCATGTGGAGGACCCGCCGTGGACCTGGATCGTCAGCGGGAGCTGCTTCTTGACCTGGCCAAGAGAAGCATCTTGGACAAACTGCGCCTCAGCCAGCGTCCAACACTGAACCGGCCTGTGTCCAGAGCTGCTCTGAGGACCCCGATGCAGCACCTCCGTGGGCCCCCGCAGGGGACGCTTCCAGAGGCTGACGGGGAACAGGAATATGAGATCATCAGTTTTGCTGACACAGGTGGGGTCCTGTTCTATAGATCTTCCCCCAAGGATGGAAAAGTCTCCTCCCCAGCCTAAGCCCTGACTCCCTCCCCCAAACCCTCCCAACTCTTGCTTGCCATGGCCTGTAATCTAATCCCAGGCTCTCACACCCCACCCCACCCCCTGCTCCCTCTTATTTAAACTTGACCAGTGGGCAGCTGGAAAGCGGGTAGATTTCACTTCTTTTGAGACTGCCTGCCTGCATGTCCTCTGGCTCCCACAAACTTCCACAGGCTGTGGCGTGAGCTCATCCACTTCCTGGGCCTGGACCCTGAGGCTGGGAGCTAGGGCGTCTGTCCGTTCTCTGGCCCCTGTCTCCCCCAACAGCCAGATGCCTCATCTGAGTAAAAAGGGGAAAAGTAAAACACCAGGACTACAATACGCCTCCAGCCTACCCTTGCTCCCTCATCTTAATACCTTGGGTCCTCACATCAGAACAGGGTCAAAATGGGACTCAGAAAAGTAGACAAAGGATAGAAGATGGAGGAGAAGGAAGAGTTACTTCCAGAGAGGAAAAAGGAGTTGGGGAATTTAGTGGGTAGCTGGAGAGACAGTCAAGAATTTAGAGACGGGACCCTAGAAACAGAACACAAAGTGATCTCTTTGGCCTCTGAGCTTCTTGCGAGCTCTTCCTTGGGTCTGGAAGGTCCTTCCCATTCCTGGCCCCTTTCCCCTGGTTAGCACCTACTCCCCTCCCCCTTCAAGACCCAGGACTTCCATCCTCAAAAAACCCACCGTGACCTGAGGGTGAGAGGCTCCCTCTCTGGTGGCTCCCCTACCCTTACTCTGAACCTGAACTCTGAGTGGAATTGCCTATTTCCAGGCTTTCTGTGAAGTCTGTCTTCCCATAAATGTCGACCCCTTGAGGTCAGGGACTGTCATTTAGTCCTCATGTTATCACCAGAAGTTAGTGTATAGTAGAAATAACGAACACTTACATCATATTTACATTATTCTAAGTTTTTTACATACACTAACTCCTTGAGATCCTTGCAACAATCCAGTGAGGCAAGTACTATTGTTATCCTCATTTTAAAGATACTGAAACTGTGGGGTGCCTGGGTGGCTCAGTCAGTTAAGCATCCAACTCTTCATTTTGGCTCAGGTCATGATCTCAGAGTCATGAGATTAAACCCAGAGTTTCGAGCTTAGTGGGGAGTCTGCTTAGGGATTCTCTCCCTCTGCCTCCCCACCCTCAGGTGCACTCTCTCTCTCAAAATAAATAAATAAATCTTAAAAAAAAAAAAGATACTGAAACTGAGGCACAAAGAGGTTAATTGGGGCACCTGGCTGGCTCAATTGGTAGAACATGAAACTCTTTTTCTTTCTTTCTTTCTTTTTTTCAAGATTTTATTTATTTATTTGACAGAGAGAGACACAGCGAGAGAGGGAACACAAGCAGGGGAAGTGGGAGAGGGAGAAGCAGGCTTCCCACCAAGCAGGGAGCCCGATGTGGGGCTCCAACCCAGGACCCTAGGATCATGACCTGAGCCGAAGGCAGACGCTTCACGACTGAGCCACCCAGGCACCCCAGAACATGCAACTCTCGATCTCGGGGTCATGAGTTCAAATCCCACGTAGGGCAAAAAGCTTACTTTAAAAAAAAAAAAAGGGGGGCGCCTGGGTGGCTCAGATGGTTAAGCGTCTACCTTCGGCTCAGGTCATGATCCCAGGGTCCTGGGATCGAGTCCCACATCGGGCTCCCGGCTCAGCGGGGAGCCTGCTTCTCCCTCTGACCCTCTCCCCTCTCATGCTGTTTCTCTCTCGCTCGCTCTCTAAAAAATAAATAAAATCTTTAAATAAATAAATAAATAAATAAATAAATAAATAAAGTTGAGTACCTTCTCAAGGTCACGTGACTAGTAAGTGGCGGAGCCAGACAGCCTAGCTCTAGAACCCACGACCTTGACCACTACGCTACTCTGCTTCTCACGAACATACTAGATGCTCAATAAGCATCGGTTGCATTAAACAACCAAACCATGCTGTAAGTCAGTTTGACCACAGTGTAGAATCTCCAGTGATGTATGAGACCCTGTTTTAATTCAAAAGGCTTTTCTGCCTATGACTAAAGATTTATTTATTTATTTGAGAGAGAGCAGAGCATATACGTGAGGGGGGATGCAGAGAAGGAGGGAGAGGGAGAGAGAGAACCTTAAGCAGGCTCTATGCCCAGCGCAGAGCCCGAGGGAGGGCTTCATCTCATGACCCTGAGATCATGACCTGAGATAAAATCAAGAGTCCGACGCTTAACCAACTGAGCCATCCAGGCGCCCCTGCCTAAGATTAAGAACACAAACTCTGCAGCCAGAGAAGCCTGGGTTCAAATCTTTGCTCTGCTGCTTATTACTGGGTGACCTGGATTGTTAATGGTTTTCTCATTTGTAAAGTGGGGATAATGAGAGGATAGTTGAGAGAATTAAATGAACTAATACAGGTAATGTTCTTAGAAGGTTAAGATAGGAGAGAGCAAGAAATCAAAGACTCAGTTCCTACCCCTGAGGGGTGTAGTTGCCGCTTCTGGGAATAAATTAATTAGAAGGTAAGGCAGAATGAAATAATGCTAGAGGAGGGCACAGAGCTTGCTAGGCCAGGGGTTATTCTTTGGGTCCTAGTGAGACAGGGAAGTCTTTCAGAAGACTGCAAATGGACTGGCGTTGTAGAATAAGTTTGGCTTCAAGGGGTAGAGGATGGTAAACAACATTATAAACGGAGGGAAAAATGTGAGTAAAAGTCTGAAGGAGTAAACTGCATTTGGAGTTGAAAAGCAGCTTGGAGTGGATGAGCACATGGTAGACAGATGACCATCAACCATGACTCCTTTGAACACCAAGATTCTGGGTTTTTGTTTTGTTTTTGTTTTTGTTTTTTTTCACTTTTGTATCCCTGACACCATTTCCTGGCAACATTGTGGCAATCATGATGCCCACCTGCATTTAGTGTGCCTGCCTCATCTCATTTGATCTTCACAACCACACCATAAAGTAGAGTTTATTATTCCCATTGTATGAAAGCAGAAACTGACACTCGAAGAAGATCATTTACATGGCCAAGGTCATACAGTTTGCAGGGGGCAGAATTCAAACACCGTTCTCTCTGACTTCAATGTCTGTATACTTTCCACATATTTGCTCATCAGTGAATGAGTACAACATTCAGCTGGAGGGGGCCTGATCTGAGGTGACATTTGGAAGTGAGAATGACTGATACCTGGATTCTACCTTTTGCATTTAATATGTTAGCTTGAAGTTTTTATTCCAATTTAAGCTATCATCCATCCACACAATAGTGAAAGCAAGACCTGAGTATGGTTCTTGCTGGAGGTAGGAAGAGAGAGCTTGGGACTCTGGGGAAACTGGAGTGGGGGCGTTCAGTGATGTCCTGGAACTGGCTCACACTGGCTCATGAGAACAAATTATGAACATCTCCCAACTCCGCATCCGGTGATGTCACATTAATAGTTTGAAATTGGCCGTGGTGGGAGGATTTATACCACAGAAACTGGCAAACACTACAAATTGGGATTTATTTCCCTCTGGAATCCAGTTGTTAAACATTTACCAGCACACTGCTGCCTGTGACCTAAAACTACAAGTTATCTGCCTCCCACACATCGAACACACAATGCTGACAGAGGGACAGGATCACCGTAATAGATACCCCTGTTCAACATGGGAGACAGGGGAGTGTTGGACACAGAACAGTCACTGATCCATGAAACTTCTGATATCCAGCCAGGCACATATCTCAGTCTACCCCAAATCCAGAATTCCCTTGGTTAGGGCTTAGTTCTGCTCCCTGGCAGGATTTTTCTCGCCTCTTAAGGAGAGCCCACCAGTGCTCTCCTTGCCTTCTAGATCTACTGTCTCAGCCCTGGGCTCCACCCTCTGAGATGTCTTTCCTTTTAAATAGGAAATGACCTGTGTCTGTGGCTGAGCAGTTTTCTCAGCCTGCTTCCTGCCCAAAGAAGTTGGGGGCCCAGAGACCTCTTTTCATTTTGAATCATCTCTGTCCCTTTTAGTCCAAACTGGTGCTGCTTTCACTACTAAAATTCTCTGTAAAACCCTGTGGGCCATCTAAATAACAAATTGCAGTCTATTCAGTTAGACAAAAAGGCACTCAACTTTATCAAGACAGACCCATCTTTAGGTTGCAAGTCAGAGTGTTATGGGTCGATATTCCTAAGATTCTTAGAAGCCCTTTTGTCTAGTTGAGAGGATCTATAGAACATCACCTTAAATTTTTTTAGATTTTAACAAAGGTGTTAGATCTTTAAAAAGGGTCTTACAGTTGACCCTTTATTAAATGTTTTGATCTTAACTCTGAGGCCTATTTTACTGGCAATCCCCTGGATTTGATTTCTGCCCCAAGACCATTTCTTACTTTAAGAATCTTTTGCCAGACAAAGGAGAGGAATGAAAAAATATCTTATTGTTCAATCTAGCAGGTCCTGTTGGAAATATTTTCTCTAAATTCTTTTTTTTTAAGATTTTATTTTTATTTTATTCATGAGAAACAGAGAGAGAGAGAAGCAGGGGAGAAGCAGGCTCCCCGCAGGGCAGGGAGCCCGAGGTGGGACTCGATCCCAGGACCCTGGGATCACGACCTGAGCCGAAGGCAGACACTTAACTGACTGAGCCACCCAGGCGTCCTTATTTTCTCTAAATTCTGCTTGAAAATTGAACAGTTCCTTTTTTAGTTCATCTCACTCCTGAAATGCCTTATCATAGGCAGCTAAAATAAGCCAACTGGCACTTTCAGCACTCTGCCTGGAAATATCTTTAGCTAAATTCACAACTTTGTTAGATACCATTTCTAGCTTCCAAGTTACCACAGATGATAGCCAATACATAACACAGGTTCCCCTTTCTCCAGCTTCCAAGAGCAATTTCCTCACTGCTCTTCCTACCTCCGCTAGCAGTGTCCTCACCATTCTTCCAACCTCTGCCTGCCACCCAGTCCCAAGGCCAAGGCTACATGTTTTAGGTCTTTGTTACAGAGCACCTTACCTCTGTTACTAATTTCTGTTTCAGTTACCTATTAATATAACTAATCAGCGCAAACATAGAGGCTTAAAACAAGAAAATCGGTCATTTCTGTGCTTTGACTGGACTTATCTGGACAGTTCTTTATCTCCATCTGAGGAGTAGCTGAGGGCACAGCGGCAACCGCATTCAGTCAGGAGCTTAGGGGCCGGACCATCTAAGATGGTCTCTGATCCTCAAAGTCTCTCTCCACATGGCTTCTCATCATTCAATAGTCTAGCCCAAGTTTCTTTAAAGCATGCTGGCTGGCTTCCAAAAGGGCAAAGCATCATTGTGTAAGTACTTATCAAGTTTCTGCTTGCACTGTGCATGCCTGTGTCTCATTGGCCAAGTCAAGTCACACAGCCATGCCCGGACAATATGGAAACGGACTGCACAGAGCCATGAATATTGGGAGGTGTTGTTCACTGGGGGCCAACAATGTAATAGTCTACCACAGCCCCTGCTGGTTATGTGTCTGTCTACCATAACTAGGGTAACTTAAGAGGTTCTAGTGGTAGGGGAGCCAGGGTGACACAGTTGGTTAAGTGTCTGACTCTTGGTTTCGCCTAAGGTTGTAATCTTAAGGTCATGAGATCGAGCCCTGCGTCTGGTTCCACGCTCAGCATGGAGTCTGCTTGGGAGTTTCTCTCCCTCTCCCTCTGCCCCTCCTGCTTGTGCCCTGTCTCTCTCCTTGTCTCTCTCTCTCTTTCTAAAATAAATAAGTAAATCTTTAAAAGAGAGAGAGAGATTCTAATGGTGGGGTGCTTAGTGACATAGCAAGATTAGTTGTGCCAATCAGACTTTTCCTCTAGGATTTGGGAATTGGGACACTGGAAGATCGTATCACTTTAGTTCGGAGGAGCTGATAAAAGATTCTGTAGACTCAGGAGATGGGGCTACCATTTTAGGACCTACGGAAACTGACAAAGAAGCAGAAGAAGTAGATCCGCAGAAAGAAGAATGGAGGGCGCCTGGGTGGCTCAGTTGGTTAAGCGACTGCCTTCGGCTCAGGTCATGATCCTGGAGTCCCTGGATCGAGTCCCGCATCGGGCTCCCTGCTCAGCAGGGAGTCTGCTTCTCCCTCTGACCCTCCTCCCTCTCATGCTCTCTGTATCTCATTCTCTCTGTCTCAAATAAATAAATAAAATCTTTAAAAAAAAAAAGAAAGAAGAATGGAATAGACTTACTTAGAGAGACCAAAATGAGAGATGTCATGTTGACTTTGAGAGCTGTCAAGAGCAGACTTATTCCTGACTTTCCCATTCACATGAAGCCCAGTTGAACTTTATGTTCATTCAACAATTGTTTATTGAACTTATTATGTACTAGGTACTAGAGAGAGTGGTAGACCATACAGGCATAATCTCTACATTCATGGAGTTTACATTCTAGATGGAGGGGCAGGGGCGAGGAGAGGAGGGGAGGAGAAGTACATAGTAAACAAATGAATGAAAAAAACAGGATGACTACGGAGAGTGATAGTAGCTATAAAGACAGTTAAGCAGGACGATGTATTAGATGGAGGTAGAGTTGAAGGCTGCTTTAGACAGGTTAGTCAGAGAAACCTCTACAAGAAGGAGACGTTTGAGCTGAATGCCAAAAAGAAGCCAGTCAATCAAAGATCTTGGAAAGACATTTCAGACAGGAGGAAGCACAAGTGCAAAGGCCATGAGGTGAGTCCATGTTTAGTGAGTTCAAGGAACAGAAAAGAGCCATTATACGTAAAATATAGTCATTAAGCGGCAGAATACCTAATCATACAAGTTTTCTGTGTTAAGGGGTTTAGATTTTATTCAAATAGCAATGGGAAGCCTCTGAAGGGTCTTAAGCTGGAGAGATTAAGCTGATCAGATTTATGTAATAAAATGCACTCTGGCTGATATATAGAGAATGGTTTGGGGGACAAGAGTGGACCACTTGGGAAGCTATTGCTATAATTCGAGAAAAAGATGACTGTGGGTTGAACGAATATATAGTAGAGGAGATGGGGATAAGTGAAATTATTTTATGAATTGGAGGTAGAGTTGGCAGATCTTGCAGATAATTTTATTTTCTTATTTTTTTAAGATTTTATTTATTTATTTTGAGAAAGTGTACACAAGTGGAGGGGAGGGGCAGAGGCAGAGGGAGAGGAGGAATCTCAAGCAGACTCCATGCTGAGCACGGAGCCCGATGCAGGGCTCCATCTCACCACCCTGAGGTCATAACCTGAGCTGAAATCAAAAGTCAGATGCTTAAACAACTGAGCCACCCAGGCGCCCCAAATCTTGCAGATAATTTTAAAGTAGGGGGTGAGGGTAATCAAGGTTTTGGCTTAAGCAATGCATTTATAGGGAATTAGGTTGGAGAAGGAATAGGTTTGGGTTGGGGGGAATAAATCTAGAGTTTATCTTTGAACATGAAAAGTTTGAGATATCACTAGATATCCAAATAGATTATCAGATCAGCAGCTGGAAATACAAGCCTGAGGATTAGGGAGAGGTCAGGGCCAGGGATATGTATTTGGGAGTCATCAGCATACAGATGGAATAGAAAGCCATAGGAATTGATGAGATCCTTCTGGAAAAGAATATAGAGAGAGAAAAGAAGGGAGCTCAGGACCTTCAACATAGAGAGGTCAGGCAGAGGAAGAGGAGCTGTCAGCAAGAGACCCAGATAAAGTGGCCAGAGTCACAAAAGCCAAGAGAAAGAAATATTTCAAGAAGGAGGGAATGATTAAGTGTGTCAAACACTGCTTAAAGGTCAAGTAAGATGAATATAAAGAGACGAAACGATTGGATTGGGAAATATGGAAAGTGTCGGTGATCCTGACAAGAGCAGTTGCAGTGGAGTGGAAGGAATAGAAACCCAATTAAGGTGTTTCAGTAGGGACAGAGCAGGGATGAAGAGAGAAAATTGGACAAGAGTAATAGTGACAGGGAGACATACATAGAATCATTGTGGAGAGAGACTGGATATGGGGAATGAAGGGGTGCTCATAGGGTTTCTAGAGGTGATAAGGAGGGTAGTGGTGCCCCCAATTTTAAGAACAGAAAGAGGGGGTAAATAGGAAGCAAAAGAATGATTTCCACTTGGGAAAAAATTGATTTTAATGTGCCAGCAGGATATTCATGTGACAAAACTAAGCAGTTAGAAATTTTTTTTTAAAGATTTTATTTATTTATTTGAGAGAGAGAGAATGAGAGACAGAGAGCACGAGAGGGAATAGGGCAGAGGGAGAAGCAGACCCCCCGCCGAGCAGGGAGCCCAATGCGGGACTCGATCCCAGGACTCCAGGATCATGACCTGAGCCGAAGGCAGTCGCTTAACCAACTGAGCCACCCAGGCGCCCCCTAAGCAGTTAGAAATTTAAACCTGAACCTTGTTGATTCCCAAATCTATACATCCAGTCCAGAGGTGCAAAATGGTCTGGACTAGACCTCCAGATTTGGGAATCACCACCATAAAAATTGTGTTGGCTGACCATGAGTGTGGGTAAGAACTCCCTTCAGTGTAGAATAAAAGGAAATGAAGGTCAAAGACAAACTTTGGAGAACTCTTGCATTGAACGGATGGTGGGAGAAAGAAAAGCCAGCAAAGAAAATCAAGGAAGAATCATAAGAGTTGTGTCATAGAAGCCAAGAAAGAAAAGATTTTCAAGAAAGAAAGGGTGGCCAACAATGCCGAGTGCTGCAGAGGGTTCAAGTATGCCGAGAATAACGAGGTAGCTGGTAGAATTCATACTCAGAAGGCCACGGTGACTGGGGCTTCTTGTGTCCACAGGCCTCTCCAACATCAACCAGACTCGTCTTGATTTCCACTTCTCCTCTGATAGAACTGCTAGTGGCATGGAGATCCAGCAGGCCAGCCTCATGTTCTTTGTACAGATCCCTCCCAATACCACCTGGACTTTGAAGCTGAGGATCCTTGTGCTAGGCTCACGTGACACCAACCTCACCTTGGCCACTCAGCACCTGCTGGAGGTGGATGCCAGTGGCTGGCACCAGCTCTTCCTGGGGCCTGAAGCTCAGGCTGCCTGCAGCCAAGGGCACCTGACCCTGGAACTGGTACCTGAAGGCCAAGGAGCCCAGAACTCAATCATACTGGGTGGGGCTGCCCATAGGCCTTTTGTGGCAGCCAAGGTGAAAGTTGGGGGCAAGCACCGGGTTCACCGGCGAGGCATCAACTGCCAGGGTGGGTCCAGGATGTGCTGTCGACAAGAGTTCTTTGTGGACTTCCGTGAGATTGGCTGGCACGACTGGATCATCCAGCCTGAGGGCTATGCAATGAACTTCTGCACAGGGCAGTGCCCAATCCACGTGGCAGGCATGCCTGGCATTGCTGCCTCCTTCCACACTGCAGTGCTCAATCTTCTCAAGGCCAACACAGCTGCAGGTACTGCGGGAGGGGGCTCATGCTGTGTGCCCACGGCCCGGCGCCCCCTCTCTCTGCTCTACTACGACAGGGACAGCAACATCGTCAAGACTGACATACCTGACATGGTGGTCGAGGCCTGTGGGTGTAGTTAGTCCATGTGTGGATGGGCAGCCCAACACGGGGTAGGCAAACATGCCCTCACAGTGGTACCCTTCCTTGAGAGGAGGGAATGACCCCATTACTGCCTCTGTCCAGAAGGAGGGCTCCTTCCTGAGCAACCTATGGGGAAATTATCCCAACTGTGGCTTGAGGGGATCTTCATCTAAGGAGAGTCACTGTACCATCTTCATGACCACCAGTCTCTCTCCTAGGGCATAGTCTATCCAGCAAGCCTCACAGGCTCAACCGCCATCCAGGGACTCTGATCCACCTGAGCCGTGAGCAGTGCCATCTAGTTCCCAGGCAAAGCCACCCATAGCCCACCCTTAATCCATCCCATAACCCACTGTACTTACCCGCTCTTCCCACTTGATGGCTGTCCCTCCAGGATGAGCTGACCCAGCCCCTTCCCCTGCTTTTCTGGATTACCAGAGAGCCCCTTCCTTGGATTCATTGGAGATTAGATCACGGCTGTCCAAAGTTACTCTTCTCTGTATCTTGAGCCCCTTTCTTATTTGCGCTGGTGGGCTGCTAAGGCTCTCTTGGCACACCCTCATCCATTCTTTGTCCTTCTCTGCCCTGTTCTCCCCACTTAAGGGCTGACTCACCTGAGCTCCTTTGGCCCCTGGCTTCCTGCTGAATTTGACTAAGGGCAGACACAGGCAGGAGATCAAAGGATAGGAGGAGACAGAGGTCAGGATATTTCTTATTCCTGTTCCCTCTGCCTAGGTGCCATGTGTCTGTGTGACTGTGGCTGTGGTCTGTCCCTACAGCTCCTATCTGGCTCCCCCCTGGCCCCAGTTCTTCCCAGGTTCTGACATCACTGCTTCTGCACTAGGGGTTGTGAGGGCTTTCCACTCTTGCTAGTCCCTGGGGGCCTCAACATGCCTCCTTGGTTCCCTTAACCCTGCCTACACCTCCATAAATAAGGTCTTCATTAAGTCTTCTTGGTGATGCAAACACAGACAACTGAATGGTTCTTTCGCCTCTTGCCAGGACCCTGGCTGACACCAAGGATGACACAGAGTCTACCTGCCTGGCCCACTTCTGCTCTCTCTCACACAGGCTCCTCAGGGCCAAGCTACTGTGTCTATCCCACACTTCGTGCTTCTTCCTTTCCTAGGCTTCCTCGTCTTCTTTCTTAGGCCTCCTCCTACCCCCCAGAACCATCTTTGCTGGTCTCAGAGCTAATAAAGACTTAGGTTTTATCTGTTCTTCTCCCTCCATACTCACTCCAAGAGATGAGACAGATCATTGCTCAGTCAGCAAGTAGGCTGACATCCTGGGAGCACACATGTGGGGGGAAGCAGAGGCACGGCTCAGAGCTGGCGGCCTTCCCTCACTGACCCCCAGGGCTCCATCCAGGAGACCTGCCTGGAAACTGGAACTGGCCAAGGGCCACTTGCATGGGACAGGGAGAAGGGAAAGAAGGAATGGAATGAGGAGGAGGGGTATTTGCTCTGAGACTGGGTCCTCTCTAGACCTTTGCCCTTCTTTCCCCATCATCCCCTCCCTTTGGTTAGACAGCCCTGAACCATGGGGTCGATATTGTCTGCAGCCCAAGGCCGAGTTTGCGCAAAACTCACGTGTCCTTTGGGTAACGTGATGTCTGTGTTTGCTCAACGTATAACCCCCTCCTCCCAAGGTCTGAGGTCCCTGGAAGAGGAACCCCAGAGGAGAAAGTCTGAAAGGGATCTCCTTAGGAGACCTGCAGATCTGAGCTGTGGGGCTTCCTGAGCAACCCACAGAAGTCATGCCACTTTTGCCTTGAGGAGATCTTCATCTAAGGAGAACATCTAAGGAAGTCTTATGTGCCCCTTCCTTCCCCTTCCACAGTGTCTCCCCTCCCTATAAGCCACCCCTCCCCTAGATCTGACTTCTCTCCCTCCAACTCCAGCTTCAGTCCCCAGGGCCAAGACTAAGGTGAGGTGAAGTAAGGCAGTCCCTTTGGGGGCAAAATTGTAAGGGGTTGCCAAGAAATTCATCCATTGAGGTTAATAAAGCAGCCCATTCCCTGGGAAGCTGGTCAGTGCTAAGCCAATGCAATGTTTTTAAAACAGCAAAATGAATGCGAAAAAAATCCGTGATGAACAAAACAACAAATTTTAAAATAAATACAGAACCGGTATTAACTTCCTTTCTTTTTGGCTCTGCCTTTTGTTAAAAGGGGAAAGAGTGGGTCTGTCTTCTTCCAAACCTTTGCTTCCAGATCCTCTTGGCCCCTAACTCTAGACTGTGTCAGGCTTTTCTCATGTGGGCAAGATAATCACTCGAGCTTCTTCTCCTTTCTTACCCGCCCCCAAGCCTGTCCCTTCCCCCCAGCACCCAACCAGGTTGGTGGTAGGGCGGGCCTGTGAGGCAGATGGCTGGGGTATTTATAACCTGGGAGCACTTCTTGGGGAAAGTGACTAAGATGCTAAGAACGTATTTATAGCTGGGTTCTGACGTAAGTGTCAGTGGGGAGGTAGGGCCAGGCCAGGCACAGCAGCAAGAGGGTAGGAAGAGCCGAAAATTGGGGGCACCTGATAGAGAGTAGGGGAGAAGAGGGGTCAGCGACTCCTGCAGCCACTTGGTGCTGCTTCTCTTGACTCTGTCTCCTGGCCCCGACGGGTAAACCCTCTGAGACACCACCATGGGCAGAAACTTCTTTGCAGTTCGCTGTTCCAGACCCCAGCGGTAGAGGGCTGTCACTCACCAGCCTCAACCAACAGAGAGGTTGCTCAGAGTGGGGGGAGAGAACTGGACAGAGGGGCTTGAATATGTTTCCGCCCGGGGAGAAACGTAGGAAGAACAGAAGGGTCTAGAAGTCTCCTAGTCCCTTCTCTCCCCCCCCCCCCCACCGCCGCACAGTGCCCTGAGTTTCTAGGAAGAGCCTGGTGCCCGTCATCAGGTTCCATTGGCACGTGTCAATGCGACAAGGTCTGAAACCAAAGGTAGAAGGGATGTGGGGCCTGAAGACAGCTTCTGCTCTCTGGTAGGGGCGAGAGGGGAGAGCACGGGGACCGGCTTCTGTGTTTTCTGTAGGAGAGGCGGGGTCCCCAGAGTGAGAGGCTGGAAAGCGCTCTGCATCTCCCCATTCCTCAGAGCAGCCCATTCCCTGGGAAGCTGCTCCGCCCTAAGCCCCCTGCCGTCCGGTGGCACGACACTGCCACATGGTGGACCCTGGCGGTACTGAGGCCCAGCCCCCGAAGCACCACTTTCTGCCCCTGGTGCCAGACCTGGTAGCCTCTTGACAGTCCCCACTGGCTACATAGGCGGGAGGTTAACAAAACAGAGCCGGGGCACATTTCCAAATCACACTCACTTCCTTCTAGCTTCTTGAAGCAACTGGGGCATAAGGAGGAAGGCTAACATGAAGTCTACCTTTATAAGTTCGAGGTGGAGGGGCCATGGCCCTCCCATTTAGTCAGCAAGGAAGTGTGGTAAGGAGGGCTGGGATTGGAACTAAGGTCACTGCACTCATCTTGCTCTGCTCTTCAAAGTCCTTAGACCTCCCATTTCCCGCCCTCTTTCACAGAGGCCTCGCATCACTTCTAGGATGCCCCGAATTTAGGTAACTCTCACAGTCCCCTTAAAGAGAGCCAGCAGCTGGGTATGGGCCCTCCCGAGTCCCATGCCCTTCTGTCAGCCTTGATGGACTCTGCCCTGCTGTAAGATTGCATCACCGCCACCCCTACCCTTCTGGGTTTCCCCAGACATCGCAGTAACGTGCCCCCCACCCCCACCGTGCTCCAGCCCCCCTCCACGTTGTGCTCCAGTCCAACTGGACTCTGGGCAGCCAGCATAGGCAGGGTCAGGAGGTGACTTCCGTGCCCCATGGCACCGCCTCCTTTGCCTGGGCAGGAGGACCCCATTCCCCTCCGCGCCCCCCCCCCCACCCCCATCCCAGCCCTGTTGCTAGGAAGAAAGAGACCAGAGTTCTCCCTCCCGCCCAGAGACCCTGGAGAAATAACCAGTGGAACTCAACAGCTGCCTCATAAGAACTGCTGCAGCAGAGGTGTCTGGGTAAGCTGGAAGGACCAGAGGTATGGGAGGAAATTGCCCTCCCCACCTTGCCCCTATGAGTCCCTCCCCCGAGCCCCAGACCTTGGGGACTGAGCATGTGAAATCATTCTCTTTCTTGCATCATGCATGTCCACATTGCCCCCCTCCCCACCCCCTTACACCTACCTCAAACTCAGTGACCAGGCCAGATGGTGAAACCCGAGCTCCCGGGTAGGGTGGGGGGGACCTCCACCCCCCTCAGGGCCCTGATGGGCAGCACAGCCGGCCAATCCCGGGGCTCAGAGGGTAGGTCTGCTGGCTGACCACTAAGTGGGGGAGCCCCAGGTTTCAGCTCTAAAGAGGCCCAAGTCGGTAACCAGCCATGAGCTGTGAGGGTCAAACTGGCAGACTGCGCTAAACACAGCCACCCATTGGACCATCCGCATACTGCCTTCCTGAGTCCCGGGCCATAGAAGACAGGTGGCTCTACCCTTGGCTGAGGGTAGGTGTGGCACGGCGGTCTGCTGCTCTGCCCTCATTGGCTTCCCCGCAATCAGATCAACAGAAGGAGCAACTGCCGTCTGAGGCTCCCGACCCAACCCAGGGCCGTTCACCAGGAGCATGGGGCTCCCTGACGTCCAGCCCCAGCTGGTGCTGCTGTGGGCACTGGTGTGGGCACAGGGGGCAGGGTCTGCATGTCCCTCCTGCGGAGGCCCCACGCCGGCGCCCCAGGCAGAACGAGCTCTGGTCCTGGAGCTAGCCAAGCAGCAGATCTTGGAGGGGCTGCACCTGACCAGTCGTCCCAGAATAACTCACCCTCCACCCCAGGCGGCGCTGGCCAGAGCCCTCCGGAGACTGCAGCCAGGAAGTGTGGCTCCAGCAAATGGGGAGGAGGTCATCAGCTTTGCTACCATCACAGGTGCGTTAAGAGAGAGGCAGGCAGAGAGCAGACAGGGAGAGGGAGGCTGAAGGGGACCCTGACAGAAAAGGCAGACGGAGCAGGGTGTGGGAGGAGGGAGGACAGAAGAGGCAGGGACGGGTTTTGGAGGACGGAGGACACAAGGCAGTCCCCGCGTCTTCTAAAGGGGCTAGGGAGAGCAGCGGGCGGGGCTTGCAGGGGTCTCAGAGGGGAGCTCCATCCCTGCTCACGTTCCTCCGTCCCTTCTCCATCTCTCTGGCAGGTCCCTCCACCTCAGCCTGCAGCTCCGTGCTCACCTTCCACCTGTCCACAGCCCAGTCCCACCACCTGTACCACGCTCGCCTCTGGCTGCACGTGTTCCCCACCCTTCCTGGCACTCTTTACTTGAGGATCTTCCGATGGAGTCCAGGCAGCGGGCACCAAGGGTCGCGCACCCTCCTGGCGGAGCACCAGACCACAGCCCCGGGCTGGCACGCCCTCACTCTGTCCTCTAGCGGCTTGAGGGGTGAGGAGTCCCCTGTCCTGAAACTCCAGCTGAACTGCAGACTCCTAGAAGGCAACACCACCTCTGCCCAACAGCCTCGGCAGCTCCTGGACACGGCGGGAGACCAGCGGCCCTTCCTGGAGCTTAAGATCCGGCCCAGTGAGCCTGGAGCCGGCCGGGCCAGGAGGAGGACCCCCACCTGTGAGCCTGAGACCCCCTTATGTTGCCGGCGAGACCATTATGTGGACTTCCAGGAACTGGGATGGCGGGACTGGATCCTGCAGCCCGAGGGGTACCAGCTAAATTACTGCAGCGGACAGTGCCCCCCCCCACCTGGCTGGCAGCCCCGGCATTGCTGCCTCCTTCCATTCGGCTGTCTTCAGCCTCCTCAAGGCCAACAACCCTTGGCCCTTGGGTACTTCCTGCTGTGTCCCTACTGCCCGAAGGCCTCTGTCTCTCCTCTACCTGGACCGGGATGGCAATGTGGTCAAGACAGATGTGCCCGATATGGTGGTGGAGGCCTGTGGCTGCAGCTAGCGAGAGGACCTGGGGATTTGGAGTAAAGAGATCAGTTGGGGATTCCCAGGCAAAGGGCATCTGTGGTGGGAGACACTGCCTGATCCACACCCCCACCTAATGGGTGGGGTGGCAGGATGACCGGGGTGACCCCTAGGGGACCCAAATGGGCACTTGTCCGTCCAGACTCTTGCCTATTCCAGGCTGGCTGATGTTTGGGGAGATGGGGAAAGTGTGTTCTCTAAAGGAGTCTCCCCAGAAAGCTTGATTTCTGACCTAAGCCCCCTGAGAAGGTGGCAGAGGTGAGGGAGGGGTGGAGGGAGGGAAGGAGAAGGCAGAGAAAAATTACTTAGTCTCTTGCAAGAAGAGAAAGTCCTCAAGTGAGGGAAGCAGGCTTGGGACAGGGGAACCAGGCTGGCCCAGGGTAGGAACTGTGGAAGAGCTTTCAGGGAGGGTCAAGAAGGAGATGGGCAAGGGGCTAAGAGGAGGTGGTTAGGAGAGCCCCAGAAATGGGAGCCGGGAGAGAGGGGTACTGAGCCTAGGAAGTTCCCTGGTTTTTCCCAGTGTGGGGGACAGGACCCACCGGGGAGACTAATGTTTATCCTTTCCTTAAAAAATGAGGGGGAAAATCAACAAGTATGAGTTATAAAGAAGGGCTGGGGTGATAGTCCAGAGGATAGTTTGCAAGGTGAGGTCTGGGGACCCCTGGGAGGTCCCTGAGACCATTTCAGGAGTGTTCACAGGATCAAAACTATTTTCATAATAATACTAAGATGGTATTTGCCTTTTTGATTTTCATTATCTCAAAAGTATACAGTGGAGTTTTCCAGAGGCTATGTGGCATGTGATTACATCATTTTTCTGACATCATTGTTAATGGGATATGTGCCTGTGTATTCTGTGTATTCTTCAGTTTTAACTTCTAATATAGTAAATTAACATGAACCACATAAACAAAAATTCAATAAATTTCAAGAGTATAAATGCGGGGTGACGGGGTGGCCCAGTGGGTAGAGCATACGACTCTTAATCTCAGGGTTGTGAGTTCAAGCCCCACATTGGGCGGGGAGCCTATTTAAAAAAAAAAAGAGGGGCGCCTGGGTGGCTCAGTCGGTTAAGCATCTGCCTTTGGCTCAGGTCATGATCCCGGGGTCCTGGGATCGAGCCCCGCATCGGGCTCCCTGCTCAGCGGGGAGTCTGCTTCTCCCTCTGCTCCTCCCCCTTCTTGTGCTCTCTCACTCTCTCTCGAATAAATAAATAAAATCTTAAAAAAAAAAAAAAGACGGTAAAGGGGTCTTGAAGTCAAAATGTTGGAGAATCACTAATCTAGAGACCCGGGTGAAAAGAGCTTCTCTGAAAGAAAGGACCACTGACTGGTCTTGCCTGACCCTCTGGGTATAACTGGTGTCTGGGCCAAAGTCATATGGGGGAGGGAGGGTCAAATAGAACTCCTTATCTGTCCCCCCACAGTCACTACCTATATTTGTAGGGCCTCAGACCTCTTTCTAGTTTCACCTTTTCCCCTTGACCCTCAGTCTGAACAGTTAACCTACTAACTCTCCAGGCCTGAGGAGGTGGTTCTTGGAAGCAGAGCTAGGATGTGGGAGGCCTGTCTGAGGGGTGACGGGAAAGGACGGGGCTCCTTTTCCTCACCACGTTTTCTCCCCTTTCTCATAAAGAAAGGTCAGACAGACTAAAATAGCTGCCCCTTCCCCTGCATCCTGTCACTATAGCAACACGAATCCGAAGGGACAAGACACTCCCCTCTCAGACACTACTGTTCTGCACTAGCAGCCTCTTCTAGTGTGCCTTTCTGTTTCTTTGGGCTCATACAACACCCCCCCCCCGGGCTCCTAACTGGACTTTGGTGGGGGGACCTGTCAAGCCTCCTCCTCCCAGCTCCCCCGTCTTCTCCGCTTCCAGACGCCGAGAGAGTGTCATGTTGCAGAAAGGCCAGCAGAGGGAGCAGACAGCCTGGAATTGCAGAAAGCGGGCAGCACAGAGGTGCGGAGGTGCCCGCAGTCTCCAGAACTTGGAGATGAAGTAGAGCTGGGGTTCTCCGCGGAACAGTGTTTCGGTCGCGTCCCGTGGTACCTTAGTAACCTTGTGAACAGCATACTCTGCACCCAGAGCCTCAGCCACTGCTCCTCTCTTTTATGCTCTATAGACCCTTCACTTCTAAGCCAACTGTGTTCCAGTCTTGTTTGCACCAAACCCCAAATCTGTCCTGACCCCTTCATGTTCCATTGAAAGAGTGAGGCCAGCAGATAAACTACAGGATGGCCGAATTCTCAGTTAGCACCAACCAAAGTCGACGACGCTACCTCCAATATTATCTTTCTCGGATGAACTTTTTCGTCGCCCCCCCACCTCCCAATATATTTCTTAGTTTTTTCTGGCTCGGGGGGGTGGGGGGGGAGGGCTCTTCGTGGGCAGCCGATCCAAGGATCCATGCCGGGATTTATTGCCCACCACCAGCAGCGTGTTCAGCGCGGGGGGGGGGTGAGGCAGTATAGGGTCCCTCAAGGGAGGGGGAGGATCCTGGGGGTCCTGGGGGTGCAATAAGCCCGGCACCCCCTCTCTTGCTTTCAGCTACCCCGCCTCATCCTCCAGAACGGCAAGAGGGAGGGAAGTAGAAGGGAGGTGAGAGGCGAGCGGGAAGAGCGGCGGCGCGCCAGCTGCTTGAGCGAGAAAAAGTTTTTGCAAAAGGGAAAAAAAAAGTTTGCGCTTCTCGCGGGTGGTCCCGGCTCGCGGCCCGGCGGGCTGGGCCGGCGGGAGGGCTGGCGGCCAGGTTAGGGGGGGTGGGGGTGGCACTGAGGCTGCGCTGCCGTGGCCCTGTCCGCCCCCCCTCCCCACCGCACACCCCCCAGCCCAGACTCCGGCCCTGGACCGCGCATCCCAAGCCTTGCGCCCAGAAGGAGGTGAGAAGGGGGGCAGGCGGGGGACCACCTGGCAGCAGTGGGGGAGGGGGCCCGAGGGGATGCCCTGCTTGCGAGGGACTCTGCCCAGCCAAGAGGGAGACCTGGGGCACAGAGGCAAAAAAGGAGTGGGAGAGCCTGGGGTGAGATATAGAAAGTTTGAAGAATTTTTTCGTTTGTATCTCCCTTTCTCTGTATCTTTTTTTTTTTTTTCCTTCTGACAGTCTGTGTGTCTCTGTCTCAGGCAACCGTGGATCTCTTTGTCTGTCTCCGCCTCTCCCATATATTAGAAACATCTCACTTTCATGAGGTTGGGATGAAGAGGCTGGAGGGCCGGCTAGCTGGAGGTCTGCGTGGTAGAGAGGGAACTCCAGGTGTGTCCTGAGCGCCGGCAGGAAGACGTCAGTGTTTCTGGAAGGAGGGAACAGCTAAGGAGAGAGCCCTAGGTGGGGTGGAGATGGGTGTGTGTGAGGCGACAAAATCGGCGCGGGACGGCTCGGCTTGAACCCTTGACCTGTCTTGTGACAGATGTGCTTGCTGGTGCATGCGTTCTGGGGAAAAGGAGTGCCTTCTGTTTTAGGAAGGGGGCGGGAGGGCCCAGCGTCTCGTTTAGGCCCTGGAAAGACTTCTCAAGGAATAGGGACTCCTGAGTCCCCAAGGGCTGTGGTCAGGGGACTTAGGAGGAGCCGAGGAGACCTTGTCTTGACCCTCTGACCTCGGGACCACCAGGACAGCTGGGCCAGCCTCAGGGAGACCCCTACTGGGACTGGGCGGGACCACTGGCCACGGCCTGCCTATGTATCCCCGTTGGAACCCCCTCCCCAACGGGAGCTGGGGGCCGAGGCCCCTCCTCTGGCTCAGACCACCCTGCCTGCCCTTGCTCCCCACTCTGAAGCCTCTTTCAGGCCCGGTGACCCCGAAACAATCCGCCCTGGGCAGCTAGCTTTGGGGACAGGATTAGGGAAAGGGGATCCCATAGTGACTGGGGACTTAAGGTTTTGGGGGCTGGAGAACTGGGGTCTTCATAGGATAGGTCTTTACTGTCCAGTGGAAGGAGAAGGCGGGGCAATTTCCCGGGGGAGTTGTAAGGGCCGGAATTAGGGTGGTTTTCCCTATGGGGGCGGGGTCCGGAGACACCCCCCCCTCAATTATCTGCACGGCATCCCCAACCAGGCGGTACAGACCCCGCCCTTGACGTCACTAAGGGGTTCCCGGGGGTCTCGAGGGGTTAACCCTTGGGAAGCCAGCTGTGATAATCAGGAACCTAAGGTGTCCTGACCCCTTCCTCCGCCCATACACACCTTATTTTATTTACCCAGTCACTTTCTGTCCCTGTAGTTTCTGGATTCTTCTTTCTTTTCCACCCCGCCACGGGGACCCCCACGCTCCAACAGTGCCCCCCGCCCCCCGGGCGCCTCTGCCAGCTTTCTGGATGAACTGAGGGGAGGAGGGAGGAATGTGTCCCGCCCCCAACTACACCCCCCCCCCCGCCCTCCCTCCACCGCGGCTCGCTCGACTGGGCTCCCGGGGAGGGAGGGGGAAGCGGAGCCGTCTGCAGCCAGAGCCTGCGGCGGCGACTTGGGTGGGCCGAGGAGGCACGGGGGCGGGGAAGGCGGGACTGGGAGAAGGGGGGCGGGGCCTACTCCTGGGAGTTGGGGAGCGGGGGTGCGAGGGGGACTCTGGAAAATAGGGAGACACAGAAGATGATTCAGGACTCCAGCAGGGCAACCCTAGAGCTCCCTGCCCCATCCTGCGCTCTCATCCACACTCCAGAAAAACTTAACCGAAGCTGGAAAAGTTTCGGTTTTCCTGTCACTAGTGTGAAGGGGAGACGTGGGTGGGCTGTGGCACGCGTGGGCGAGGAGGGATGTCGCCCCATTTCCATCGCGGCTCCCCTGCGGCTGGGCAGTGGCACAGGAAGATGACTGAGTAGGCACGTTTGGGGGAGTCTCTTTAGTGTTTGGGGGGTCGTTTGCGAGCCCCTGCCTCCTTCTCCTGGGTGAGTCATAGAGGAAGGAGGCGGGAGAAGTGTCCCCCCCTCCAGCTGCCAGCCAGCTGTGCCCCCCCCCCACACACACACAAAGTGCCAAGGTCGAGTTGGGAGGTCTTGGATGCGGGATCCAGCTCTCCGCTGGGAAAGGAGGAGTTAGGAAGGGTACAACCCAGGCTGCGGGGCTTGGGCTGGGTCATGGGGTCCGGGTTCCGCTCCCCATCTTACCCCGCCCTCACCCAAAATCCCAGCATCCCGGGATCACCCACCGCGCCGGCCGGCCCGCTCCCGGTCGTTCTCCACCCTACCCCGCCCCACCCCACCCTCGGTCCCGGGAGACCGGAAAACCCGGGGTGGAACAAAAACTGGAGTTTGAGGAGAAAAGCGGAGAGCCGAACCCTCTCCCTCACAGCTCTTCTCTAATGGATAATGGCTTTGTTTTTTCATTCTCTCAAACCCTTCTCTTACAGTCCTTTCCTGCTCCCCCAAAAGAGACCAAGTGAGGTGGGCGCCCAGATTCAGACTACCCCAGGATAACACCAGTTTCCACTCTTTGTACTCAACAGGCCCGGGAGGCTCCGCTCAGAAACCTTATCCCCTTCTATACACAGTTTTCTGCCTTAGAAAAAGGCAGATCGTCTGTGCTCCCTCCTGGCCCCACCAGCCTCTCCGTCTGGGCTGTGGCGAGAGCTCCCTCTGCTGGATACTGGAGAGATTGTAGACGGCCTGTTGTGGGCAGGAACAAATGAAGGCAAAGGGGCTCAGCATGAGTTCCCCCATCCCACCCCTCAAAGCTGGCCCATGGTCAGAGCAAGAGGAAATAGAGGGCCATGGCATAAAATCACTTGAGGCTCGTACAGGCGCAATTAGTCCATAACACTCCCTCCTAAACACACACACACACACACACACACACACGAGAGCTTAGACCACCCAGGCAAAGATCCCACTCAGTTCCCACAAAGATCCTCAAGACAGCCTCTGCCTCTTTGGGACGCCTTTCCTTACCCCCCCTGGCTGAGTGATGCTCATTTCACTTTGATCTCCCGTGGCAGATGTCTTAGAGGTTCTACACCTGAATTAGTTATCTGACCTTCCTTACTTCCCTCCTGCCTTTATAACTTGCACATCTCCCTTCCCCTCCTGCAGTGTCCTCACACTCTCCTCTGAGACACCATGTTCAACCCGATGACCCCGCCGCCAGTCAGTAGCTATGGCGAGCCCTGCTGTCTCCGGCCCCTCCCCAGTCAGGCCCCCAGCATGGGGACAGAAGGTCAGTGCAAATACCAGTCTCCAGGCCTTGAGGCCTGGCAGCTCCCTCAGCCAGCCCCAGGGATCCTTCTTCCATCTCCTACCCCATGCCAGTCTCTAATCCACAGATGATTCAAGGCTCTATGTTGTATAGGCTTGGGATATGGGATCAAGCCTCTCCCGGGGTTTCAAGGTGAGGCCTTATGTGCCCCCCATTCCCATTCCCCATTCTGGCTCTCTCTCTTTTCTAGGACTGCCTGGTCTGCCCTTCTGCCACCAGGCCAACCTCATGTCTGGCCCCCACAGTTATGGGCCAGCTAGAGAGACCAACAGCTGCACCGAGGGTGAGGCCTCAGGCAACATCTCTTCCCTTTCTTCCTCTCTGGGACTTGCTCTAAAAGAGAAAGTTGCAAGGGGAAGGCAGGGGATCTGACTTGGAAGAGGAAATGCTTGGAGATTGGAGCAAGGGGTCAGAGCATGATCAGGTCACAGATGGGGTCAGTAGGGCAAAGCAGTCAAGTGTCATTGTTTTGTTGAGAGTCAGGACCCATGGGTTGGGTGGAGGGAGACATGACCCCATTTACCATAGCTGTCTCCCTTGTTTCCTGCCCCAGCCCCACTCTTCCCTCCTCCCCGAGGTTCAGTCAAGTTGACCAAGAAGCGGGCACTCTCCATCTCGCCTCTGTCAGACGCCAGCCTGGATCTGCAGACAGTTATCCGCACCTCACCCAGCTCCCTTGTGGCCTTCATCAACTCACGCTGTGCATCTCCCGGGGGCTCCTATGGTCACCTCTCCATCGGCACCATGAGGTGCAGAGAGCCTTGGGCTAAGAGGCCCCTAAAGACCCTACCAAACCCCATTAAAAGCCTCCAGCCTTCCAAAGCACCTGACCCTATTTGAATCCTTACCATTTCAAAGGTGTTGAAGCCCTCTTCGGGTGCTTCCCTGGGCCTGCCTCAACCCCATCCCATGCGTTTTTCAGAGACACTCCAAAATAGCCCAAGGACTCCTGAAATTCTTTCAGATGATAGTCCTAAGTAACTGCCTCTCCTCCTCCTCCTCCCCCTCCTCAGCCCCTCTCTGGGATTCCCACCCCAGATGAATCACCAAAAAGGGACCTCGCCTTCCTTCGGGGTCCAGCCCTGTGGTCCCCATGACCCCACTCCAGGTGGGATGATGCCGCATCCTCAGTCCCGGGGACCCCTCCCAGCTTGCCAGGTGAGAGTCATCATATTGCTGCCCAATTTCCCTCAGCTCAGGGAGGGTGGGTGGTGAACTCTATGGGGAAAGGTGAAGGAAGGACAGGGGATCGAAAAGTTCTCAGTAGGAGAAACATCAAGGGGTATGGTTGCTGGGGTTCACTCCTTGGGGCTGAATCAGACTCTTCCAAATGAGATCCCGCCTTTTGCCCATCCCAGTGCAGTCTGAGGAGGAAGTCTCTTCCAAACCCAGGGGTTCCAGCTGCTTGGGTGGGGGCACTCAGGGCAGGAAGACCTGGCTGGGCTCCCTCTTCCTTCTGCCCACTTCTACCTTCATCACCCTCACCTCTTCCCTTGGGGAAGCTGAAGTCTGAGCTGGACCTGCTGGTTAGCAAGTGCCCAGAGGAGCCCTTGGAGGGCGATATGTCCAGCCCCAACTCCGCAGGCACACAGGTAAGGGGGGGCGACTTTAACTCTGATACCTGAGCTAAATAAAAGCTGTCACCCCAGTGACCCTAGGATTGCCTCCTCTGCCCTAGGATCCCCTGCTGGGGATGTTGGATGGGCGGGAGGACCTGGAGAGAGAGGAGAAGCCTGAGCCTGAGTCTGTGTATGAGACTGACTGCCGCTGGGATGGCTGTAGCCAGGAATTTGACTCCCAGGAGCAGCTGGTGCACGTGAGCCCCAGGGGGTAACAGGAATGCTGGCTGGATCTTGTAGGACATTCTGGTGGGACTTTGTGTTGTTAGGCTAAGGGCAGGAGGTCCCAGGATACCGAGGTCAGAGGTTGAGTGGCCAGTTGGGTCGGCAGAAACTCAGGAGCTATAGCTTTGTTTTAGAAACGTGGGAGAATGGAGGTGCGGACTATGATGTTCTTTGTGCGACTTCTTCCCCCATGAGGTGGAGCCTTGGAGGGATATGGTGGGGTGAGGAGGTTCCAGGGAAGGTCTGTTTTGGGACTTGGGGGCAGAAGGGAACCTCAGAGAGCCTCTGTATCTCCTCCTTCAGCACATCAACAGTGAGCACATCCATGGGGAGCGGAAGGAGTTCGTGTGCCATTGGGGGGGGCTGCTCCAGGGAGCTGAGGCCCTTCAAAGCCCAGTACATGCTGGTCGTGCACATGCGCAGACACACGGGGGAGAAGCCACACAAGTGCACGGTGAGGCCCCCACTTCCCAAGCTCAGGGTCCTTCCCTAAATTGGGGCTCCCCACCAAGAGCTCATATGACTTTCGTGGAGCCTAGGCACTTTGCCACCATAAACAAATACTTAAAATTGTATCTTAGGACTGGGTTAGTATAAAGATGAACATATTGATGTTGTGTATTAGAACACTTTCTTGGACCTAAAAGCTATTTTTCCCTTGCTTTAAGAAATTAAGACATTTCTGTGGGCCCCCAAAAGTACGCTGGGCCCTAGGCACTGTGCCTGCTACTCTGCCTAATGGAGAAGTTCGGTGTCAAGGACATAAGACACTCCAAGAATGACCCCATCCTAAGCCAGTCTAAGATTCCCATGCAGGGAGATCTGCTCTGGCTTGATGGGGAGATGCTCGCTGCCGCACCCCCTCCAGCTTCCAGTTTGCCGAGCTCTTGCCTGCCCTCGTCCCTGAATTTTCGGAATTGCCCTCCCATCTTGAGTTATAGTCTCTGATGTATGTTCCCTTTGAGATTTACAGTTCTTCTAATCTCCATGTCCTTCTGTCTGAGAGCTATCTTTTGACCCCAACATCCCCTAGTTTGAGGGGTGCCGGAAGTCATACTCACGCCTCGAAAATCTGAAGACGCACCTGCGGTCACACACGGGTGAGAAGCCGTACATGTGTGAGCACGAGGGCTGCAGTAAAGCCTTCAGCAATGCCAGTGACCGAGCCAAGCACCAGAATCGGACCCACTCCAATGAGGTGAATGCCCCACCTAAGGGACCCTCCCCACTTGAGAAGCCAGCTACTGGGCAGATTCCCCCATAAGAAATCCCTTAGCCCAGCACCCATTCCACAGAGGTGAGTCCCCGTCCCCCACCTCATTGACCTGGATAAAGTCTTTCTGAAACCAAGAACTTCCACATAACCACCCCATCGGCTACCTCTAACCAGCCAAAGGGCCAACCTAAATAGACCCATTCGGGCTGGAGGGGACCCATGGTCCCTTCAACCCCTGGCTTTATGAAGCCTCACAGACCTGGGCTGTCAGTTTTCCTAATCTTTCCCTTGACCCTCTCATTTTTTGCTCCAAGGGCCCCCCTGTCTCCTTAATTCCCTGGGTGCTGTGCATTCCTCCCTGACCCTCTCATCCCCAACTGATGCTACCTCTTCTTCCCATGCCTTCTGCACTCTCCTGCTTTGATTCCTTTGCCTGATGTCTTCACTGTCCACCCAACAGAAGCCGTATGTTTGTAAGCTCCCTGGCTGCACCAAACGCTACACAGATCCCAGCTCGCTCCGGAAACACGTCAAGACAGTGCATGGTCCTGATGCCCATGTGACCAAGCGGCACCGAGGAGACGGCCCCCTGCCCAGGGCACCGTCCCTGTCCACAGTGGAGCCCAAGAGGGAGCGGGATGGAGGCCCCATCAGGGAGGAGAGCAGACTGACCGTGCCGGAGGGGGCCGTGGTGAGCTGGCCCAGGCGACTCCTGCCACCATGCCCCGGCCTGCCCTGCCCACATCTTCCAGTCCCCTCCCAACTCTTCCGTGTCCTCCTCTGTAAATCACTCTTCTGTGGAAGTCCTCCAGTCTCTTACCCCGGTGGTGCTCCTTGGGTTACCCCAAATCAAGAGATTTTCGTATAATTAATTATTGAATTGGTTCAACAAACTCTTATATGGGGCTTAGCATATTATTCTAATTTATGTATAGTTTACATGTACAATTCACATTAGTATGATTATAATTTCATGTACTCCTCACAATAGCTTCGTGGAAAAGGAACTTTCTCTCCACATTTTCAGATGATGAAACTCAGGCATATAGACAAATGGTCCAAGGTCACCGAACTAAGTGCAAATTTGAGCCCAGGCAGTCTGTGCTCCAACCTAGGCTCTTCTCATCAACATCTCTCCAGTTTGCCCCCTCCCCTCACCTGCTCAGCCCTCCCTACACCTGTAAGCTTCCCCTCGGTCCTTGCAGTCACTGAGACACAGGCTTGAGCCACTCACCAAGTTCAGGGAACTGGGGGGCGGGGAGGAGGGGCCGCCCTCAGCCCTCATGTTCCCTGCAGAAGCCACAGCCCAGCCCTGGGGCCCAGTCGTCCTGCAGCAGCGACCACTCCCCAGCAGGCAGTGCGGCCAATACAGATAGTGGTGTGGAAATGACCGGAAATGCAGGGGGCAGCACTGAGGACCTGTCCAGCTTGGATGAGGGGCCTTGCATTGCTGGCACTGGTCTGTCCACTCTTCGACGCCTTGAGAACCTCAGACTGGACCAGCTACATCAACTTCGGCCGATGGGGCCTCGGGGCCTCAAACTGCCCAGCCTGACCCATACTGGTAAGACCTGGGTGTGGAGGTAGTTGCTGGGCTGAGATCTGGACCTTCTCTGAAGTTGGAAGGAGGACTTCCGTCCTCAGGGTTGCCCTAAAGCACCTTTGTACAATTAGCAAAAGGTCCCCCTTCCTCAGACACTTTCCTTCCATCCATCAGGTAATTGTGATACACAAAGTATGACGTGAATGCTGCTCCCTAGGGCTGTGCAGTGTACAACCTATACAACTGTTCACAGTGGTTCTGAATCCCTGGTGACGCAAACGTAGAAAGGACATGGGTCGTCCTAGGGTCTGAGTCGTCAGAGTTAAGGAGCCTGTCCCTGGGATTCCAGGACAAGGCCGTCCCATGGGGGAGGCAGGGTGAGATTCAGAGGGCTCCCTGACCACCCTGCTTTTTCTCCTTATCCCTTGTAGGCACCGCTGTGTCCCGCCGCCTGGGCCCCCCAGTTTCTCTTGACCGCCGCAGCAGCAGCTCCAGCAGCGTCAGTTCAGCCTATACCGTCAGCCGCCGCTCCTCCCTGGCCTCCCCTTACCCCCCTGGTTCCCCGCCCGAGAACGGGGCATCCTCTCTGCCCGGCCTCACCCCTGCCCAGCACTACCTGCTCCGGGCAAGATATGCTTCAGCTAGGGCAGGTGGTACCCCACCCACGGCAGCACCCAGCCTGGATCGGATGGGGAGCCTTCCTGCACCTCCCTGGAGAAGCCGAGCTGAGTATCCAGGATACAACCCCAGCGTAGGGGTTACCCGGAGGGCCAGTGACCCGGCCCGGGCTGTTGACCGCCCTGCCCCAGCCAGAGTCCAGCGGTTCAAGAGCTTGGGCTGTGTCCACATGCCCCCCACCATGGCAGGGGGAGGACGGAACTTCGATCCCCAACTCCCAACCGCCGTCTACTCACCACAGCCCCCCAGCATCACTGAGAATGTCGCCTTGGATACCAGAGGGCTGCAGGAGGAGCCAGAAGGTGGGACCTCCATGATAGGCAGTGGCCTAAACCCCTATATGGACTTCCCATCCACTGATACTTTGGGATATGGGGGACCTGAGGGGGCAGCGGCTGAACCTTATGGAGCTAGGGGTCCAGGCTCCCTGACTCTTGGGCCTGGTCCACCCACCAATTATGGGCCAAACCCCTGTCCCCAGCAGGTCTCCTATCCTGAACCCCCCCCCCGAACCATGGGCTGAGTTCCCTTCCCACTCCGGGCTGTACCCAGGCCCCAAGGCTCCAGCTGGAGTCTACAGTCAGTGTCCTCGTCTTGAACATTACGGACAAGTACAGGTCAAGCCAGAACAGGGGTGTCCAGTGGGTTCTGATTCCACAGGACTGGCGCCCTGCCTCAATGCTCAGCCCGGTGATGGGCCTCCTCGCCCACAGCCTCTGTTCTCCCACTACCCCCAGCCTCCGCCTCCCCAATATCCCCAGGCAGGTGCCTATACCCAGCCACCCCCTGATTATCTTCCTTCAGAGCCCAGGCCTGGCCTGGATTTTGATTCCCCCACTCACTCCACAGGGCAACTCAAGGCTCAGCTGGTGTGTAATTATGTTCAGTCTCAACAGGAACTGCTCTGGGAGGGTGGGGGCAGGGGAGATCCCCCAGTCCAGGAACCTCTCTACCAGAGTCCCAAGTTTCTAGGGGGTTCCCAGGTTAGCCCAAGCCCTGGCAAGGGTCCAATGGCCACATATGGACCTGGCTTTGCACCTAACTTGCCCAATCACAAGTCGGGCTCCTATCCCGCCCCTCCACCCTGCCATGAAAATTTTGCAGTGGGGGCAAACAAGGCCCCCCATAGGGCAACAGCACCACCCCGACTTCTGCCCCCACTGCCCACTTGCTATGGGACCCTCAAGGCAGGGAGCACCAACCCCAGTTGTGGTCATCCTGAAGTGGGCAGGCTGGGAGGGGGTCCTGCCTTGTACGCTCCTCCTGAAGGGCAGGTGTGCAACCCTCTGGACTCTCTTGACCTTGACAACACTCAGCTGGACTTTGTGGCTATTCTGGATGAGGCCCAGGGGCTGAGTCCTCCCCCTTCTCATGATCAGGGGGACAGCTCTGAACGCACCCCACCTCCCTCTGGGCCCCCCAACATGGCTGTGGGCAACATGAGTATCTTACTGGGATCCCTGCCTGGGGAGACACAATTCCTCAACTCTAGCACCTGAAGAGTGAGGAATCCCAGGAATCCCAGATCCATTTCCTAAGGGGTTTCCATTCCCTCAGAGAAGTTGGGATGAGGAGCCATAGCCCCCTGGGATGCCCCAGGGATGGGAGGTATGGGTTGGGGCTGTATACCTTCTGTATATGTTTTGGGGAGGAATTTGATAATGACACTGTTTCTGGATAATAAAGGAACTGCATCAGAAAGCGCCCTGCTTTACACTTTACTATCTTGGGGGGGATGGTGATGACAGGGAACAAGAAGAGAAGTAAAGGTTAATCCACCCACTTCCCTTTTTTGGGAGGCTCCCCCACCCCATCCCAACCCCTCAGGTCAGACTCACAAAGACAGTCATCTGGGAGACACAGGATTTAATGGGATGTCCTCAAAACAGAACATCCACTATCCCCACCACCACCAAAGGGTAGCTAACAGAGATCAGTGGAAACATGTTTTTGTCTTCTTCCTTGCCCCAGTCAGGGGAAAAGGCTGGTGAAGTCAGTGAGCATGAGTTGGACTAGCTGCCCAGGGTAGAGAGCATGGGCGGCTGGGTCAGATGTCTCCTGCTCTGGCCGAAATAGGGTTGGCCCAAACACAATTCCCAGGTTGTGCGGGGTCATGCGGTTCTTATCTGAGTGTGCTATCACCCTGTGGGCAAAGATCAAGAGAAGGGGCTATAATGCAGCAGCTTCCCCACTTCAAATAAATCTAACCCTTCAAAGGGATGAACAGCAAAGTGTTCACTTTGGGACCCCTCCATGTGGTTGGTGGCTGAAGGAAACCAAGCAGAGAGCTGCAAGGGGCATGAAGATGGGACCAGTAGAGACACCTTCAGGATACAAGTTGGAAAATACAACCCAGGAGATGCCTGCCTCTTCCCAGCCCCTAGAGTCCTCTTTTTTCACAGATTAGGCGACTCTAATTCAAATGGCTATCCTCTCTCAGAAGCCACTGCCCAGGCCCAGCTCAGCCACGGAAGCCATGAGCACAGTCCCAAAAGGAGACAAAGAGGCTGGGGGAAGGGAGCGGTGAGATGGCCCTCATTTCTCTCACAGCATCCCTGGGCATCTCTTGATCCCCATTTTCCCACTTGATGCCCTGCCCGGGGGTTGCCTGTTTCCTCCATCTGCCCACTAAACAGGTGAGAAACCTAGGTGTCCCCTACCTTCACTGCTTCTGAACACAGTCCCCGCTGCATGCCCCACTCCACCCTCCCTCCGCGTACACAGAGATGTTCAGTCGTCCTGACCTGCATAAATGTTCCAGGAGGTACCGCAGAGTGTCACGGTTGGGCTTGGGCATCGAGCCTATTAATTCTCGTATCTGAGAGAGGCGCTGCTCTGATTCAGAGACTGCTAGAGAGAAAAAGTGAAGGGAAGGGCATGGTGGGTGAGGCTATGGAAGGTGCTAGGGAAGGGTGGGTAAACTTGCTATTCTTTCCCACGCCCACGGAAGACACCATTAATGTACCACAGCTTTCTTTTCCACTGAGCCTAACTGCAGCTTTATTATTATTATTATTATTTTAAGATTTTATTTTTAAAGGGTGCCTGGGTGGCTCAGTCGTTAAGCGTCTGCCTTCAGCTCAGGTCATGATCCCAGGGTCCTGGGATCGAGCCCCGAATCGGGCTCCCTGCTCAGTGGGAAGCCTGCTTCTCCCTCTCCCACTCCCCCTACTTGTCTCCCCCTCTCTCACTGTCTCTCTCTCTGTCAAAACATAAATAAAATCTTTAATTGTCACAAACTTTAAAAAAAAAAGATTTTATTTTTAAGTAATCTCTACACCCAACATGAGACTCAAAGTCACAACCCTGAGATCAAGAGTCAAATGTTCTACCGACTGAGGCAGCCAGGAGCCCCCACAACTGCAGCTTTAGAATTCTTTTTAAGTCAGCCCTCTAAACATTCACACACACACACAAATAATAACTGGAGTTGGCACAGGAGTTGAAAGTTGTTTTCCATCTCTGTGCTCAGTTTGGAATAGAAGGGTGTAAGGGAAACTCTATTCTTTACCCTTCACGCCCCACCCCCATACCAAGGGTAGTGCCCAAAGTTCTCATCCCTTACCAAGGGCAGCACGAAAATGGGGCAGCAGCAATGGGGGCACCAGAGGCTGGGGTAGCTCCCTGAGAAAAAGCTTCAGGGCTCCAGTGACCACGTGAATATCATCCCACTCAGCACTGTCCAAATCTAATCGGCCTTCTGGGAGGAGAAGGAGGTACAGAGGGGCTCAGGGCTCATGAAGGGCCAGAGAGATCCAGAGACTGAGAGGTCAGGAGTTTGGGAGAAGATCCAGTTAAGGCAGACCACAGAAATACCTAGGAGATCCACAGGGGGGCAAGGCAGCAGAGGTGGGGATGGGGACAACCCACCCAGGGGCAGGACACAGGGATCCAGAAGGAGTTGGGAGGATGTCAGATGTTTTAAGGGTCTGAGGGGCCTTCCACGTAAGTACCTTGTCCTGGCTGTTCTGGGAACACGTACCTCCCATCGGAGGTGACCGCCCGCTCTGCAACATGGATGAGAAGAGATCAAGAGCTAAGCCATGCAGTTCTAGCCAGACCTCCCCATTCTGCCAGCTCCCTGAGAAACTGCCTGTGGTTCCGAGGCATGAAATTCCTAGTACCACCACAAGCCCACAAGCCTTCTCACCTCTGTCCACCAGGAAGCGAAGTTTCTGGACCACCGCCAGGTTCCCGCTCACCCGGTAAATGCCATCCACATCTATACCTGGGAGATGAAGCAGAGAGCAAATAAGGATTCCTGCTCTAAGTTATTATTTTTTTAAAAGATTTTATTTATTCATTTGAGACACAGAGATACAGAGAGAGAGAGAAAGCATGAGCAGGGGAGAGAGGCAGAGGGAGAGGGAGAAGCAAGCTCCTCGCTGAGCCAGGAGCCCGATGTGGGGCTCGATCCCAGGACCCTGGGATCATGACCTGAGCTGAAGGCAGACGCTTAACCATCTGAGCCACCCAGGTGCCCCCCCTGCTCTAAATTAAATAAGGATTCCCGCTGTAACCTGTGTAAGGTGAGGACTGGTGAGAGATGCAAGGGTGGAGAGGAATAAGGCAGAAGGAAGACTAGGGTGGAGGAGGTGGGGAATTCTAGGCCTTGGCCCATTGGAAGGGGAGGTTGTGGGGTCTCTGGAAAAGTGACCTCTCTTATCCACAGCAGCAATGCAGAGCCGCACAAAGCTGGGCACGGTGTCCCCTTCTCTCTGGCACAGTGATTCCAACTGGCAGCCAAACACCTGGTCTGGAGAGGCACAGAATGAGGTGGGAGGCCAGTGGGAGCCTCACCCATGGAAGCTCTTAGCACAGGTTTTCACCCCAAAGTTGGGCTGGCCTTCCTGGCTGCCTTTTCTAGCGCCCCCCCCCCCCCCCCCCCCGCAAGGAGGTGCACCCTTCCTCCCCCAAAATTAAGCAGTAGAGGAGCAGAAGACCGCTGATCTAGTTCTGGGACGTTCTACTGTGAGTCTCATTGAAGTTTTCTCATCCACGAAGTGGGCTGATGCCCAGATGAGGAATATAAACGTGCTTGCAAAAATACTACAGCAGGTACGGAGGAAAAGGGTGCCCCTGGCCCAGCCCACCTCACCTCGGAGCAGCCCACGCTCCTGCAGGCTTTGCAAGGGTGGTCTCTTTGCGATAAGCCGCTTTAGTTTGCTCCGGACGCGGTTCTGCTCCGTTCCTTCGGGACACCGACCTGTAGGAGCAGGTGGAATGAGGGCCCGAGACCGCCGCGGGGAAGGAGCCCACCGAGCCGGGACACGCGCCCCCGGCCCCGCCCACCCGAGGCCCGCCCCTCACTGGAGCTCCGGCGGCTGCTGAGCCGCAACAGTGGCTTGGACACCGGCTCCGACTCCTCTTCGTCGTCCTCCCCGCCGCTCAGCTCCTCCAGCTCTGCCGGCCCCGAACCTGACTGACGCAGTTCCAGGGGGTTCTCTCGATCCTAGACCCGGAAGGGCGAGGTGGGCCGAGTCGGAGATTGGAAGAGAGGAGAGAGAAATCTGCACCCCCCAGCTCGACGCAAGGAGGCCCTAGCCGGCTGCTGGGGTCCCACGTCCCAGCCCCCCCCCCCCAGGGCCCTACACTGAGACCACCCTGCCCCCTACCACCCCCGAATCCTACTGTTCCTTCCCCACTCCCTCTGTCCCACCCGGGCCGAGCCTCTCCCCAGACTCTGCCCCACCATCTCCCACCCATCTCACCAGGCGTTCGATGACCGCCCGCAGCGCGCGGTACCAGGCTCGCAACTCGGTCTCCTGGTCTGATTGCAGCAGGAACTCGTGGCCAGGGACCGTGCGGATCTGAGGGACCAGCGGAGAAAGGGCTTGCTTGAGTCAGCGGGGAGGAGCACAAAAAGCTGGGAGGCCGAGCGGAAGACCTGTGCGGGAAACCCGGAGCGCATCTTCCGGCCGGGTGGAGCTTTGGGTACGCGCAGGAGGCACTCACGTGCAGGACGTTGCGGCGGCTGGACAGGTGGCGGCCGTGGGCCAGGGCGGCTCCGCGCAGGTCCACGCTGCTTTCGGGTCGGCTACCCGCTGGTCCCTGGCAATTGGGAGAAACTGAGGCCCTGTTCCCCTCGTTGCCTCCCTCCCACCCGGGGGACTGCGAGGACACGGGAAGCTGTGCTTCTTCCTCTACTTCCCCCTCTCCCACCTCCGCCCCACCTCAGCTGTCCTGAGGCTGTAGGAGTCGGGCCCGAACCCTTTCCCGCACGCCCCCTCCCCCCCCTCCCTCACACTCACCCAGATTGAGGAGGGCGCGGCGGGCGGTGGCTCCCGGTAGAACACCAAGCTGTTACCTGCTAATACCACCCAAGAGGGGCTCCAGTTCTTCCTGCGGGGGCGGAGGGGGCAGTGGCAGTAGGGCAGAGGTCAGTTAGAATCATGTGGGGAGGGAGCTCTTCCCGCGCTCGGCTCCAGGGAATCCAGCCGCCCAAGCCCCTAGGGTATTCCCGGGTCCTGTCACCTGAGCTTCCGCCCCCCCAGGGCGATCTTGGTCACGTTGAGCAGGCCCGACTTTTCCACCTCCTGGGGAGTGGAGCGAGGGGTATTAGTAAGCCACCCAGCGCCCCCCACAGCCCCCACGGCTTTCCCAAGGTGGGGGTCGTGTCCCAGGAGTGAGGTCTTTTACGGTTGGGCGGGTGGCGGAGGCTGCGTAAGAGAGGATACCCAGAGAACACTCAGAAAGAGGAAGACGTTTCCAAAGGAGCAGGAATTGGGGGGTGGGGCAGTGAGAATTTTTGCCTGCACAAGGAAGTGGGTGACTTACATGGGGGTCATCCAGGACCTGCGGCAGAGGTCGAGAGGGCTCCAAGGCTAAAGGCTGGTCTGAGGGGTGGAGCTGGGAGGGGCGCTGGCCGAGGTAGGGTGAACCCTGGGAGGGAGGGAATCGGAGAAACAGGTGGAGGAAACATCACCTTCGGAGTCCCGGCTATAGGGGGAAGAGAGGTGCGGATGTGGGTGAGAGGCAGGGGGTGTGATGGGTTACAAATGAATGTCTTGCACAAAAGAGTGTAGTAAAAAGATGGCTTTTCCTGCATGTGATCAGGAGGGGGGGCTCTCACCTGGGGGCCCAGCAGTTCCAGGGTCGCCGTATCAGATTCTGAGCCCTTTGCCCGAGGTTGCAGGACACCACTGTCCCTATTCCAGGTCTGCGTCCCCTCCATGGAGCCAGGGTTCTGGGGGGTGGGGTGGGGTGAGGAGTAAAGCTACGGCCAGATGCCACCTCAACCCGCTCTCAACACCCTTCTCAACAATTTTCTGATGGCAGCCCCTGAGAGAAAACACGCCACTTTGGGGTTCAGTAGGGGAAAGGAGGAGGTGGAGGGGACACAGGAAGAGGCAGGAGGGAAAGTCTCACCATCTCCCGCACACGAGTGTGGCGCGGGGGCTTCCAGGACTTGCAGCCAGTCAGCGAATTTATGTAGAAGCAGCGTCCGGAGTTAGGGTCCAAGTGCTGCTCCCAGGAGTCCAGCCTCTGCAGTGGGGGGCACGCAGGGCTTGGGGGAGGAGACCGAGGACAGCGGCGAAGGTCCACTAGGTTGCAGTACACGGGGTGTTCTGACATGAGGGGCTGGGGTCTTGCCTGCCAGGAAAGGGGGAAGAAAAAGGTAGTTATCCTGCCTGTGTCCCTCCCCAATCTTCTCTCCACCTAACCACCTCCTCCTCTCTCCCGCACTGTTTTCTCACCCCCAGCTCCTGGCTGGGGTGACCCAGGTACTGGGGAAGAAACCCCAGTCCCCAGCTGGGTGTTTTTTTTTTTTTTACTCCCTCCCTCAGTCTTCTTTGCTTTTCTCCTCCTCACTTCCTGTTGCCAACTTCCCTCCTCCCCCACCCCGCCCCTACCCCAGGGCCTCAGAAAGGGGAACTGGCTTTTTGTGGGGGGGGGAGTGGTTGAGGGGAGCGCCCCACCCTCACATTCTCCAAAGTGAAAGGGAAGAGAGGGAGAGGGGTCAGGGAACCCTACTAGGGGAGTCTGAAAGAGGAGGGGCCATTTTAATCCACCAGCAAGTAAGAGAGAGGGGAGGAGCTGAGTCTTCAAGAAGAGCAAGGGAGTTACATCTCTAAGTGGGACTTGTTGGTGACCTGAGCTGGTAAGATGGGACACAGGAAAAAACCCTGCCCTGGGCCAGGAGTCAGGAGGAAGAAAGAAAAACATAGCTCCTTGGCTTTTTCTCAGTCCCTCTGTCATCTGCCAGGTTCCATGTATCCTCAGGATCTTTGCTACTTGCTATCCCTCAGCTAGAATTCCTTCTCATTTCCTAGTTTGGTTCCCGGCTATTTCTTCCTCCTCCTCATTAGGATCAACTACATGTCATTTCCTGGGAGATGTCTTCCCAGATTATCTCCATCACTCTCTACATTTATGCTTCTTGGTAGCACTTACCAGTACCAACAGTTACTTGTTTGTGTGTTCGTCACCCCCATGGGAAGCCCTTGAGGGCAGAGATTCTGTCTGCCTGGTCTGCCATTGTGCCTAGAACAGGGCCCAGCAGTAAATAGCCGTTTACTCTTTACTCCACTTAGAAGGGCTGTGACTCACCGTATTGGCCCTGGCCTCTGGCAGTAAGTCTTCCTGAGAGAAGGATCTGCCACTTGTTCCTTCCTGGAAGGGTTTCAGGACGGTAGGCCTCAGATTGGTAACACTGACGCTTCTACACATTTTGGGGGGAAGAGGAGGAGGCTGCTTAGAGGTGGTCTGGGTCCTGCCTGGGGGTTCCTGGGACAGGTGCAACTCCTCCATGGAGCCATGAAACAACTTTGGCCCTGGAAACAGAGAAACGGGAAGAGTGGGGGCAGGTCCTCAGAGGGGTGATCTTGGCTGGATCCCTCATCCTGGGGACTCACAAGGAAGACAAGAGCAGGGGAAGTTGTGGAAAAGTACATGAGACCTAGAAAGCGTAAGAGTAGGAGGAGAGGTAATGGGGACACTGTGATGGGGATGACGAGTAGGCTGATCAGAGGGAAATAAGAGAAGGGGGTCAGCAGATACTTTGAGGGAGAAAGATCCTTCCAATAATTCCTAGAAGCCAGGGAGGGGAGGTAGGAAGGTGAAGGGAGTACTCACCAGGTGTCCAGAAGGATTGGCTGGGGGTGATGGTGGTTGGGCTCTGGGAAGGGATAGATTCCTCTGTCACGTAGGCAGCTGGGACAAAGATGGGTCGAGAAGTGGGGGGTGCTCCCAGGCGCCTTGCCAGCCACCAGTCTGAGTTGGTCTTTCGAAGCAGTAGAAACCTGTCCCCTTCAGCCAGGGACACTTGCTGGCCATCTGTCCCAGTGTAAGTGAAGGCATAGAGGGCACAGAGCTGGGATCCCCGAGAAGGGTTTTGGGGCCCCAGCCCAAGGCTCCCCCGGGTACTTGACCACCACCGGCCTGACAGCATTGTAGTCAGTACCGTCACCTGTGGGAAAAAGGGGTGTTGGAGATCCAGCAAAGGACGCGACTGGCTGCTTCCAAGCAGAGAGACATGGTTTTAAGAACAGCGTAGGGAGATAGGGAGAAACATAAGGACAGGAACCTCAGAATGAGAGCAGAGGGTAAAGCAGAGAGCCTGGGTGGGGGGTCATCTACAGGTTTAGGGGACTGAGAACTCCCGGGTGACGTGACTGGTAAGGAAGTATATAAGTAAGGTGAGAGAGGATGTGGTCAGCAGAGCTACGAGGCCAGCAGAGCTACGAGGCCAACAGGGCAGGAAATCAGGGGAGAGAGGCTAGCCCGGTGATTTTCCTCCAAGTACCTTCTGGGGCCCATCAGAAAATCCACAGGCAGGAGGAGTGGGTCCTGGGTGGTGGTAGGACTTTTGAGCTGGACACAGGAGGATGAAGAGAAAGAATCAGGTCAGAGACAGAACACAGGCAAAGAGACAGGAATTAATGACAAAGATAAAAAAAAGTTTGTGACCTTTATTAAATATACACAGGCACCAATGTTTCCGTTACCAATAGCCTCAGACCTAGAGCTGCGTGCTTCCTGTGCAGATTCTGAGAGACACAGAGACAGAGAAACCAAAGTAGAGAGAAAGAGAAAATGGCTGGGAGAAACACAAAGGGGTTCCAAGTTAGAAGAAGAGGTGAAAATACCACCATCCTCTCAATCCAGGATGTGTTTGGGGAGCTGAGAGGCCTTGAAACAATACTCTGTACATAGTCTGTGGGGCGGAGTCCTACATCAGTGTGCGGGTTCCTTCATTCATGCTCTTAACAGGGATTGGCTGAGCACCTCCTGTGTGAAAGGAACAGTGTTAGGCCCTGGGGATAAGAGAGGGGAAGGAGATAGACACAGCCCTCGTGGAGCTTAAGGACAGATCTTAACTAATGACACAATATATTTATTAATTACAATCGAATCAAGGACTCTGGACAAGTATTATAGGGTGCTATGACAGCATATGGGGGTGGATGGAGACTGACATTGGCTTTTCCTTGGTGGAAGATGGGAACTGAATTCCCCTGTCAATTTCCAGGGCTTTAAAACACACACTGACTGATGCTTCCTCCTTACCTAATCACTCTTGTTTTGCCCTTCTCTCAGTTTCCCCACTGCACAACGTGAGGCTCTGGGTCTGGCTTTGGAGAGGTAGGATAGGGACTGCCCCTCCCCCTTGGTGACACCCGAGAGCCAGCACTCCTGCCCTGACACATGATCTGAGGGCTGATTCCCAGTCCTGGGATTTGGCCTCAGTGATCTTCCTCCTCAGTGGGCTCCACTTTCATTCAACATGTGGAGGACCCTACCCCTCAACTATTCCCTCCCACCTCCACAGTAGTCCCCAACTTCATCCCATTTGTTCATCATTCATTCATTCATTCATCTGGTGTTTGCTAAGTGCTCACATCTCTTCTGCCTTCTCTGCCAACTCTCCTGCACTTTATCCTCTCCCTCTTTATAGCCTCCTTCCCTTTAGCTTTTAAACATATTCAAGTCTCAGTCATCTTTAGCCAAACCTCCCTTTACTATACTCCTCGGTTACCACCCTATCCCCCTCTTTTCCTCTTTACAGTCAAACTTACTGAAAGAGTTGCCTACATATGGGGGTCTCCATTTCCTCTCCCCTCACTCCCTCACCTCTGCAAGGTCCCTCCTCCCTAGGGTCACCCCTGACTTTACAGGGGTACTTTGCAGGCCTTATGTTGCTTGACATCTCAGCAGCAGCCAACACAATTGACTATTCTCTCCTTCTACAAACACTGCTGGTGTTCTTACCTTCTTAGCAGTCCCTTCTCTGTTGCATAAGGACTTTGTTTGTTCCTTAAACCACAGAGGTCTGTCAGAGATCTTGTGCCCTTTGAACTCTATACACCCTATGTAGTCTTATTTTCTCCCCAGCTTAAATGGCCTCCATATGCTGTTGAGTACCCTAGCTCCAGTCCAGATCTTTCTCTGGAGCTCCAGTTTAATCCACTGTCCACTGAAAAGCACTTGGATATTTCACAATGCCCAAAGTAGCACAAACATAGTATGTTCTAAACTGAACTTGTCAGCTTCCCCTGCAAACCTGTTTTTCCTCCAGTACCACTATTCGGTTAAATTTAAGTTCAATAAATATTTATTGAATGCTTGCTACCATATGTGCCAGGCAGGAACCGTGCGCTAGGCATTGTTGATTAAGAGGACAAATATGGCCCCTGCCCTCTCATAACAAAATACAGTGTGATCATCACTATGACGGGAAAATACTATAATCTGTTGGAGCACATACAGGGTATACCCAATTGTGCATGCCAGAAACCTGGCAGCCAGGGGCGCCTGGGTGGCTCAGTCGTTAGGCGTCTGCCTTCGTCTGGGGTCTTGGTCCCAGGGTCCTGGGATCGAGCCCCGCGTCGGGCTCCCTGCTCCGCAGGAAGCCTGCTTCTCCCTCTCCCACTCCCCCTGCTTGTATTCCCTTTCTTGCTATCCCTCTCAGTCAAAATAAATAAATAAAATCTTAAAAAAAAAAAAACTGGCAGCCAACCTTAATTTCTGCTGTTTTCTTACCACTCCTATTTAGCTGATTACTAAATCTTTTCAATCTACCTACTTCCTTTAATCTCTGCAACTATCATCTTCCTTAGTCTGAATGATATAGCTTCCTAACTAGTCTCCTTGCCTATGGTTCTCCTCACCTCTAGTCCATTCCTGGCACTGCAGCCAGAGTGACCTTCCTAAAGCACAAAAATGCCTTGCCATGTCCCTGACTTAACATTTCAAAGGCTTCTCATTGTCCTCAGAGTCAAGTCCAAAATTTACAGTATGGTTTACAGAGACTTTCTCCCTTGAGCCTAGCCTTTTCATGCTCCCTACCACAAACTCCATATTCTCACCACACACTAATTCCTCAGATTCTTAAAATGCACTGAGGTCTCTGGTCCTTTGCATATATTTTTTTTCCCTCTGCCTGAGACACTTCCTCACCAATCTTCACTGGCTAACTCTTACTTATCATTCTGATCTCAGCTGAAAGGTCATTAGCACAAGAAGACCTCTCTTAACCACTTAGAATTGGGTCAGGGCCCTACTAGGAGCTCCCACAGCAAGTTTTACATTGCCCATTATGACTTCCATGAAACTTTAAAGATTATTTTATTTTCTGACTTCCGAGGAAGTCTGTGAGCTCTGCCAAAGCAGAAGGCTATATCTGTTTTGTTGGTAATTGTATCTTCAATGTCTCGTATAGTGTGTGGCACAAAGTAACCTCTCCGTGCCTCAGTTTCCTCATCTATAAAACAAGAATGAGAGAACCAAGCTCGTTGTTTGTTTGCATTTTGTTAAATAACCATTTTCTTTTCTTTTTTTTTAAATAACCATTTTCTTATAGCTCACAATTTTATGCGACAGAAATTCGGATAGGGCTCAGCTGGGTGATTCTTCTATCCCAGTGGCATTGGCTATTCACTTCGTGATATTCAGCAGGCAGATGGGTTGGTCTGGAGAGCTTCACTCACATACCTGACACCTTGATGGGAACGACTGGAATGCTGGGATCAGCTGGAGCTGTCAGCCAGAGTGTCAACATGGGACCTCTCCAGCATGGCAGTCTCAAGGTAGTGAGACTTCTTACACGGCTGCTCAGAGCTACCCGTGTTCCAAGAAGCCTGGGCAGAAGCTGCAAGGCCTCACTTCAAAAGGTCCAGATCCCCCAGACGGTTTTTTTGAGAGTTAATTAATATATATGTTAAAGTACTTAGAACAGTGCTTAACTCATAAGTACTATTAGTTATTATTCTTTTTAAGTTTATTTATTGTAAGTTTATTTATTTAAGTAATCTCTACACCCATCACAGGGCTGGAACTCATGACCCCAAGATCAACAGTCCTGTGCTCTTCTGACTGAGCCAGCCAGGCGCCCCACGTATTAATTATTCTTAAAGGGATGCAAAAATGAGTAAGAAGCCTTCCTTTCTCAATTACTGATATGTACCTCCTCGTAAATAAACACTTAGTGCCAAACTCTCAGCCTTCTTACTTCCCTTCAATCTGACTTTGTCACTACACATGCTCCCTCACCTTCAGTGACACTGTCTAGCAGCAAGACTGGTATTAAATCAATATTTAATAGTCACATGCTTTTTTATTAATAGGATATCTACATTAATTTCCATTGTGTCACTAAAGTAAGTTCATTGTAACTCTCAGCTGTATAATTCCTATTCTTGTGAACCCGAATCGAGAGTCGGCCTTTGGTGGTAGTCCCTGTCATGACAATGCCACCTCAGCAAGACTAGAGAAGGCCTTGGTTTTCGTCACCGCCGCCCGGCTGCGGCAGAGGAGTCAAGGGCAGTGCGCCGGACTCTACACGGAATCGCTTCCTCCAGCTCCGCCACCAAAAAAGTGCCACTCTAGCACAGCCTCTGCGGCCTCTCCATCTCGATGATATCCTTTTCCTGTTTCCTGATGTTGCATGATGGGAGAAATAGTCTACTTTCCGGGAGCGGTACCCAGGGAATGATCTAGTTCAGAACTCCATTTCCCGGCATGCATCGCGGCGGACCCTCGGCCCACGGGCAGGAGGCCGGTTCCGGTTGCATCAGCGTGGGATCCACGGCGAAATGAAACTGTTCGTGAGCGAGGGCGCCCCGGGGAGCCTGCCCGTGCTGGCCGCGGCGGGCAGGGCCCAGGGCAGAGCGGAGCTGCTTATCAGCACCGTAGGCCCGGAAGGTAGTCGGGCTGGTGCTGGTGGGCGGTGGATGAGGGGGCCGGGGCGGAAAAACACGCCCGACATCCATCCCGCAGTTGTCTTCCCCAACCCCCCGCCGTCCATCACGCAGTCCCGTCCACCTCCTCCCGCATTATTCTTGGTCAGCCCATCCCTTTTCTCCCCGTCACATCTTTCATTAATTGCTTCCCTTAATTACCCTCGGTATACCCCTTCCCTCATCTCTAACCCCCCCCATCTTCCCGTATCCCGCCTCACTCCAGTGAACCTCTAGCTCCTTTCCGACTTTCTCCCACACCCTTCAGGCTCCTCCCACCCCCATACTATCTCTAGTTATTCATCACCACCTCCAGGCACCCCTTTGTTGTTTTTAGGAAACCCTACTCTCCTCTCCTAAAACAGACGCACATTCACTCCTTTCGGTTTACCTCTTCTTCCCAGCCATCTGTCTGGGTGCTTCTTAAAAGTAGTTCTGTCAGTTCTCCCAGTTCCTTAGATTACCCTGTTACTCTCGGTTGTTTCAGTATTTGGCTGCTGCACTGTCCCAATACCACCACCACCCCTCTGCAATGCCCATCTGTTGCTTCCAACTGGTGGTCTCAGCTGAACACCTGCTAGTCTGTCCAGCGCATTCTGGACCCACCCCCTTGCATCGGTCCTACCCAGAAATCTTTCCAGTGTCTTCTCTTTTTCCCTGAACAATGTGAAGTTGTCCTTCTAAGTTAACAAAGTTTTTTTTCTTTTCCTTGTCTTTTCACTCCTTTTCCTCTTCCGCATCAGAGTGTGTGGTCCCGTTCCTGACCCGGCCTAAGGTCCCTGTCTTGCAACTGGATAGTGGCAACTACCTCTTCTCCACTAGTGCAATCTGCCGGTCAGTATTGGTCCTGAAGGCAGGGAGGTGGCTGAATAAAATCAGGGTTTACTGTCCACGGTGTGGTTTACTTTGCAACCACTACTTCACTGTGGGGTAAGAAATAGGTTAGACAGATGGGCCCCTCTAATTCAACCTTCTGTTGCTCTCTCCTTGGGCAGATACTTCTTTCTGTTATCTGGCTGGGAGCAAGATGACCTCAGCAACCAGTGGCTGGAATGGGAAGCTACAGAGCTGCAGGTAGGCCTGAGACATGGGGGATGGCAGGCAGGCCCTTGCTCTGTATGGCCATCCTGACCTGTGTCCCCCACATTTTAGCCAGCTTTGTCTGCTGCCCTGTACTATTTAGTGGTCCAAGGCAAAAAGGGGGAAGATGTTCTTGGCCCAGTCCGGAGAGCCCTGACTCACATTGACCAAAGCTTGAGTCGTCGGAGCTGTCCTTTCCTGGCTGGGGTGAGTTGGGCTCTGAAATGGGGATCAGAGAAAATTGTATGATATAAGAACCAAGAGGAAGGCTATACTCAGAGTGCAAAACCCAACACTGCCACTTGCTAGCAGTATAATCTTGAAAAATCACCAGATTCTAATCTTCAAGTTTTTTCATTTTTGAAGTGGGGTAATATTAGTAGCCACCTCAATGGGTTATTGTGAGGATTAAATGAGGTAACTTAAAGTGCTTAACAAAGTGTTTAACTAGTAGTAAGTGTTTAGGAAATGTTTGAAATTATTGTATGCACTGGGAAGAAACATAGTATTTTACCTGTGGACCTTTTTCTTTTCTTTCTTCAACAAAGGAGACGGAATCTCTAGCTGACGTTGTTTTGTGGGGAGCTCTATACCCATTACTTCAAGACCCAGCCTACCTCCCTGGTGAGAACTGTGCATGTCACTTTATCTCCAACCCCAGCCCAGGAGCTTGGTGGAGGAATTACAGAATAGGCAATACAAAATTGAGGATCCGCTTTGAAGTGTAGCATGACGGGGCAGTTACAGCATAAAGATGGCTGAGGGAACTGGGGAAGGTAACTGGAGAGACTTCATGAAGAAAGGGAGGAGATCCATTCTTGCCTTGCCCATTCCAAGTCTTGCTAATTCCCTCTTTTCTCCCATGCCCACAGAGGAATTGGGTGCCCTGCACAGCTGGTTCCAGACCCTGAGTTCTCAGGAGCCATGTCAGAGAGCTGCAGAGACTGTGCTGAAGCAGCAGGGCGTCCTGGCCCTCCGGCCCTACCTCCAGAAGCAGCCCCAGCCTGGCTCCGTTGAGGGGAGGGCTGTCAGCAATGAGCCTGAGGTTTGGAACAGAGCAGCAGGGTCCCCATAGAGCCTCAGTACCTGGGGGGAGGGGGGCTTGGAGAGGGACTTTGAGCATGGCCATTAACTCTTTCAGCTGTTGGAGAGCAAGGAAAGTTTCTTTAGTCTCTGGGCCTCCTCACCTGGTGAGGAATCGTGTCTGCCCTTCACAGGAGGAGGAGTTGGCCACTCTGTCTGAGGAGGAGATCGCCATGGCTGTAACTGCTTGGGAGAAGGGCCTGGAAAGCTTGCCCCCACTTCGGCCACAGCAGAATCCTGTGTGAGTAGGCACTGATGAGTGGGCTTTGTTTTGGTTTGTTTTGCTTTGTTTTTTTAGGTAGGCTCCACACCAGCGTGGAGTCCCAAGACAGGGCTTAAATTCATGGCCCTGAGATCGAGACCTGAGCTGATATCAAGAGTCAGATGCTTGGGGCGCCTGGGTGGCTCAGTCGTTAAGCGTCTGCCTTCGGCTCGGGTCATGATCCCAGGATCCTGGGATCGAGCCCCGCATCGGGCTCCTCCTTGCTCAGTGGGATGCCTGCTTCTCCCTCTCCCACTCCCCCTGCTTGTGTTCCTTCTCTCGCTGTGTCTCTCTGTCAAATAAATAAATAAATAAATAATCTTTAAAAGAGTCAGATGCTTAAGCGACTGAGCCACCCATGCGCCCTGGGGCTTGGTTCCTTAAGTGGAAGTTATTGATAGTGCCAGTGTCTGACAGGTCACCTTCACTGACTTCTTTAATTTCCGTCTTTTCCTTTGGCACTTTGTACTTCTCACCGCACTGATCCCAGACACCAGTTATATAATAGAATGCAACCCCCTGAGGGTAGAACCCCAGGCATACTCCCCTTTATGTCTGCCGTGGTAGGAAACACACTTCCAATGAAGGGAGAAGTCACAGAGCGCCATGTGAGCGCCACACAGTGTGCTACAAAGTGCTTAGGGGCTCGGGATACAAGGATGACAGGTGGAAGGCTGGTCATTGATGAAGGAAGGCTTCCCTGAAGGAGCTGATTTCTCAGCTGGATTTCAGAAAAAATTATGGTGTTTAGTTATAGGGAGCAAAGTCAATGAATGCAGGAGAAATCAGTGAGCTCTCTTTTAAGGAAATGAGCTGGGAAATGTTCCAGGAAGTAGTTGGAACCTCTAACTGGAATTTACATTAGCAGCTGGGAAGAAGGGGTGAGGTTAACAAGAAGAATCATTTGAGTCTTTATTTTTTTTGTTTTTTTAATTTTTTTTAAATTTTTTTTTTTTTTAAGATTTTATTTATTTGTGAGAGAGAATGAGAGACAGAGAGCATGAGAGGGAGGAGGGTCAGAGGGAGAAGCAGACTCCCTGCTGAGCAGGGAGCCCGATGTGGGACTCGATCCCGGGACTCCAGGATCATGACCTGAGCCGAAGGCAGTCGCCCAACCAACTGAGCCACCCAGGCGCCCCTATTTTTTTTGTTTTTAAGATTTAATTTATTTATTCTACAGAGAAAGAGAGACATCAAGAAAGGGAACACAAGCAGGGGGAGTGGGAGAGGGAGAAGCAGGCTTCCCGCTGAGCGGGGAGCCTGATGTGGGGCTCGATCCCAGGACCCTGGGATCATGACCTGAGCCGAAGGCAGACGCTTAACCGACTGAGCCACCCAGGTGCCATTCATTTGAGTCTTTGTTAACAGTAGGAACCATGGGAATCTGAGCTCTCAGAATGGCCAAGGTTGAAGGACACAGTAAAGGATGGGAGTGAGTGATTATAGGTTGAGAATGGTTGGAAAGATCAAAAGAGCCCTGGTGAGGGGTCAGTGCCAAGGATGTGTGCAGCTGAGCTGTCGGGTGCGAAGCACAAAAAGAGCAGAGTGGCTCGAGTGACTTGAGACCGCAGATTGAGTGGCATAACTAGGCATGTGCCTGGGAAAGTTACTGGGGAGCGTGGCGAGGAAGGCGGTAGCTGATGCCTGTGGGCTTGAGTAGGACCACAGAGAGAGTACCACCGTGGGTTGGGGTGGGGGGGGGAGTCGGGTATGGAAGGACTTGAGTGGCAGGCTGTGAGTACTTGAAGCAATGACTGGAGGTCATGCTTCCAGCTGGGAAGAAGAGAAGAGGGCAGTGCGGGAAAGGGTGCTTGGGTGGCATTGGGAGTCTGGGGGGCGTGGTGGTTGGACAGAACCAGGAAGAGTTTTGTCAATACCCAGGAAGTTGGAGCCTGAGAATGAGCTGGTCGAAAAGAATCAGTCGTGATCATAAAGTGAGACAGAGGTCAGTGTGGAATGCAGCTCCGTCAGAGCAGTACCTGGCCTTGCTCACTGTGGCAGGCCCTGTACTTTGAACTGTAGGGGGTCTCATGGCTTTTAGGGGAGTTCATGATCCTGTGGTTTCACGTGAGGAAAGACTTCAGATGTACCTGAGTCTGTGACAGTAGAACAGGTCTGTGTCTGCGTGTTCTGTGTACTGTTGGTCCCTCTTGACCCTTGCTTCTCCTCCATGGACCGTTGTCTTTCTCTTTCCCTACCAGGCTGCCTGTGGCTGGGGAAAGGAATGTGCTCATCACCAGTGCCCTCCCTTATGTCAACAATGTCCCACACCTTGGAAACCTCATTGGTTGCGTGCTCAGTGCTGACGTTTTTGCCAGGTGGAGCCAGCTACAGGGGGAGGACCTTCTGAGGGAGCGGTGGGCCCAAGGGAACAGAATGCCTCAAGGGTGGAGGCTGGGGGGGTCCCCAGGACATGGGAGGGGCCGAGGGGGCCCCTGAGATCACCATATCCCCTTCCAGGTATTCCCGCCTTCGCCAGTGGAACACCCTCTATCTGTGTGGGACAGATGAGTACGGTACAGCAACAGAGACCAAGGCTATGGAGGAGGGTCTGACCCCCCAGGAGATCTGTGACAAGTACCATGCCATCCATGCTGACATCTACCGCTGGTTTAATATCTCATTTGATATTTTTGGTCGTACCACTACTCCACAGCAGACCAAGTAGGTTTCCTCTAATCAGTCAGGAATGGGGGGTGAACGCTGGGGCTGGGGGCAGTGAGAATGTCCTGGAGACAGAAGGAACCAAAAGGGTTGTCTAGGCATCCATCCCCCTCCGCCCCCCACCGGAACTTAGGATCTGAATATTGCCCTGAAATGGATCCCAAGTATGGGGATTCCTAGAGGCGGAAGGCTGCCCAGGGGCTGAAGGAGCGGCGAGGCAGGGAAGAGACAGGACTTAGGCTCATGGGAAGTATCTGCCTGCCCTCTGCCACCACCCTGCTCTTCCCTGGCTGCTCTGGAGTTCAAAGGACATTCCCATGCACTCCCATGCAGGTGTATAGCAAATACACTCATTCTTCCTCTGCTTGGTATTCATCCTTAATAAAAACTATATAACGGGCAGGCTGTCAGCTTAATAGTGTTAAGCAGTTTCGCAGTTGGACTGATTAATTTTGATTCTGGGACATATTAAAAAAGTACAGTCCTGTCCTTTTAGAGATTTTTGTTAGCACAGTGTACAGAACTGTTAAGTTTGTATTTGACAAATTCTAGAGTGTTGAGGGAAGAGATTGTGTGGGGGAGTTGGGGAGTGTGTATGAGGGGTCTGGGTCATCCAGTAAGACTCCCTAAAGATGACTAGATGGCTGTGGCCTTGGGGGGCCTTCTGCCCGGTTTCTGCGGTACTGGGACTGATGTGGGGCCTGGATGGAGTGACGGGAGGGAGGGGCACCACCTCCTCTGACCTTCTCTGACCTGGCCCTCCCCTGTGCCTGACTCACCTTGCCAGAATCACGCAGGACATCTTCCGGCGGTTGTTGACCCGAGGTTTTGTGCTGCAAGATACTGTGGAGCAGCTGCGGTGTGAACGCTGCGCCCGCTTCCTGGCTGACCGCTTTGTGGAGGGTGTGTGTCCCTTCTGTGGCTACGAGGAGGCCCGGGGTGACCAGTGTGACAAGTGCGGCAAGCTCATCAATGCCACTGAGCTCAAGGTGAGAGCAGCGTCTCATGGAAGGAGAGGAAGGAGGGAAGGAGGAAGGAAACAGTGTCTATTGTTCAGGGACTTGCAGGCTGGTCCCATTCAGGATTTTTATTTTAGCATTCAGGACCTTTCCCCAGTGCCTCTTCTTTTTTTTTTTTAAGATTTTACTTATTTATTTGAGAGAGAGAGAGCAGGGGGAGGGAGAGGGAGAAGCAGACTCCCCGCTAAGCAGGGAGCCCAAGGTGGGGCTCCATCCCAGGACCCCGGGATCATGACCTGAGCCGAAGGCAGCTGTTTCACCGACTGAGCCCCCCCAGGCGCCCCTCACCAGTGCTTCTTTTACCCTATCTCATCATTCAGTCCATTGGACGCTTTCGGAGCATTTACCACGTGCCTAGCATTGTGCCAGGAAATGGGCAAGATGAGGGCCTGCTTCCCTACCTTTGCTCCTGCTTCAGACCACCCGATCTGCATTTGTTTATTAGTTCTTTTTTTCTTCCGTAAACACGCATCCTCTTCTCTGTGTTTATTCTTCGGCTAACTTACTCGTTCATTTATATAACACATATGTTTTGAGTCCTTATGAGAGGGGTAGTCACTGGCGATATAGCAGTGAATAACGCAGATCTTTCTGTAGTGTGGGGAGGAGACCAACCCTGAAGCCAAGAGCATCCATACAGGATAAACTGCCGGGACGCTGGGACAGTGGCTTCTGGGGAAAGATTTTAGCCGGGTGATTAGGGAAGGCTTGTCGGAGGAGCTGACACATGACCTGAGAGTTTAACTGAAGAATGAGAAGGAGCAAGCCGGGCAATGAGAGGTTGAGAGCGTTCCACGCAGAAGGAACAGGAAGTGCAAAGGCGCAAGGCAGCAAGCAGTTGGCTGGGCAGAGGGAGGAGGCCAGGCGAGCCGTAGCACAGTGAGAGGGAGGCTGGATTGAGATGAGGTCAGAGAGGTCGGCGGTGACCGACGCCCGGGGCCTGGTGCGCCGCTGTGGCAGCTGGATGGTAGGCTGCTCCGTGGAAAATGGACGGGAGGGACGCAAGAGAGAAGGTGGGGAGACCGGTTTGGAGGCCAGAGTGGTAGCTCAGAGACGGGATGATAGGTTGGCCTGGGTTAGTAACAGCAGGAATGCGGAGGGAAAAGGGATTTGAAATAGATTTCGGAGGCAAACTCTATAGAACTGAACAGGTGAATTCGGGGTGAGGGGACGTCAAGAAAACGATGACTTGTAAGTTTTTGGCTTGAGCCACTGGGGTAGACAGCAGCACTGTCTACGAATGTGGGCAGGCTTGGGTGAAGGACAGGCCCTGTGGTGGAGTGCGGGGGTACTGGGTTTGTTCAGCTTGTGGAGCCTGTCAGACACCCGCGCGGAGGCGTTAGGTGGGCGGTTGGAGGTAGGCTTGTAGAGCTCAGGACACAGGTCCTGAGAGAGAGCCCGTCGCTCCGCTTCAGAAACCCAGGCGCCTGGCTGGCTCAGTCGGTAGAACTGGCGCCTCTTGATCTCAGGGTCGGTCGTGAGTGAGTTCAAGCCTCGCGGGGCGTGGAGCCTATTCAAAAGAGAAAGGACTCAAAAGCCCAGATCAGAACTCACTGGGAAGCTTTCATTGGCCACCCCCCCCAACTGTTGAGTCCTCTCGCCATCACCCGCCAGTATTAGAGTCAGTGTGTGCCGTGAAAATAAGTATTTCTTTTTTTTTTTTTTTAAAGATTTTATTTATTTATTTGAGACAGAGAGAATGAGAGAGAGAGAGAGCACATGAGAGGGGGGAGGGTCAGAGGCAGAAGCAGGCTCCCCGCCGAGCAGGGAGCCCGATGCGGGACTCGATCCAGGGACTCCAGGATCATGACCTGAGCCGAAGGCAGTCGCTCAACCAACTGAGCCACCCAGGTGCCCCGAAAATAAGTATTTCTTGATGTTTTGCTTTGGAAAGGTCTGCACTTGTTTCTCAGGGGACCCGCTCTCCCTAACGTGATTGTAATTTCTTCAGGGAGAGGAAATGTGTGTCTTGTTTCCTTCCTCCCCTCACGCAGCTGTGTACAGTGCTCTTTACTTAGCCTGCACTCAGAGAATGCTTTTTCCTATTCTTTGCAGTGATAGGACAGAGTCGTGAAACTCTGAGTAACAAATGTTATGCTCTGTGGACCTGAGTCTTCAAGTTCACAGAAGGCCCAAGTAAGCATGAAGCTCAGTAAGATGGCAGACTGGGGAGCTCATTCCTCCGTGCGTCTCCCCTTGCCTGCACAGCTCCCCCTAGCCTCAAGTCCTGATCCTACGTCATCACCGTGGGTCACCCTTTCCCTTGAATTTCCCTTCACAGAAACCTCAGTGTAAAGTATGCCGGTCGTGCCCTGTGGTGAAATCCTCTCGGCACCTGTTCCTGGACCTGCCGAAGGTAAGTGGGCCTTTGCCTCAAGCTAGTCTGCACGGCCTCTTCGGCCCCCTCTGCCTCAGCCACAGATCTGTACCAAGCCATGCTCAAGTGTTTTTAATTTCCCTTTTAAAAACACACAGGCTTTTTTTTTTTTAAAGAATTTTTTTACTTATTCATTTGAGACAGAGATAGAGAGAGAGCGAGCAGGCGTAGTGGGGAGAGGCAGAGGGAGAGGGAGAAGCAGACTCCCCTCTGAGCAGGGAGCCCGATGTGGGGCTCGATCCCAGGACCTGGAGATCATTACCTGAGCTGAAGGCAGACGCTTAACCATCTGAGCCACCCAGGCGCCCCCAAAAATACACAGGCTTATTGTAAAAAAGACATAACAGATTAAAGGGGACAAAGTGCAAGGCCCGGGCCCATTCCCCAGAGGTATTAAGGCTCATTTTCCTTTGTGTCTATTCAGAAATAACATATGCATATGAAAGTGTTTTCATGTCTTTTTTTTTTTCCTAATACAAATTAGATCATGGCATTCACACTGTTTTGCACTCTACTGTCTTTCTTTTACTTTATAATGTGTCTTGACTGGATTTTCTGCATTAGTAGATTTGCCTCCTTTTTAACTTTGGAAATAATTTCAAGTTCACCAAAAGCTGCAAGAATAAACAGTTGCTAGATCAAAGAACCTCATGTACCCATTATCTAGGTTCACTAGTTGTTAAGGTTTTGCTCTATTTATTTTAGCATATTCTTGCTCTTTCCACATAAGCACGTGCATACATAGCCTCTTTAATCTCTTTTTCTTTTAAGATTTGTTTAGAGAGAGGAGCGTGCACGCACATAGTGGGGAGGGGCAGAGAGAGGGGAAAGAGAGTCTTAAGCAGACTCCGCTGAGCATGGAGCCCGATGCAGGGCTTGATCCCATGATCCCGAGATCACCTGAGCCGGATGCTTAACCAACTGCCACCCAGGCGCCCCTGTATTCTCTTTACTCTTAAATACTTAATTGTGTTTCTTAAGGAAAAAAAGACATTCTTGCATAGCCATAGTAAACAACTTCAAGAAATTTAACATTGATATAGTTGTCTGATCTACCGTCCACATTTCAGTTTTGTCAGTTATCCCAATAATACCTTTTATGGGGTTATTTTTCCTTTAGTACAGAATCTAGCTCAGGGTCATGTATTGCATTTAGTTTTTCTGTCTAGTTTCCTTTAATCTGAAAAAGTTCCTCAGCCTTTCTTTAACAGTGTTTAAGACTGCGGTCCCTGCCCCCCCACCTCCCCCCAATTGAATATTCCTTATTTTGGATTTGTTGGCTGTTTCCTCATGATTAAATTCAGGTTATGCATCCTTAGTTGGAATACTGCATAAATGATATGTGTCCTTTCCAGAGGTACATGATGGCCATTTCCCCCTTATTGGTGATGTTAATTTTGTCTAGTTGAAGTGTTACTTGTTTACTATACAATTAACATTTTCCCTCTTATAACTTATAAGCAATCTATGGGAGTATAGTTTTAAAACATACAAATACCTTGCTCATCATTAAAAGGTGCCATAGATTTAGTATCCATTTAATCATTCTTTTTTTTTTTTTTAAGATTTTATTTATTGAGAGTGAGTGAGCAAGCACAAGCAGGGGGATGGCAGAGGGAGAGGTAGAAGCAGACTCCCCACTGAGAGGGGAGCCCAGTGCGGGGCTCGATCCCAGAACCCCGGGATCAACACCTGAGCCGAAGGCAGACACTTAAGGAACTGAGCCACCCAGGCGCCCCTTAGTTAATCATTCTTACCCTGAACCACTTTTCATGAAGCTTTTCCAACTCTCCCCAACCCCTTCTCCTTTGCTCATTTATTAGTTATTAGGTATCCATTATCAGTGTGGGCTCATGGATTCCTATTGTTTTCAGTGGTTTGTAATTAATTCCTGTCATGAATTATTTTCATGTTCACATTGTCCCTTATTTGGCCAGCGGGAGCCTCTTTAAGATCGTTTCTCTGTGTTTTTGACATCTCCCACCTTTTGCTAAGTGCTTCCTTATTTTCTGGCATAACAAGATATCTAGGTTCATTTGTTCCAGCCTCAGAATCAACCATTTCTCCACAAAGCCCTGGTTCATTTTAGTGGAGAACAGTATTAGAGACCCTGATTGAGGTGTGCTCATTGTAACTGGGGTGTCTTTGCTTCTAGGCCCTTCCCGCAAAAAGAGTTAGGCATTCATTTGAAGTTCACACTGACACCTCCGATTCCAGTCCATCCCTACAGGGGTCTTCCCCACCTTCCCTTATTTCATGTTTGTTTCTCCCTTCTAACACAGTAAGTACCCTGGCTTCTGACCTTTACTCATTTGCTCAATCCTACGGTACACCTAAAAATAATTTCAGAATTGCTTCACCCATACCACTACAAAAAACCCTGCTAAAAAGAGTTTGGGGTTTGTTGGCAGCCTTGTCCCTCCCCCCAGCTGAGGCTATATAATCAGATAATGTGTTCAGAATTGTTTTAGCTTAGCTTTTTCCCCCCTTCACTGTGGTTTTGTTACTGAAATAAGTTAGTAAGTTTGGTTCATTTGCTTTTAGTTTTTTTTCCTCTCCTTGTCCTTGTTAATTTTATTTTTTTGAATAAGGAGAACATCAGTCTGCTTTTAAAAATCAAAACCATACAAAAAGGTATACTCAGAGAAGTGTCATTCCCTTTCCTTTTCATGCCACCTTGTTCTCCCATCTCCTGTTGCTAATCAACTTTGTCTTCGATTTTATTCTTAATGTGTTTATTTTTGTAAACATATATATCAAGATAAGCAGGTGTGTGTGCATGTTTTCTTATTTCCTCTTCTCATTCAAAATACAGCATTCTGGGTGTATACTCTTTCGCGTTTTTTTTTTTTCACCTGACAGTACATTCTGGAAATCACTCCATATCAGTTCATAGGTATCCTTATTTGGTCAGTTTTTAACAGCTGCATAGTACTCCATTTGGTGTAGGTACTATAGTTTATTCAATCTGTTTCCTAGGATTACCATTTAGGTAGTTTCCAGTAAATTGTGATTATAAATAATGCTGCAGCAAATAACCTTGTGCTTATGAATTTTTGTACTGTTGGAAGTGTATCTTCAGGATAAATTCCTTAAAAGTGATTACTTGCATATGTAGTTTATTGCCAGATTTTCCTCAGTAGGTGCTGTTTTGTTTTGCCTTCCTACCAGCATTGTGTGCACCTGTTTCCCCATAGCCTCAGTGGTAGAGCTGTTGTCAGGCTTCAGAAGCTATGGTATTTATGTGTGTAAATCACATGAGCCATTCCTTCCAACAGATTTATCTTTGTTTTTCTGCTTATAAAAGTGAAATAAGCTTGTTTCTAAAATCTCAGGTAGAAATATGGTATAAAAAGTAGATGTTCCGCATAATTCCATCTGAGAATAAAGCACTGATACATATATTTCTTCACAGTTTTTTGAGTTTCTGTTCATCTGTATGTTATTACTTATTTTTATAATGATAGGATTATATGATACATTATTTTGTGGTTTGCTTTACTTAATAAACGTACCTTGGAGATCTTTACATGTCCAGTACATACAGATCTAACTCACTCTTTAATGGCCTTATAAGTATTTAATTGTATTGATACACCATATTTCTTTAAACTGCTGAACCATGGAAGTTGGTTGCAATTTTTTTGCTATGATGAGCATGTACTTCCTTATATACACATCCATGCACTTTTGTGTATTTCGTTTTTTGTTTTTAGATTTTATTTGTCAGAGAGCCCAAGCAGGGGGATCAGAAGGCAGAGGGAGAATTAGGGTCCCTGCTGAGCAGGGAGCCCGATGCAGGGCTCGATCCCAGGACCCTGAGCTGAGGCAGTTGCTTAAGCGACTGAGCCACCTGGGCATCCTATTTTTGTCTATTTCTACTGCAGAAATTCCTAGCAGTGGAATTGCTATGTCAAAGTCATGAGTCTTTTTTTTTTTTTAAAGATTTTATTTATTTGACAGAGCACAGTCAGGGGGAGCGGCAGGCAGAGGGAGAAGCAGGCTTCCTGCTGAGCAGGGAGCCCGATGCGGGGCTCAATCCCAGGACCCCGGGATCACGCCCTGAACCAGAGGCAGATGCTTAACCGACTGAGCCACCCAGGCGCCCCAGTCACGAGTCTTTTAATTATATACTGCCAAACTACTCCAGAGAGGTTGTACATATTTATCCTTATGCGAACCATGTATGAGACTGTCCTAAATCAGCTCTTTCTCTGCCATCTCAGCTGGAAGAACGACTGGAGGAATGGTTGGGGAAGACATTGCCTGGCAGTGACTGGACACCCAATGCCCGGTTCATTATTCGTTCTTGGCTTCGGGATGGCCTCAAGCCACGCTGCATAACCCGAGATCTCAAATGGGGAACCCCTGTGCCCTTAGAAGGCTTTGAGGACAAGGTAAAAACCCTATGCTTTATTCATATGTCATATTATTCTGCCTTTGGGTTGAGACCCTGAGCTAATAGAATAGACTCTTGATTATGTCGTGCTTCATTTGGAGGCTGGGTTGGTGAGGTTCTCCCAGTGTTCCTTCATCCTAGTCTGTCTCCTTCCTCCTGGCCCTCCAGGTATTCTACGTCTGGTTTGATGCCACCATTGGCTACTTGTCCATCACAGCCAACTACACAGACCAGTGGGAGAGATGGTGGAAGAACCCAGAACAAGTGAGCAGTTCTTGGTTAGCCTTTCTGTTGGGAGGGTGTGTGCATTGGGATGGTTAGGGTTGGGTATCTGATCTTCCTTGGGCCCTTGAAGAAGATCTCAGGACCTTTGTTTCCCAACTGTATTCTGTAGGTGAACCTGTATCAGTTCATGGCCAAAGACAATGTTCCCTTCCACGGCTTAGTTTTTCCTTGTTCAGCTTTAGGAGCTGAGGACAACTATACCTTGGTCAACCACCTCATTGCTACAGGTACCCTGGAAGACTGAAGATGGGGAAGTTCCTAGGGAAAGAGGGCTGAGGCAGTATTTGGAAGAAGATCCTGGAGAGGTGCTAGATCTTGAGTTAGGAGTTGAAATGAAATAGGAAGTAATTAGAACATGAGAACTCAACCCGGAAGAAGGGAACAAGAGCCTAAGAAAGCAAAAGCCTGAAGCTAAAATTTTGTAATGGGTAGAAGCAAAGGGCAAAAAGGCTAAAATGGAGAGGAAGAAATCCCCAAATTCTTTGCAGGCCCGCTACTCAAGGAGAAGTGTTGCTGGACACCCATAGTTGAGGTTGAGGGAGAGGAAGAGTTAGTGGGTCAGAGAGGGAAATGTGTGATTTGAGCACATGATTCTCATTCTGCTTCTCTGTCCAGAGTACCTGAATTATGAGGATGGGAAATTCTCCAAGAGCCGGGGCGTGGGAGTGTTTGGTGACATGGCCCAGGACACAGGGATCCCTGCTGACATCTGGCGCTTCTATCTGCTCTACATTCGGCCTGAGGGCCAGGACAGTGCCTTCTCCTGGACAGACATGTTGCTCAAGAATAATTCGGAATTGCTTAACAATCTGGGCAACTTCATCAACAGGTGGGACTTGGGCAGGCGGTCAGGGTTGGCAGATGAGCTGGGGGCGGGCAGGCTGGAGGCTAGCTCTGCTCCACTAGGTGGGAGATGGAAGAGACGGGGGCGCCAAGAAGGCAGGAATGAGCAGGAGCTGTGAGGGATAGGGAGGACAATGGGCAAGTGGATTTCTATCAATTGGTACCTGATCCTAGAACATAGTAGGATATGTTTGCTTGGGTGAAGTCAGTTGTACAGGTGTGTTTTAGCAAAGTTGGTCACAAAATGAATTTTTGCAAATTGGTTTCTTATTAATGTTCTTTATAGAATTGGAAATGTATTCTCTTGTAGCAAAAAAGTTACTTGCAGACCATTAGACAAGTTTGGCTGAAGAAAAGGATTATTTTAGTGTAGGGGTAGGAGACGTTTACTGTACTTTGGGGAGTTTTTGTTACTTTAGGCTCGCACTCCATTACTGATCTCCGTCTCAGCTCTTCTGCAGTCTAAAGAAGTATACTCCGTGGCTCCCCACCCTTTCAGATTTGGTTGTCAACCGCATTTCACAGATTGTCTCTATTAGAGTACTGGATAGCAAGTTACATATATTTCGACTTGATCGTTCTTTATTTCTTAAAAATAAAATGAACGTTGCCTAACTTTATCAGGTTTCTTATTCTTAGGGGAGAGAGAGAGAAGAGTTTGTTAAGCTTTGCCTTCTAGCTTGAGGGAGCCAGGAGGTGTCGGTTCTGAGAGAAAGGAGAATTAGGAGAGTCAGGCCAAATTTCTAGGAGGAGACTGGGCAATAATTCCTCTTTTCTCTTCCCTCTCTTTCCTTACTACCCTCTCTTTCCTTACTACCATCAAGAGCTGGGATGTTTGTGTCTAAGTTTTTTGGGGGTTACGTGCCCGAGATGGTGCTTACTTCTGATGATCGGCGCCTGCTGGCCCATGTCACCCTGGAACTCCAGCACTATCACCAGCTGCTGGAGAAGGTTCGGTAAGCAATCTTGCACCCGGGTCTCATCTCAGTGATCTCTGCTGGCATGTTGAGAACCCCATACTGGTCCCTCTGGGACTTTACACCTTGGCCCACCCCCTCCCTTCCCAGGATCCGGGAGGCCCTACGCAGTATCCTCACCATCTCTCGCCATGGCAACCAGTACATTCAGGTGAATGAGCCTTGGAAGCGGATTAAAGGCAGCGAGGCTGACAGGTAAGTTTGGCTACAGGAATAAAGTGGCGGTGGGCCGTGTCCTCCTGGAAAGTCTGACTGTCTCTTCTTCCCCAGGCAGCGGGCCGGGACAGTGACAGGCCTGGCAGTGAATATCGCTGCCTTGCTGTCCGTCATGCTGCAGCCTTACATGCCCACGGTCAGCGCCACCATCCAGGCCCAGGTGCAGCTGCCACCTCTGGCTTGCAGCGTCCTGCTCACAAACTTCCTGTGCACCTTACCAGCCGGACACCAGATTGGCACAGTAGGTCTGAGGGCTGGACGGGCCAGCCTCTGAGCATCCCTGCCCTTGCCATGCAGCCTTTGGGGTGAGGTCAGAGAACTTGGACATAGGACTCTCACGGCTCTTCTCTGAACCCCTACCCCACTCCTCCCCACTGTGCGCTTAGGCTTGTTTCTGATAGGAAGTCCTTGGTATTCGCTCACAAGCTCAGTGTCATCTAGCCCATATGCCATCATCACTCTTCATCCCAGAACCCAAGACCTGGCATGTAAAACTAACTGGTCTGGGGTAGATGTTTGAAGAAACACCACGGTCCCCTGGTCTCCATAATGCTGACAGGCAGTGAGCAGGGAGAATACAGGATAGCCATTTCCTCTTTGACACAAGAGGATAAAGTAAGTTCACCTCTGTAGCCTTGTGTCAGCCTAGCATCCTTAAAATAGTTAAATAGTCTTGGACCTTATTAATACTTTGGCCTTTCAGAGTGAGTGCCAGTGCTTTATCTGGATTCTTTACTGAAATTGGCAGTACATTGTCTCTTCTAAAACATGAAGAGTTCCTGAATGTCAGTGACTGGGGATAGAGGGGCCCTCTGCACAGTCTGGCAGGGTTTCTCCCTCGTCAGGGCATGATTATGGAATTCTTTCTTCACAGGTCAGTCCCTTATTCCAAAAACTGGAAAATGACCAGATTGAAAGTTTGAGGCAGCGCTTTGGTGGGGACCAGGTGAGAAAGCTAGACTGTGCTGTCACCCAGCAAGAGCCACAGTGTCCTCTCCTCGGTGTCCTAAGTAGTTCTCACTCAGTACTCTCTCCGTCTTCCGGTCCTGCTCCTCCCTTCCTTCGAGTTGTTCTTCCCTGTCCTAGCAGCAGGAGCCCTTGGAGTGAAAGGTCATCACCGTCCCCCGAGCTGTGAGGTGACACTCGGGGCCGGGGGCGTATTTACAGAGCAGGTGGTAACTCTGTTGTCCTTCTCCAGGCCAGAGCACCCCCCACACCAGCAGTTGTAGGGGCTGTGGCAGCAGCCGCCCCACAGCAGGTACAAGTGCTGATGGACGAGGTGACAAAACAGGTACGCAGCGGAAGCCCCGGGGGAGAGCGGAAAAGCTGAATCTCAAATAGGCTCTTTCTGGTCTCACTGCTGTTTTTCCCCCACCTGCTCTGCTCTTAGGGCAACACTGTCCGAGAACTGAAGGCGCAAAAGGCAGACAAGAACCAGGTTGCCGCCGAGGTGGCTAAGCTCTTGGATCTGAAGAAACAGTTGGCTCTAGCTGAGGGGAAACCCCTTGAAACCCCTAAAGGCAAGAAGAAAAAGTGAAAGTGAGAAACTGGCTCATAGAAAGTGACTTTAATGGATACGACAGTAATAAATAAATGTACAATCTCTATATACATGCTGAGACCCTTTCCTGTTGTCTACCCCGAGCTTCCCCCACTCCTGACTAGATGGGGTTGAGGGTCCCATCACTGGCACTGGAGGAGATGCTCGGCAGCCACTTTTGTGAACGGGAGGTAGTGGCCCGAGGGGGAAGCGATGGTCCCAACTGTTCATGCTTGGTGCAGATTAACCATTCGGTCAATGAGAGCTCGGCGAGTCGCCTCTACTTCCCTGGTCAGGCGCTCGATTTCCTGCTTGAGCCGTTCATTCTCTTCAGCTAGCTGTGCCACTTTCCTCTCATTCTCTTGTTCTTTCTCCTTCATGCGTTGCTTTCCAGCCCCAGCTGGGGACTGGCCACTCTGTTTCCGTTTCCTGGGTCTTCTGTGGTCTTCCTCCTCTTCCTCCTGAGCCAGGGAGCTCTGACTGGAATCTGGAGAGCAAGGGCTCTGGGAGGTGTTCGTGACCTCTGCTGGTCCTGGCTCCTCAGTCAGCCAACCCAGAGAGGCAGGGTCAAGAGTGGTGAAGGTTTTTGATTCTTCCTTCAAGGGAATGAGGAAAGGTAGGGTGGATATTAGTTGAGAAGGGAAGGGCAGTTACCCCCCCAACCCAGCTTTAGGCATAGCATTCTCACCTCCTTGTTTCCAGGGGGTGAAACATAGGTACCCCCATTTTCATCTGAGGACAGCACCTCTTGCAGGTCCTCATACCAGGCTTCCAGCTCCCAGCTGGACAGTGTCCCGAAGGAAAAAGGCAATGACTCAGCTGCCATGTCTGCAGTTGGATCAGGCTCTGGAAAAGGACATACTCAGGATGGGGGGTCAGGGGTGGGAGCGGAACAACTCCACAAAGCAGTCAGATCATCTATACAGGTTGGCAAACTGGCCTGGTACCTGTTTGCAGATAAAGTTTTATTGGAACATAACTACATTCGTTTATTTACATACTGTTTATGGCTGCTTTCATGCTGTAAGAGTGGAGACCTCAGCATCCAAAATATTTACTGTTTGGCCCTTTAAAATGTATCAATTGGTCTATACTAATCTTCCCTCTTTGCTGCTTTCGCCTGGCATTTGAAGAAGCATGGGTCTAGAATATACATTCTTAAGGGATCCTGGTAAAAGTCCTCAGCCTCTCTTGAGGAACTCTGTTGGTAGTTTCCAGGGGGCAATTATCAGACCATCCTGTGTTCCTTTCCCCTCTGTGTGGGCAGGCCTTTGGGTGAGTCTAACCTTGATGGGGACTGAGGTCTGGTAAGACCAACCAATTACCTTTGTTGGGGCTGACTGCTCACTCATCCAGCTTTCAATTAGGACATGCTCTAAGAATAGTGATTTGGTCACCCAGTTAAGGGGCAGGCCAGGAAGATGGATGTGGCCTGTCAGGAAAGGCTGCTCAAATTCAAACCCTCCTCTCCTGTCTTCTCTAGGTGTTTTCATAACTTATTAGGACCCCAGTACAAGGACCCTAAGCAGCATCTCGGAACTGGTTTTGGGAAAGGGATGGTGAAGTTTACCTGCTCTCAGGTGTGGTGATGTATGAAGATACACTTCCTTCTGGAACACTGTGGGGATCAAAGATAGATGTTAGCCATTTTTGGAAGGGAGGCAGGCAGCTCCTTTTATCTCCAGCCTCCTGTTGGTCTTTCCTCATTTCCTGTCTTATAGGGTGTGGATAGTCAATGGTCTTTGCAGCCATTTTCAAGGACAGAGGAGAGCCTGACCTTTATATATTTATTTATTTTTTTAAAGATTTTATTTATTTGACAGAGAGACACAGAGAGGGAACACAAGCAGGGGGAGTGGGAGAGGGAGAAGCAGGCTTCCCGCCGAGCAGGGAGCCCGATGCAGGGCTCGATCCCAGGGCCCTGGGATCATGACCTGAGCCGAAGTCAGATGCTTAACGAATGAGCCACCCAGGCGCCCCCTGACCTTTATTTTTAGTTGCTGACATTTGTGGTCCCAATTACATAATCGAAAAGTCATGGCCAACTCCACTTTCTCTAAATTCAAGGTAGGCCTCAAACCTGCCAGGGTAAGGACTGGACTACAGGGAAGGCAACAAATCAAGTGGTATTTTCCTAATTCCATTCACACACTGACATCCTCTAAATGCACATTTCCAGTCTTGATCTCTCCTGGGACCTCCAACTGGGTTATCTAATTGCTTACTAGGATCACCTTTTGGATGTCTAAAAGGCATCTCAGACTTCATATGTCCAAAGACAAATTCTGCTCATCTTCCCCTTCCATGGTCTTCCCCATCTCAGTAAATGGCAACTCTACTTGCTTAAGCCAAAAGCCTTAGTATTGTCCTGATTCCTCTCTCACACCCCACAATTCAAACCACCAGCTAAATTTCTAAACTCATTCTTCAAAAACCCAGTTGTATTGTTTTCAGTCTAGATCAAGTTACTACCCTCTCTGTTGGATTACCCAGTTTCTGCTCTTGCCACCCCTCCCCAAGTCTGTTCACAACAGCCAGAGTGAGCCTTTAAAAACTTAAGTCAGGTCCTGTCATTCTGTTCAAAACCGTTCAATGACTTCCAATTTCAAAAATATTAAAGGCTAAGGTCCTTAAAATGGCTTAGCAGACCTCGCACAATCTACTCCTTTCCTGCCCTGGATTTCTCATTGACCACTCTCCCTCTTAAGTCCAGCCAGCTGGCCTCCTGTTTCCATGCTCCCACCTTAGGACCTCTGTTCTTGTTCCTTCTCCTGCAAAGCTCTTCCTTCCACATATCTGTAGGGTTTACTCCCTTGCCTCTTTCTAGATCTCTCATTTAAATGTCACCTCAGTGAAAGAATCCCTAGCCACCCAAGGTAAAACTGTAACCCCCACCCTGAGCATTCGCTACCCTTCCATGCTTTGGTTTTCTCCACGGCACTTTTGTATTTGTTCACGTGCACCTTTTCCCACTGAAATGTAAGCTCTGTGAGAGCAGAGATTTTCTTGTTCATGGATGTATCCTGGGCCTAAAATGCATGGCACATAGTAAGTGTGTGATAAATAATTTGTTAGGAATGAATGGGTAAGTTCTCACCAGTCTCTTACAGGGAAGGGAGGAGGAAGCCCAGAGGCAGAGCAGCAGCTGCCTATCCCAGGGGACTGGAGATGCAATATCGCCCAGAGTGTTTCTCTTCAGGGCTGTCCTCCCTGGGGAACCCTCCTTGCCTTCCAGTGGGTGGGACGCTGCTTTCATCAGCAGTGGCACCCCAGGCCAGAGGGCTGCAGAGCCAAACAGGGGGCTGGCCTGATGCAATGGTTACACACACACACATAATTAGTTGGAGACAGGACAGGGGCAAAGAGGCAGGGACCTACCTCAGGAGAAGGACCATACACTGAGAAGACCCCAAATGGCTTCCCACACTTAAGAGATCCAGGATGCTCTCTTGTACAGGAGGCCCAGGGACCTCTGGGGGAATGGGAAAACCCATCTCCGCTCCCCAGCCATTGGCACCCCTCCTCCCAAAGTCTTGAGTCAGTCTCCTTAAGGTTCTCTTCTCCGTTAGGGTGTGGAATGGCTGTCCTGTGGAGGATCCAGGAGCCCCAGCTACCGACGTGGCCACTCTGGCCCTGAGACGTTGGGGCTGAGACAGGATTGGGGGTGGGGTAGGGGTAGTGGCGTCCGCTGATGGTGAAGCGGCGGCAGTGGCGTGAGCCACGGTCCCCTAGGCGTCTCGGCGTGGGGGAGTGTCCTGCTGCCCCGCCTCCCACCGGACAGGCCCAACGAGGCGGCCTGGGGTCAGAAACGGAAGAGAATAAATCTCCCGAGGGCATCCGGACCCCCTGGCCCAACGGCAAAGAGCCAGGCCCATGCTCCGGGCAGGGGTGGGGTGACGTTATCGTCCGAAGGAAGAGAGGCCTGTGAGCACCACTCCTGAATAAACGATACTCCCCAGCCCTCCCTTGGACTGTCACTGACTTCATCGGGGAAGGGGTGGGGCCACATGCTAAAAAGCAGATGCCCTAACTTTGAGGGGACAACCAGTGTTCCCGAGGATAGGAGGGTAAAAAGTAGATGGGGGATCAGTACTCGCCTCTCTCCTCAGGTTCCGGCTCTGATTTTGGTTCTGTGGCTGCCACCCGCTCATCTTCAACATGATATGCTCTGGGTCTTAGACTCAAGCCTCTGACCTCGGTAGCGCGGAGCCCTGATCTTTTAATAAGGCCTTGCCCTCCTCTCGGGGGCGGGCCCAGAAGCTTACCAATCAGAATGCGGCACGCCGGCTCTGGCCCCGCCTCATCCCTTACATCCGCCACTCAGAAGCTCCCGCGGCACCGCCCCCATCGCTCCCTCCCGCTTGGAGGTAGACGTTGTGTTGGACCCGGAAGTGGCTTTGGGTCACGAGGCTTCGCGGAGGAGGTGAGTGAGTCATGCGCGCGCGCGGAGGGGTGAGCTGGAGGGGGAGGGGAGGAAAGGGGAGGAAAGGGGGGCGGGGATGATGCAATGTTTGGCAACCGGTGTCTCCGCGCGCACGCGCAGGGGACTACTAGGGCGGTGGGAGGTGCGGGGGGTGGTGGTGGCGGAGAGGAGAGGAGAGGGCGGGGCGCCAGCGCCAGGCTCCCAACGGCCCCAACGGCTATCAACCGTGGCTGCCCCCAGGCTGCCTGCGAAGCCTCGGTGCAGCTTGTCTTCCTCAGGAGCTCTTGTTTCGCCCACCTGGCATTAGCCCCCGTTGCACCTTCTCCATAAGGGACTCCCCTTTTACTTGGTTCCCTCCCAATTAATGGGCACAAGGTCTTTTAAACCAATCTCTTTTGAAAGTTTGCATCCAGCCACAGGACTGCCTAACGTCTTCTCGAGTATTCTTAAAAAGATCTTCTCTTTTAGCTCCCCTAATTCCCCCAGAAGGGGCCGAGGAACTTGAATTCTTTTGATGGTCATTTTCAGCTCCTCGCAGGAAAGCACCCTAAACTTTTATCTTGGTGAAGTTTCTGATGAGCCCTCAGCATTTCAGAATTCATGTCCTTTGCCCAGTGGACGCGATTCGCCCTGTTTCCCCACTCATCATTGCCCCCCACGGTGCTCTGGTGCTCTTCACCGAAAGATCAAGACCCGCCCTTTTCGCTGTACCGGACGCGCAAGTCCTGTGACTCCCTGCTGTGAGGAGCCGTGCACAAGCCTCCTGCCTCCTAGGTGCTTGGGCGACAGTAGAACCTCGTTGCCTGGGACATTGGGTGCACTTGAGCGCACAACTGCCGTGGACGGGTTGTCAGGAGCCCAGATTCTAGCCTCAACTGTCCCTCACTTGCCCAGGGATCCCTAGGCCAGCCACCTAATCTCTCTGTGCCTCAACTGTTCTTGTTTGTAAATAAAAGATAAGGAGTTGTGAAGATAAAATGAGAGAACTATAACTTGGAGGCAGCTTAAACAAAAGTGAAAAGCACCACTTAAAATGCAAAGTATTTTTCTTGTGCCATTAGGTAGAAAAAAGATGCCATGTGGCGGCCAACCTTATATATACTGTCATACCCTCGTGGGGGCAGCCAGAGTTAAGGAGAATCTGTCACAAGGTCGGTTGTGGCTGGAAGGCAGGTTTAGGTGGTGGTGTGACAGTGACAGGTCCTTGGCCAGGCCTGCTCCGTTGCTCCAGACCTCCATTTCCCCTTCTGTAAATGGGGGTGGGGGGTGGGTTGGACCAGATGGTCTCTCCTGGCCCAAAGACTTGACCAGGTTGTCAGTGACAGGCAAAGGTCGTGTGACTTGACAGGCTGAGGTCGTGTTGTGACATGTTGACCTGGGGAGGCGGGTCAAGTCCCAGCACACTACCCGGGAAGCCTTTGGGGCGGGGCAGGGCAAGTCGCGACTTTCATCTTTTGGGGCCGGCCCCTCCCGGACCTGGCATTCCTGGCTCCCCCAACAGATTGTGGCTTTGGAAGGGGCCCCTCCCCGGGGAGGGCTGGGATTGGCCACCAGTGGCCTGGGAAGAGGCTCAGATCCTTCCGCGGAGGGCGGGGGGGCCGCGTGGGGTGTTTGTTCTCTTGGGGATTAATGGGGGGTTGTGGGGGAGGGGTAGGCGCGCTCCCGCATGCGCACTGCGGTCCCTCCTGTTGGCTCGTCGTTGTCCGCTGGGCGGGGGCCCGGCCCCGCCCCTCTCCCGTCCGGGCAGCGGCGGCGGCGGCGGCGGCTGCGGCGGTGGCGGCGGCAGCGACGGCGGCGGCGGCAGCAGCCTGCGCGGTGCCTTCTGGGAACGGAATCCCCAGGGCTGCCCCTGGCCCCCATGGCGCATGCGCGGGAGGCCGCTCGGTGATCCGCGGCGGCGGCGGCGGCGCTTCCTGCTAGGACCGGCCGGGGCCGTACCGGAGGCTCGGGCTCCACCGACCCTCCTCCCACTCCCTCCCACTCACCCTCTGGGCCGCGACTGCGCAGGGCGGGGCCGGCCGAACCATGGGCCGCGGTGAGTGCAGGGCCCGGCCCCCCCACCCCGCCCCTCCCCCTCCCCTCCCCTCCAGTCCCTACCCTCTGCCCCCTCCGCGTCCTCTCGGCCCCTTTCCCTGGCCCCATCCCCACTCCCCCGCCCTCACCTGCCCCCACCGTTTCTCCCTCTCACTGCTTGACTTTTGCCTTCTTCACCTCCTTCCCCTCAGTGCTTCGCCCACCCTCCGCCCGCCCTCTCCCCAAGTTCCTTCCTACTTCGTGCGCCTTCCCCTCCTCCCCAGGCTGAGGGAAGCAGGCTGGGTGACAGGGCGCCTTGTTATGAGAGGGAAAGTTTGGAAGCCGCCAGTGTGGGGTGGGAGCGATGGTGAGATTGGAGAGGATACTTGCAGGTTTGGAGGGTGGGGGGGGCGTCCCCACATATCAGAGGAGAATCCCTCTTGGAGCCAATTTGAAGCCAGTGGGGTAGGAGGTGCTGAATCCCCTTGCCTGAGGCTTGGGGGAAAATCAGGAGCTTCTCAGGATTCTGGGAGAAGACAGAGCTATGATTCCAACCTTTCTTAAGAAGATCCAAATCAACTAGATCAGTGATTGTCTAATGGAGCAGGCATGGAGGGGTTCTGTTGGTACCACCCCAGCGGACAGTTGGGCAATTGCCTGGTGACCTGTGGGGCAATCTGTACTTTTTATATGATCTTCCTGGGGGTAGGGAACAGCAGGGGGCCAGACTCTCTGGGAAACTTCCTAGTGTCCTGGCATTATGGGAATTTGCCCATACTCCAGGATGAAGTCTTCTGTCTCTGATGGGACAAAGGGGCCTTGCCCTTTATGTCTAGGGATTGGGCTCTGATTCCTTGGTCCCTGGGAGTTGAGGCTTTGATCCTCTGGTTCCTAGGGCCTGTACATGGAAAGGATGGTTGTGGACTCAGCCAGCAGATCCCTGAGATCTGTGTGTGCACTTACCTGTAGGGTTAAGGATCTTTCCCTTCAGAGTGTCCTGGGGTTTGGTGCTTTTCTGAGTTGGGCAGATTTCCGACAGTCCCTTCTCTCTCCTGTGTTGCAGGTGTGGGCTAAGCCGGAGGCCCCGGCTTTAGACTGGACCCCACAATGTTTGCAGAGATGTTCAGGTAGCCACGGCGGGTTCTTCATTTTCTCTCCCAGCTCTCAGGGTTTCTCCATGCCCCTGAGTTCTTTTGGGTCTCCCCACAATCTTTGCCTTCCTGGAATACTCCCTCAGGTACCCAGTGCAGTTTAATCCTCCTAATGCCCACATGGATGTCTGTGTTATCAGGCACGTGGGAGCTGATTACACACAATGAATGGGGGCAATGAGAGCAGTGGAGCAGACAGAGCTGGGGGCCCTGTGGCCACATCTGTCCCCATCGGCTGGCAGCGCTGTGTTCGAGAGGGTGCTGTGCTCTATATCAGGTATGGATCCTCAGGGTTCCCAGAGTTCTGTCCCCAGCCCTTCAGTGCCTGAGTTTTCTCTCCCACCTCTCCTCTCAGCGCCCAGATCTCTGATAGCCTATTGCTCTCCTCTGTTCTTCCTTCCTCGGCCTTTTTGCTCTCTGTATCTCTGGCCCTTTAAATCTATTCTCCCTCTTTCTCTTTCCACATCTTTACTCTCTGTCCTTCCTAGGAAGGTCTTTGACTAAGGAACTGTCCTTTAGGCACATCTCCTGATTCAGTGTCAACTAACTCCGTGCTCTCTGACCCTGTGCTCTCCCAGCCCAAGTGGCACAGAGCTGTCTTCCTTGGAGCAAACCCGGAGCTACCTCCTCAGCGATGGGACCTGCAAGTGCGGTCTGGAGTGTCCACTCAATGTCCCCAAGGTCAGAGTGGTGAGGGGTGCCAGAGAATACAGGGATGAGCCAAGAGACCTAATACAAGTCACTGACCGTGGTAGCGCTTCTCCCAGATGCCACTCTCTCAGGGTCCCTGTCCGTGACTCCCGCCTTACAGGTTTTCAACTTTGACCCTTTGGCCCCGGTGACCCCGGGTGGGGCTGGGGTGGGGCCCGCATCAGAGGAGGACATGACCAAGCTGTGCAACCACCGGCGGAAAGCCGTTGCCATGGCAACTCTGTACCGCAGCATGGAGACCACCTGCTCACACTCTTCTCCTGGTGAGTCTTCTCCACTTTACCGACAACTGAGGAAAACTTAAGGGCCTGGAAGAGGGATGGTGGGAGGAGCTCTATGAGAGGGAGCAAGGACACGGGTGGAGTAGGGAGCTGCTTGAGGAGAGGAAGGCACGGGGAGGTTGGGAGTTTGTGGGAGATGGGATGGAGAAGACAAAAGAAAGTTGTTGGAAGGGGAGCCACAGGCTGACCCTTAATTTCTCATTTATTGCAGGAGAGGGAGCGAGCCCCCAAATGTTCCCCACTGTGTCCCCAGGGCCCCCCTCTGCCCGCCCTCCCTGTCGAGTCCCTCCTACAACTCCACTTAATGGGGGACCTGGCTCCCTTCCCCCAGAACCACCCTCAGTTCCACAGGCCTTCCCCCCTCTAGCAGGCCCTGGGGGGCTCTTCCCACCACCAAGGCTTCCTGACCCCGTGCCCTCTGGAGGCAGCAGCAGCCCCTGTTTCCTCCCAAGGGGCAACGCCCCCTCTCCAGCCCCACCCCCTCCGCCCGCTATCAGCCTCAACGCTCCCTCCTACAACTGGGGAGCCGCCCTCCGCTCCAGCCTGGTGCCCCCTGACCTGGGCTCTTCTCCAGCCCCCCATGCCTCCTCCTCACCACCTTCAGACCCTTCTCTCTTCCACTGTAGTGATGCCTTAACGCCCCCTCCTCTGCCCCCAAGCAATAATCTCCCCGGTCCCCCTGGCCCCCCTGGTCCTGCCACTCAGCCACCAGTGTCTTCAGCCCCTATGCACCTGCCCCTGGTCTTGGGACCCCTAGGAGGGGCCCCCACGGTGGAGGGGCCCGGGGCACCCCCCTTCCTTGCTAGCAGCCTACTCTCTGCAGCGGCCAAGGCACAGCACCCCCTGCTCCCCCCTCCCAGCACTTTACAGGGCCGAAGGCCCCGTGCCCAGACACCCTCGGCTTCCCACTCCTCATCACCCCGGCCCTCTCAGCGTCGTCCCCGCAGACCCCCAACTGTACTGCGATTGCTAGAAGGGGGCGGTCCTCAAGCCCCTAGACGGAGCCGTCCTCGGGCCCCTGCTCCCGTCCCCCAACCCTTTCCTCTCCCTGAACCATCCCAGCCGATTCTCCCTTCTGTGCTGTCCCTGCTGGGACTCCCCACCCCTGGCCCTTCCCACTCCGATGGAAGCTTTAACCTTTTGGGGTCAGATGCACACCTTCCTCCTCCCCCAGCCCTCTCCTCAGGGAGCCCTCCCCAGCCCAGGCGCCCTATTCCGCCCTCCCTCCCGGGGGCCACCAGTGGCGGCCTCAGCAGTGTGCCAGGTACGTGAGCGTGAGCGTGAGCGTGAGCGTGCAAGAGCCCTTCCTCCTCCCAGTGGAAAAAGGCAGCCAAGGCGTTTAGGGGAGTTTAGAGAGCTCTTCGGTGGTTTTCCGGGTTGGAGGCATGAAGGTTGGGTTCTTTGGATGCTGGGAGAAAGGTCCTCCCTTGAGCTGAATTTCTCTTTTCCTTTGCAGGTGCCCCTGCCCCACCAGCTGCCTCCAAAGCCCCCTTGGTCCCCAGCCCTGTGCTTCAAAGCCCATCTGAAGGGCTCGGGATGGGGGCGGGCCCAGCCTGCCCTCTGCCTCCCCTGGCTGGTGGGGAGGCTTTCCCTTTCCCCAGTCCTGAGCAGGGCCTGGCGCTGAGTGGAGCCGGCTTCCCGGGGATGCTAGGGGCCTTGCCTCTCCCTCTGAGTCTGGGGCAGCCCCCACCTTCTCCACTGCTCAGCCACAGTTTATTTGGCGTGCTGGCTGGGGGAGGGGGACAACCTCCCCCTGAGCCCCTGCTACCCCCACCGGGAGGACCTGGCCCTCCCCTAGCCCCAGGCGAGCCTGAAGGGCCTTCGCTTTTGGTGGCTTCCCTGCTTCCACCGCCCCCCTCAGACCTTCTTCCACCCCCTTCTGCACCTCCTAGCAACCTCCTTGCCTCTTTCCTGCCCCTGTTGGCCCTGGGCCCCACAGCTGGGGATGGGGAGGGATCTGCAGAGGGAGCTGGGGGTCCAAGTGGGGAGACATTTTCAGGTTTGGGAGACCTGCCCCCCCTACTGTTCCCCCCACTTTCAGCCCCCCCCACCCTCATAGCTTTAAATTCTGCGCTGCTGGCTGCCAGCCTGGATCCCCCCTCGGGGACACCCCCCCAGGTGAGGACAGGGGGTGAGTGGGTGGGACAGAACAAGAGGTAGAATCAGGGATGGGAGCTGGGAATCAAAGGCTTTCAGTTTCATGCCTGAGCTCTTCCTCAGGGCCTTTGGGGAGGGCTTACTTCTTGGCTGGGGGTAGGATGGCTGCAAGAACTGGGTCTGTATTTAATAAGCGTGGCCTACTTCACGTGAGGCTTCAGTGAGATTGTATGTGTGAAAGTACTCTACGTTTATGAAATATTTCACACACATAGTGTTATAACCATTCTTTCTCTTTAGCCCTGTGTCCTGAGTGCCCCCCAACCTGGACCACCTACCTCCAGTGTCACCACGGCAACTACTGACCCGGGGGCCTCCTCTCTGGGCAAGGCCCCCTCCAACTCAGGGAGACCCCCCCAACTCCTTAGCCCTCTGCTGAGTGCCAGCCTGCTGGGTGAGTCTGAGGGAAAGCTGGTGTGAAAGAGGAAAAAAAAAAGGAAGCAGTAAAAATTGGGAGTAGAGGCTAGATGACTTGGGGAAGAGTCTTTGACCCTGGGGTTAAGCCTAAGAGATAAATAGGGTCTACTCAGCCTAACCGGTTTGCGGAGGGAGACTCCTGACCTTCCAACTCCTCACAGGTGATCTGTCTTCGCTGACCAGCAGCCCTGGAGCCCTCCCCAGCCTGCTGCAGCCTCCTGGCCCTCTTCTCTCTGGCCAGCTGGGGCTGCAGCTCCTCCCTGGGGGGGGGAGCTCCTCCACCCCTCTCAGAGGCTTCTAGTCCCCTAGCCTGCCTGCTACAGAGTCTCCAGGTGACGGTGTGTGTTGGGGGTGGGGGGTGTCAGGGACAGAATTTTTTCCCAAACTGGAAGTAGATTTTTTTGAGTTACAGTAGCAGAGGAACCATATTTGGGACTAAGATTTTATTTTTTGCCTGCAGATTCCTCCAGAGCAGCCAGAAGCCCCTTGTCTGCCCCCTCAGAGCCCCACCTCAGCCCTAGAACCGGAGCCTGCCCGGCCTCCCCTCAGTGCCTTAGCCCCACCCCACGGTTCTCCCGACCCCCCAGTCCCTGAGCTGCTCACTGGGAGGGGGTCAGGGAAACGGGGCCGGAGGGGAGGAGGGGGACTTAGGGGCATTAATGGTGAGGCCAGGCCAGGCCGGGGCCGAAAGCCTGGCAGCCGGCGGGAGCCTGGCCGACTGGCCCTCAAGTGGGGGGCACGTGGTGGCTTCAATGGACAAATGGAACGGTCCCCAAGAAGGACCCACCACTGGCAGCATAATGGGGAGCTGGCTGAAGGGGGTGTTGAGCCCAAGGATCCATCCCCTCCTGGACCCCATTCTGAGGACCTTAAGGTGAGTGCAGGGTGATGGAGGTTTGGGCTGAAGGGCTCTGAGGAAAGGCTGGGAACACGGTTCCTTTCCCTGACTTTTCCTACACATACAGTCCATGTTTTCCCAGGTGCCCCCAGGGGTAGTCAGAAAGTCTCGTCGTGGCCGGAGGAGAAAATACAAGTGAGTGTTGGGCCTACCACAGTCCTGGCCTTTCCCCATTTCTTGATGGTTTATAGAAATGTCTAGAGTGGCCTGACTTTCAAAAAGGCACAAACTTACTTATATATGTATAAGATTATGCCTTTATGATCCAAAAGTAGAAAGTTTCCCATCCAAACTCTGAACTTCACCTCGTGCTTGGGGAAGTATTCCTGATCATCCGTGCCCTTATTGCAGCCCTACCCGGAACAGCAATAGCTCCCGCCAGGATGTTACCTTGGACCCCAGCCCTACAACCCGTGTAAGTGTGTGTCAGGGTTGGCGGCGGGGGGGGCGGGGGGGGGCGGTTGTCAGGGATGAGGCAGGAGGAGAAGAGGATTAGAGGGAGTGGGGAGAAAATAAAAAGACTTCCCAATACCTAGCTGTTTGATCATTTCTTTCAACTTCCCCTCCTGTATAGGCGGCTGTCCCTCTGCCTCCCCGGGCCCGCCCTGGCCGTCCTGCCAAAAACAAGAGGAGGAAACTGGCCCCTTAGCAGCCATACCTGGAGCTGGATCTGACCCTGATTGGGGAGAGCTGAGTGCTGAGCCTTGGGAGCCCCTGCCAGCCACCTGCACCTGTGGACAGTGGGTGGGGGCACTACTCCCCACTCAGAGCACAAATGCAAGCCCTTCCCCTACAATCCCATCCTGAGCCATTGCAGGGGGTAGGGAAGCTCACCCCCTCCCCCCCAAAGCCATGTCACTGAAAAGGCCTGGGGGGGTGGTATATGGCCCTCTCCCCACCAGGCTAAGGGGAACACCCCCTTCCCCAGGTCTTTTATTTGTTTAAGTTATTTTTGCACAAATGACTCTTTTATATTTAATTCGACTTCATTGCCTCCCTTCTTGAAGCCAGCAGGCTCAGTTTACAAACCTGTGAGCTACTGTTGGCTGCTGCCCTCCTTCCCGGTGAAAGGTACAAAGCAATAAGCATCATGCATTCCCCCCTCACCCCTCCAACACCCCTCTGCCTCTGGCTCAGGTTGCTCAAAGCACAGATCCCCTCTTACCCCTGTCCCCAGGTTTGAAACACATAGCCTCATTTCAAGGTGTAGCCAGCTTCCCTCTACTTTCCTCTGGGATCTAAAAGGGGGTAAGGGGGCACAGAGAGCCCACTGGGCCTCTCCTCCCACACACACTACACTGCCCCTTCTCCCCCATCGAAACGCTCAGAGACGTTGTGATGATGCGACTGAGGATTATGCAACGTGGTCCAACCGGAGCGGCCAGCACGACCCGCTGTCCAGGGGCTGCCTCCTGCCTTTTCTTTTGTAAAGACAAGACCTTTGGGAGTTTTAATTCTGTTTTGTACTTGCCCTGTGGGGCCTCCACTGCTTTTCTATGGGAGACACTCTTAATTTAACAGATGAGAATATTTTGAAACTCTGGCTCTGACTCTGTACTCATTTTTTCCTTAATTCTTTGGTATAAGAGCAGGTTACAGTTTAAATCCTCTTGCAGCAGAGAGGGGCTGAGGCTGCCTGTTAGGCTGTGAAGGTCCGTCTCAGTGCTGCCTCTTCCCCAGGAAACACAGCAGGGGCCACACAGAGGACAACAGCATTTAATGGTCAGAAACAGTTGTACAGTACTGCAGCCAGCCCCGGGAGCTGTGCTGGAGGACAGGACCCAATCCTTCCCCGCCCCAGGCAAAGCAGTACTGGATGGGAACTGGCGTGTGGTGGGGCCCAAGTCCCCGGGGCCTGAGGGGAGACCACCATCTACTGTCCCCCAGCTACCACTCTGTATTCCTCAGAGGAGGGGTGTAAACCCCACATGCAAGAAGAACCCCTTTGCCCCCAGTGTCAAATGGTATGGGGATGCGAGGGTTATAATTAAGGGGAAACCCTATGTAAGCTGTTAACAGAGTTCAAAGGGGTAGGGATTACCCCTGTTCTCCATCTCCTAAAGGTGCTCACTTTCCCAGCTTCTTCATCCGTTCATCAATGTTGGCAAAGTTCCCCTCAACCGTGGACAGGTTCTCACGCATGGTAGTCTGCACCTAGAAAGTCACAGAAATGTTTTACTAGGCCCAGGTGCTTGCTTGGGTGAGCACCTGAGAAATGCTCTAAGAGAAGAGAATGGAAGCACAGCTTATGGGCCCCAGAGCGGGCAGGTTATAGTAGCAGTTTTCAGAGTATCCTTGGAGTACGAAGGACCTAGTTTAGGGACTGCCAAGCAGGCAGGACTCAACCAGAACCATTCTTTTGATCTGTTTTATATAATGAGGAACAGGTAAGATTTTACTGAAATGAGAGTTTTACTGGCTCAAAAGTTTAGAAAACTGCTCTAGAGGCAGAACATACTAACACTTTATATATTTTTTCATTTATCTTGATGGTCCTGTGGTGTTGGGTCTCTCAGCTATAATTCTGCCCCCAGCACTGAAAACAGTGCCTCCAAGAAAAACCGAGGACCATGTGCTGGGCTCTGCTAAGAGTGAAGGGGAAGCTCGCTGCCCAGCGTCAGAAAACAAGCAGCACAGCAAGGTTGGAGCCCGCTGTTCATTTCAGAATCCATATTCCTCCCAATGTGCCGTGCTCTGGATATAAGCACATCTGGCTGAGGACCCAGGGAGGGGAAAGCTAAGCCGAGACTATAGAAGAACAGGGTAGGTATTCTAGGAAAAACTGAGGTTCACTGGACTCCTAACAATTCACCCACAGTATTTCACCTAATCCATACAACCCTGAGGAAGGTGTAATTTTCCAGATGGTAAGATGGAGATTCATAGGTTAAGTTGTCGAAGGTCCCACAACTACTGAAAAACAGTGGAGACTCGAGCCAAGCCCCTGCCACATCATGCTACTACCTGGGCCAAGGCAGAACCCACTGAGACAAAGCTGGAGAACCCGGTCTGCTAGAGAAGGGAGGCAGCAGACCAATAAAGGGGCACACACCTGGGTCAAGAGGGTGGTGTTGTCCTTGAGGGAGCTAGCAATCATCTGCTGTGTGGTATCCAAGTGGGTCAGGAGCTGACCGAACTGCATGGCTACGAAAGAAGGTAGGAAAGGCATGGGGGACATTAGAATCCAAGAGGGAAGGAAACAAAAGCTGCGTGCCTTCCCATTCCTCTTAGCTCGCCTGGCAGCTGGCCTCCCACCTTGCTCATGCAGCTGCTTGATGGTGACAAGTCTCTGCACCAGCTCAGGAAGGGTGGAGGCAACGGGGCTCCAGCGCTGTATGGTTTCATATAGCTGGTGCACCTGAGGGAACAGGACAGGGCCCGGAGGGGATGGCCGAGCGACGTACACACGGATTCCCTCGCTAGGGTGGGGCAGGCGGGAAGCACTGCCCTCTCTTAGCCGGTAAGAGCTCACAAAGACAGCATCCGGGATTCGATGCTCTCAGGTTTTGGTGAGACCACCAGAATGACTTGGAGAACACGAGGGAACAGGAAAGGGTATAAAGATGGGGGAAGGGCTCTTCCTGACCTTGCTTTGTGTATCTGCATCTTCTACAGAAGCTTTATGCTTGGCAATCTCATTCACCTTTCCCAGGACACTCTGGAAACAGATTTCAAGGTTGATAGGGCACCCAGGGCTTCCAAAGTCCCAAGCTACCTGTAATCCAGTTTGCCCTCCACCTAATACCTGTAGCCGAGCCTCCACTTGGTCCAAAACTGCAAGGTCCAGGGCGTTCACCTTTGCTTGCAACAGTTCTACAGTCTCCTGGGGGTGGGGGTTGGGACAAGCTTCACGAAGGGGAAAGGATCAGACTAGGAAGAGGCCACCCAGTATTCCACTGGAGGTGATTAATATATAGCTATGGACCCTAAAAGAGTTCTCCAAGCAAACCCAACCTCAATATCCCCTCTGTAATCCAAAAATCTGGTTCCTCTTATACTCACCATAAGACAGGCTCCCTGTAGACCTGCTGAAAGGGGATTCTGGTGGGGAAAAGGCGGAAAGAAATCAGTGGTTCTTGTATCTCCACCTGATTACTACCTTCTCCCATCCTTTCTGGTTCTAGCTGGCGACCCACTGGCTGATCTGATAACTGAAGACCTTCCCACCCTCCCAGGGTTCTGTGGAATGCTATGGGTGTTAGGGATGAGGGTGCAGGATCCAAGGGTCAGACTAAGTAGAGGAGAGCACCTGACCTGAGCATCCTGATCACAGCGTACAGTTGCTTCCAGCTCTGTTAGGCGCTTCTCAAGTTCTGCAACCTAGGGCGAGGAAGGAAGTGAGATTCGCCATCTGCCTCCCTGCTGCTACAGCGGGCACTAAGATCCTGCTATTCTCTGCTTGTCTGCTTGCCATTCCCCTCGCTCCTCCTCTCCACTCTGCCAAGGGACTACTCTCTGGAACACATCCCTAATCACACTCTTAAAATCTTAACTGAAAGTAGATGAATGAGGGAAACATGGAGAACGAGACATCAAGAGGAATCAGAAGCATCCCCAGCACCCTCTCCTGAGATCTGATCCCTTGGAGGGAGGTAGGAGAGTCTTCAGGGCCACGTCACCCTAGCCCCCCAACCAACCTACATACGTACTTACTTTGGCAGCTTGAGAGAACTTGTCCTGCTCAGGCCGAGAATGTAGCTCGTAAGTGACAAGGCTACTATCTACGGGAGTCCCGCCGGTGGTCCTTCCCCCTGAACCAGTTCCTTTGCTGTTTTTGGTTGCTTCCAGCTGCAGCAGCAGGCGCCTGGGCCAGGAGACCGAGTGATAAGATCAGGACTTGAAGGATGCGGGCCAGCCCAGCCACTCTCTCATTTCTGCCTCACACTCAGCATTAAGGAACAACTAGGCTACCTCTCCCCTTAGTATCCTGGCCAGTACCTGGCTGAGGCTCCCTATGCCCCAGTCAGCAATGATTTCCCAACAAAGCAGGGCACCCACTTAGCCAGAGCTCCATCAGGGTCAGTAAGGTTGATGGCTGCATCTGGTCCCAGCAGCTTCTCCAGGTGGGAAGCAAACAGCTGCTGCTTCAGGGCTGCCAATTGTTTAGCCAATACCACGGGGGTCAGCTTCTCTTCAGTGGCTGACTCCTTCACTGCTGTCTGGTATGAAAAGAAGTAGACAATGAGGGGTGGCAAGGGGGAATCAAGACCAGAAAAAAGGGGGCGCCTGGGTGGCTCAGTCGTTAAGCGTCTGCCTTCAGCTCAGGTCATGATCCCAGGGTCCTGGGATCGAGCCCCACGTCCGGCTCCCTCCTTGGTGGGGAGTCTGCTTCTCCCTCTGCCCCTTCCCTTGTTCATGCTCTCTCTAGCTCTCTCTCGTGTGCTTTCTTTCTCAAATAAAATCTTAAAAAAAAAAAAAGACCAGAAAAAAGGATCAAGGCCCTTAAGAATGGCTGTGGCTGGAAGTTACTGGATGGTTCTTACCCACCTGTGGCACTGAATGTAGATTTATTTATATTCCTAAACCTAGGAACCTCAGCTCCCTTACCCAGGAGCCTCAGGAACCTTTCTCCTCCTGCTGTGAGGTCCTCCTCTGCTACGTCAGTCAGAGCACAAAGGGGAGAAGGGAGTTTATAGTTACCTTGATTTTCTCAACTTCAGTCGTCAGCTCTTGGACCTCATGCAATAGTCGCTGGTACTTTTGCTGGGGTGTCTCCTTCACTCCCAGGCCCTCTCCAAGCTAGAGAGCAAGTACACACAGTGAAGTTACATCTCTCGGTACAGGGAGGCTTCTCAAGAATTTATCCAAACCCGGAGCCTAAGTTGTAAGGGCTTCCTGTCCAATTCAGAATCCACAACACCATTACAGAAAAACTGGAGGTAGCTGGAGGCCTGCAGACTCTCCAGAGCAAACAGCAGGGGGACTAAGCATCCTCAATTGTATCCTGCTGGGATTCTCAGGACCCCCAAGGAGAGAAAAACTCAGAAGCCTGACTGTATCCCTTGATGTCCCTCCTAACTAGGATCACTGCACCATTCCCATCAACACACACACAACAAACCATCTCATATTCTCCAGATTCATATCCTGTTCTCTTGGTTTTTCCAATACGATCTGAGAAATCTGCCAAGAAAAGAAGATGGAATTGAGGGCGTGATCGAGGCCCGGGGCAGTCATGGTCTCAGGTGACTGTCAGGGCTACCATGAAAGATCTCCATGAAGGACCCTTTCCCCGAAGCAAGTCACTATGGTCTGACGATAGGCCTCCCCGCCGACCAGTTTCCAGCCCAGTCTCACCAAGGCCCTTTGTCCCCACTCTCTTGTCTTTGAACTTGTCATAGGCAGCATTGGGATTGACAATGATGTGCTCCACGCTTGTGCTCGTCAGCTCCTCCTGCAGGAATAGGTAGTTCAGGCCAGAGGCAGATTCATTCTCACCCTAGACTTCCCTGACCCCACAAAATCCCCAAACCACTAGAGGAGACTGGGCCCTATGTTCCCAAGGGAAGAGAAGGGCAGCTCCATTCCAAGCTGCTGACCCAGGCTCAACCTAGGAAACGGAAGCTTCCTGGTAAATTTGGAGTGTCAGTTGTATAAATATTAACACCCTGATTCAAGGAAAGAGGTAGCATAACCTCCCCGCCCACTCTGTACATAAGCCTCCCCCTCCCCCCACCCACCCACCAGGGCCCTCCCAGTTACCTGGCACACACCATGCACTCAGGGCAAGAAACCAACCTACCTCTTTGAACCTCCCCCTCCCAAACGTAAATTTCCTTGCTGCTGAGGAAGGACATGTCAAACTAACCTCCCATTCTTGCTGGGGGGAAAGAGGAAGGGTGGCACACAGTCCAGCTGCTAACTCTGAGGGTGAATATGCTGCTGAAGGGAAGATACCAGCTCTGAGATACAAAAGCGAGGCTGGGAGAGGGCCTGACCAGCAGTCCTATGTTCAAGGCTGCCATGAGGCTGGGAAGTTCAGGGTATAGAGAGAAGAGGCAAGAGATTACTGTATTATTTTTTAAGGGACGTCTTAAAAGCAATAACAGAAGTACTACCTGCTTGCCAAGAGGACCCACGGGTGAGGGCCACACCTACATCCTGACATGGAGGTAGCCCAGCAGCTTCTCAAAGAGAAGCTGCAGCACCCGCCTCTTCTCCCTGAGCCCTCTGTTCTTGTCTCAAGCACTGAAACTCTCCCATTAGCAGGGAGCATGGCAAAGAAAGTGATAAAGAAAGTTCACCCTAGAAACGGTAGCGGAGAGGTTCCCTCCTTACTAGATACTGACTGGCTGTTCAGATTCCAACAACTACACCAAGACCGGGCACTTTGGACTAACACATCTCCTTCCCTGGTCAGCAGTCCGACAGCTCTCACTACATTCCTGAAGGAGAGGGGAGGAGACCCAGGAGTCCTGTGCTATTGGGGACGACAGCTCCAACTTCCACAGGAAGCAGGCAAACTGAGTCTTCTTTCATTTAACAACCGTTCTCAACCCTGCCTGCGCATTTGCGTCACTTACAAAATGTAAATTAAAAAAAAAAAAAAATTAAAAAAAAAAAAGGGGAGGAAAAGAGGCCTGGGTTCTCCTCTGTAGATTCTGATTTCATTATCATTCTGGGGTAGGGCCAGGAGAGTAGGCCAGTTGAAAAGCTACCCAGCTGATTCTAACGTGCGCCAGGACTGGACAGAGAGTCTCTGCCTGAATGTGGGTATTGGGGGTGGTAGGGGATGATAATGGAGAGGCATCATGAAGAGCAGCAGAAGCTCCATCCTTCGTCTCTGGTCTGCTCTTAGAGATGGAATCAGTTGAGTGGCAGCTTTAAAAATAGGGAAAGGAGGGAGTAAGGAGAAAACATCAACTTTGACATTTACCTCTTCTTCAGGGAAGTGCTGAGCAGAGAGGCAAGAGCTAAAGATTAAGGGAAAACAAAAGGGCTCAACGTCCTATATGCAAGGGCAAAGAGACAACTGAGCCCCAAATTATTATCTCTTTAATATTCTCTGAAATGTATGGCCAGAGCACCCACAGGCCAAATAACTGTGTGACGTCTGGCCTCTACAAAGTGTTTGTCTGAGAAGGACTCCCGACCAGGAGAGACAACCACCTTCTCTTTTAAGTTCACAATCAAGAGTATGCCACTCCTCCCTGTGATTGCCCCAGTCAAGGCCAATGAAGTAGAAATCCATTTTTAAAAGGTCCTCTTAAAAAGACAAATGGGAAGCACAGTCTATAGACCAAGGAAGGAAATTAATCATGGCTGCCATCTGTTAAGCCCTCATTATGAGCCAGGCACTATGCTGATGAGAACCTACTTTCCTACACACTTTCCTAAGCAGGGAAGGGGTCGGCTGAGTAGAAAAGGGTCAACATACAAAATGTGGGCCTCAGAGGTCCTGGACAGTGACAGGAATGAACGTGCTTTCATCTCACTATTCCCACTTAGGACCACGTCCTTGGTCAGGAGAGCTGCCTGACACTGGCGTCCCCTCCAAGTCTCCCCAAGGATGTGGCCCCAGACACCCAGATGGCTGGCACCCTTCTGTCCTCCAGGGGCACCCACTCCACCAGTGCCTCAGAAATCTGGGGGCATGGGCTGGGGACAGTGTCATTACAGTGATTCGTAAGCTGGGAAAAGGCTGTCGGCTGGGGGTGGGGCTGGATAGAGGGATTAAAGATTTAGCAGAGACAAAAGGACAGAGAAACAACTGCCCATCACAGCACACCCCATTAAAAAGCAGATGAAAGGTCAGGCTTCTTACCAGCTCCTTGTGGTTTTCCCCAGAGGTGAGAAAATCAAAAGAGTTAAAAGGAAAGGGAGTGGGGAAATGGGGGTGAGGGAGGGAAAAAAAAAGACAAAATTGTTATTAGCAAATTGTCACATGCACTATATGATAGCTTCAAACACACTGCACCATAGGGCCCAGGGGAGCCTAGCAAAATTTGGGGGCCAAGAAATTTCAGCTGGAGTCACTACAAGAAGAACTTGGGACCCTTTCCTCTCTGGTGGTGAGAATGTCATGAAGCTCTGTCATTAGAAGCAGTGTAAGATTATCTGAGAACTATAGTGAGATGTTGCAAGCCAGTGGCATGGAACAGCAAAGTGGGGGCGGGGGGAGACAGGCAGAATGTGAAGCAGAGGCTGTGGGGATTCTAAGGATATGTAGCTGACTAAGGGTCCGTAATTCTCAAGGAGGGCCTTCATGGTTCAAGTCTCGCTGTCTCTTGGTTTCTCTAGTCTTGAAGAATGAGACATCTGGATGGCGGAAATCGGTCACAATGAGGGTGCCCGCATGGGTGGTTTGATATGACTTTAGGTTAAGCAGAACAAAATATGTCAGGAGATAGTGAAGTACCCGTTCTCATTCTCTGCTGCCAGAGGAGAGGCAGGGCACGTCCTCGCCCCTCAGATAGGTCAGTGTGTTTGTATCCATCTTGATTAGTTGGTAACTCACCCCCAGCACCGAGGGAACCAGAGCAATTCTGCCAGGATGTGCGAGCACAAAGAATCCAGAGGACACCAAGATTCACAGCTACCAGCCCATGTGCAGAAAATGTTTCTTCCACCCTCTGCTCACAAGATTCACAGAGGTTAGAGGGTGGACAAGGGGGGAAAGGTGAGAGAACTTCAAAGAGGCCTTCTTTTAGTCCAGCCACAGAGATAAGCCTCTCCCTTCTAGGCAAGATGGGTAAGGAACTGCCAGGAGGGGAAATCTAGCTGTATGCCCTGCCTCTCCAGGAGCTCTACTGATGGGCACGTAGAATCGTGGAAGGTTGAAGATGGTTATGTATATATGACGATGCATGGAGGGACAAAGACAAGTGCTTCCTGCCCCAGAGAGTTCAGCTAGACACACCTGAACCTCAACCTCTCCATCCCGTCTGATGCCAGGGTCCAGCAAAGCCAGGACTCCTGTTTCAGCTCACGGTCAAGGCAGATCCAGACCCTGTGGTCTACAGTGGGATGTCTCTGCACAGAGGGAGTGTTAAGTACTCACAGGTGCACACATGCAAACACACAAGGGGAGGCACACACACACCACCTTTCTCTTGCTTGCCCTGCCAAGCTAAAACCAGCTTGGGAGAAACTCAAGGAGAGAGAGAACAATGAGCTGTAAGTTCAAGTTCAAATCATGAGGAACAAGCAGAATGCGGGAGGATAGAAAATCAGAGAAAATGAAAAATGGTATATTAGTTTGTAAATAGTATATACCACCTTCAGGTCTGTCCTTTGGGTGCACTGTGGGATGATGAGTTTTTAGGCATAATTCCTATAACTTAGAGTTTTAACAGCCACCACGGAAACAGTCCATTCAGCCACCTCGATTGGAAAATTCTAAGTGCCCTGATCTCAGGTACCAGCTTACCTGGTACATGACTCCCAGTCCCTTCTCACTAGTGGACCCCCTGACTCCCCAGGGCTGTTTGGCTAAATGGCTGTGCCTCAGAGGGCAAGACCTGAGGTTCTAGATCAGACAGGGAAAGAGGCCACTGCTGCTCTCTGAGCCTGTTCAGGCTCTTTGCCAACACTGCAGCCAGAGGGACTTCAGAACCATGATGACAAGGAAGTTGGAGAGTGCTGTAGAATAAAACTGTCCAGGATGGATCAACATAATGCTGACCATCCACCCATTTCTAAAGGAGGGGTACAGAAACAGAAAGACTCATGAAAACACAAATAACCCACATTACTACCTTAAAATTACATATAACGCTCCTTTCCCATCCCATTTACCATTGTCTAAAGGCTTAGCATAGGGAACATTAAAATGAGTTTGCCCCAGGGATAGTCTACACATAGCTAAGAAGTGAGGACTGTGATTATCCCCCTTGTTCTCTACCCTTGTCTAGAATGGCTAACAGTTACTTCTTTTCTCTTAACTTCATTTCCGTCTAAGGAGGAGAAAGCCAACCCCTTCTAACTTCAGCCCCTAAATGCCTCATATGCAAAAGCAGTCCTAGCCTCCATGTTTCTATTCCATCCTCCACTGGACAGTTTTATTCTGCAGACCTCACAAGGGAAAGAGACAATGATTCATGGATCAGAGTTGTACTTCCAAACCTTGATTAATGATTTTTGAACACAAGGCCAGCAGGCCCCTTAGTGACCCAGCTAGGGACTCAATAGAATTTAAAATGATTAGCTACAACAATAGTACAGTGACAGAGCATTGCATGCGAGATGGCAGATGAAAGAAAAAACATGCAGAGAAGAAGCATCGAATGGTCTTACTTGTGCAAACTAGTGTCCAGGCAAGGTGGTGAGGAGGGAGGATGGGGGAAGCATTAGGAAAAACTCAGGTAAGTTCCAGAGCGCCAACAGTCAGTGAACACAATCAAGCAAACTCTAGGATATCTCAAACTATAAGGAAAAGAACGTACTGTTTCTCATCTTAGGCTGGTGGAGTGTCCAGCAGTATCTCCCCTTTGGAGAACAAGCCTCTGCCAGGACCCTGTCAAACTGTGGCTATAGGTCATTTCTTCCCCTTTCCCATGGCATTGGAGATGGATAAGGCATCAAGGGAGAAACTATATCCTGTTTCTAGTGAGATTTTCTGAATTTACTCTCCTTGTTCCAGCAGTTCAAAAGCCAGGAGCACAATGCCTCACAGACCCAAGGTAGACTGTGGGTCCAGCAGGGAGGAAATTCCAGTCGGGAATTAGCTTTCCTGACGAGACATTTTAAGAAAAGTCTCCAGGGGCGCCTGGGTGCATCAGTCGTTAGGCGTCTGCCTTCAGCTCAGGTCATGATCCCAGGGTCCTGGGATCGAGCCCCGCATCGGGCTCCCTCTCCCTCTCCCACTCCCCCTGCTTGTGTTCCCTTTCTCACCGTCTCTCTCTCTGTCAAGTAAATAAATAAATGATCTTAAAAAAAAGAAAAGTCTCCAAACAAGCCCATCGTCCAAATCAACCTAGGAGTGTCTGAAATGCAGATGAGATTCTCCTACATTGAAGAGGAAAGGGCTAGACTGTGCAGCCGTCTGGCCCATTTATTTTATAATATTTTACTTCCTGCTAAAATTGTTTTAAAGGAATAGTAGGAAAATCAGGATCATCTTTAGCAAAACTAAAACCTTTTATACTACTCTCCTCCCCCATCTTCTCCACTATGGGAATTGCAATACTTTTATGTTTAAATTAAACTAGCAATTACAATCTTTTTTTTTTTTAAAGATTTTATTTATTTATGTGAGAGAGAGAGAATGAGAGAGAGAGCATGAGAGCGGGGAGGCTCAGAGGGAGAAGCAGACTCTCTGCCGAGCAGGGAGCCTGACGTGGGACTCGATCCCGGGACTCCAGGATCATGACCTGAGCTGAAGGCAGTCGCTTAACCAACTGAGCCAGCCAGGCGCCCGCAATTACAATCTTTAAGGGCTATGAGAGGACATTATTTCCTTCAGCAGCTCAATTTTTTCCACAGTGGAGCAATCAGAGGAAGGAGGTTAAAAGAGTGAGGGTCAACACACTTTGATTATTCCTTTAAATAAAAACCTGGAGATCCCCCAAAAGGTTCCATTAGAAGCTGGTCATATTGGTTGTCTTCAGGGAAGGGACCTGAGTGGTGGCAGGCAGGGGTGGGAAGAGACTTTTGTTCTATGTGCATATATTATCTATTTTAAAAATGAATCCGATTAAAGTTGAAAATAATCTGGAGACTAAGGCAGAACATTCTGTTGTCAGGGGTTAAGAAGGTGACTGAAAACCTCATGGTTCAGCCACAGTACTGGTGATGTGCACTGTCATCGGGGCTAGGTCTTGGGAAGGCAGGTGAGAGATAGGCTGCTAGTGAGAATCTGGCCTCACAGACATGAGGTTTCTGGACTAAGTACAACCCACTTCTCTTGAAGTTGCACATTTACATCAATATTAAGAGCAGTAACAGAACCGTTACCCAGCTGACTTCCCGAAGGCTGCCCTCCTAAGGCCCACAGGGACACCCAGAGGCCAGAGACATTAGCTGACATCAGTAAACATCTCAGCACATCCCCCCCTTCCTGAAGCAACCGAAGGTCTCCCCATCCTACTCACTCCTGCCTAGTGATGAAGAGTCATTTAGCTGAGCCTTAGGTGACGGAGGCAACTCGACTCTTCTTGTAGTTACCATCCAGCTCCTATGCACTGCTATACCATCATTCTGGGCAGTATGCTGCAGGAAATGAATACTTCTGGTATCCCTCCCTATCAGCCGCCCCACTAGGTACTACTGAAATAGGCTGCTCAGGCTCAGTGGGGAGAAACAGCCAATCAGGGTTGCACATTCAAGTGCTTCCATGCCTGTCATCATCTTCTTAAGAAATGTCTCAGTTCTTTCAAAAGGAAAACTACAATGTATTTTTTGTTTTGGAAGGGGGATTGCTGTGATACTGCCCATTCGTATCACAGTCAGTGACAAATGGACAAACTTCCATTTATTATCTCACCATGAAGCCATGATACTTTATAGGCAGAGGCCTAGGCCCGAGTTGAACAGTCTCTGAAATGGGTTAGAGGACTGAAGTCCTCAGCTTATACACTCCTGCTCTGTGAGGTCAAAGACAGCTTCCTAATAACATACATCTTGGAGTGACAGGTGCACACCCAGGTCCTGGAGCAATGACAACATCAGCGTTATCTCCAGATACTCAAGCTTGGGGGACAGACTGACATGCCAGCAAGTACAGAAGCCACAAGGAACACACCACTGAGAGAGGAGACAGGGAAGGTGTTCCCACAAAGTAAGAACCACTTCCACATGGGGGAAATCAAATAAGCAATAAGTGAGTACACCAAGCCATACATTAGAAGCCAGCAGCCAGCATTCTCCAGGACTAACCAGCCCCACAGATAGAGCCACAGACTTACAAACAAACATACGGAACCTGCTTCATCAATGTGACCTTAGCCCAGCTCTCTTTGGAATAGAACCTAAACCACATCTTGTAAAAAATGCTAATAGAGGGGCGCCTGGGTGGCTCAGTCGGTTAAGCGTCTGCCTTTGGCTCAGGTCATGATCCCAGAGTCCTGGGATTGAGCCCCGCATCAGCCTCCCTGCTCAGCAGGAAGCCTGCTTCTCCCTCTCCCACTCCCCCTGCTTGTATTCCTTCTCTCGCTGTCTCTCTCTCTCAAATAATCTTAAAAAAATGCTAATAGACCATTGTTCCCCTTGGTACTTACATACAAGTTTTTACTATGTTGATTTCCATTCACTCCATTTTGTTTATTCCATGTTTCCTATCCTATATGTATCCTAACTCCACCACCATTAGTCTGGGGCATCCTTAAAGGCAGGGACATTTCTTCCTCTGCATTGCACAAAAACCAACACAGAATGAATACATTCAATAAACAGTGATAAGTGGTTCCCCTCATGGTTAAAATGTGTCCACAGCTAATTTCTTCCTTAGAGTTCTTCTTAGATCTGAAAGTACTAAGGGACTCTCCTTTGCTGCTAGAAAATATTTATGTTCTTCCTCAAATTTGTTTTGCTCTGACCAGATCCCTTATATTTCTAAAATCACATCATTTTCTCACTCCTTGCTCAATGGATACTAGGTGTTCAGGAAAAAGATGATTCCTCTATACTTCAAAATCTAGCTCTTGGTAGGATACTAATGAAAATGTATCAAGTGAAATATTTTATGAAATCAAAGGCCTAGTTCCTAACCTCAAGTAGTTTTTAAGTGCTCAGGCTTCATGATTCATTACTGTAGACTAGCACCCAGGGGCCTACCTAAATCACTAGTCCCAAACTAAACTGTTTTGAGATATTTCAACTTTTATGTAAAAGACCCAAGGATCAGGTCTTGTTAGTTGTGATTCCACCAACATGGCTCTCCGTCCTGGCATTGTTCACTGGTGGCTGTAAGCCTGCAACCTACATACCTCCCAGGCTGGGTTGGCATACCCGCTTATTGCTGTGGCTTGCCAGAAAAAGGAAAGGGTCTGCCTGGGGGAGAGAGGTCAGGGTCCATAAGAGTCCTGAAGCAGCACATAGTCTTACCGCATCAAACTCGGCTTGATCATCCTCGGGTAGGTCGCTGGTTTCGTAAACATCTGGCTCGTTCCTGGCCTGCAGACAGAAGCAGTGACCACCCCACCTCATTACCCAGCATCCACCAATACCCCTGGACCCACTCCATTTGAATAAGCTAACAGAGAAGGCAGGCTGTGAGGCCAGGATTCTGTCCCTTCTCTTCCACCTGCCCACTGAACTGTATGTCAGTTCCCATGTCTTAGAGGGGTGAGGATGACAGGAGGCACAACTGGGACCTCATGGTAAGTGGTGAAAGTAGGTGATGACAAAGATGTGACCCTGAATATGAATGGGGGCGGGCTCTTGGCAATCATTATGTCCAAAGTAGGAGAGGGCTATCTTCGAATTAGGCCCTGTATACCATTACCCTGGCACAAAGGTTGAGAGTGACTCAGGACCTTAGTATCCAAGGTCCTGTGACCCAACCCCCACCCTTGAGAATGCAGGCAGGGCAGCACAAAAGGAGGGTACAGGCTGGCACGTGCGGGGTGGCGTGGGGGGGGGGGGTCCCAGAGGGCAGAGTTCTCTATCTGGCACTAGAAGGATTCTGTCACGGTAACCTTTTCTTTGGCAGGGTGAAGGCCATCACCAAGTGGCCTGGTATGTGTGTTTGGGGTGGAGATGGTGGGGGGAGGGGCCTTATGGGGAGATTTGGGGAGACACGGGTGATGCTGACACGGATGGTAGAAACACTTGGGCACAAGTGGTAAGCCCCCAGAGACGATTTCTGGGCGGAGAAACCGGCCACTGCCGGAAAAGGGGCCTGGTAAGCCATTCCGCGGCCGGACCAAGTCGGGTCGGAAGAGTTCGGAGGGTACTGTGGCCCGCCGGGGAGCCAGAGGCTGGAGCCCTGGGGCGGAGGAAGGGCTGCAGGCGGGAGGGGTCACGGGTTAGTGTCTGTTGGGGGTCCTTAGTAGGTCGGGGGTGCGGTCCTGGGGAGCCGGGGTTGGCCCTGTACTCACAATGCCGGGAAGGTCGGCGTATTTAGGGTCCGCCATGGCGGCGGCGAGGCGGGGTTGGGGGACCGGGGCCTCGGTGAGCCGGGGCCGCTGTTCGGGTAGGGGAGAGGCTGGGTCCGGGTCCCGGGCTAAGGCGGCGGCAAAGGGAGCGGCGGAGGAGGCGGAGGAGCAGGAAGTCTCGCGACAGGAATCGTACAGGAGAGAGAAGGGTAAGGCAAAAGTCGCGAGAACAGCCCGCTACCACACCCCTGGAGAGGCTGGGATTGGCGAGAATACGGCCAGGGAATGAGGTAATGGCGGGGGGACGCCGCCTGGGATTGTGGGATGTGTAGTCTTGGACCACTCGGATTTGGACGGAGAACGACAATAACGCGCTTTGGGAGTTATCTCACACGACTTTTTATTTCATTTTTACATCAAGTCTATGAAAAAATATTTTATAATTCCTGTTTTTCAGATGAATACGTTTGGGCTTCCAGAAATTAAATGGCTAGATAAAAAGAATACATCCTGTCATGCTGTGGCACAGAAAGGACTTCAAAAACAATAATAGCAAGTAAAATTTAGTAAGGGCTTAGTCATGTTAGGAATGAAAACATTAAGTAATCTTCTCGAGTTAGAGCTATTAGATGAAGTACAGGACACCTAGTTAAATTTGAATTTCAGATCAACAACTAATAGTTTTCTGTTTGTTTGTTTTTAGTGTAAGTATGCCCCATATCATATTTGGGACATACTAAGACACACACACACACACACACACACACACATTATTAGTTTTTTATTTGAAATTCAAATTTAACGGGACATCCTGTTTTTGTTTTTCAAATCTGGAATTTTATTTCAAGCTCATAAATAGGTAAGTGGTGGCTGTATGTCTGTTGGAACACCCTCTGTGCTCTTAATCACTTCACTAATAGTTTTCAGACTTCTGAATTTCACAGCTCAATAAAATTAAAACCACAGCAACCCTGGGGCGCCTGCCTTCAGCTCAGGTCTTGATCCCAGGACCCTGGCATCTAGCCCCAGGTGGGTCTCCCTGCTCCCTGCCTGCTTCTCCCTCTGCCCCTCCCCCTGCTCATGCTTTCTTTCTCTCTCAAATAAATAAAATCTTTAAAAAAATAGAACAACAGCAACCCTTTCTGAGGATGGACATAGTACTGCTACCTTTTAATTTTGTCAACTAAGTGCATTAGAAAAAGAAAGCCTACTGTTTACTATAGCCATCATTTCTTACTAGAAAAGTAGGAAGGACATACTCTCAAGAATGAAAGACAGTCCCTTGAAACTGAATAAATCTAGCTTTATGAAAAACTTGCCGCATTGTGTGTGGGTGTTTTTTTTTGGGGGGGGCATACCCAGCAAACTTTTTTCCTGACCTTCCATAGACAAGCTTTTTTTTTTTAAAGCAGTTTTTTTTTTTTTAAGATTTTATTTATTTATTTGACAGAGAGAGACAGCGAGAGAGGGAACACAAGCAGGGGGAGTGGGAGAGGGAGAAGCAGGCTCCCCGCAGAGCAGGGAGCCCAATGTGGGGCTTGATCCCAGGACCCTGGGATCATGACCTGAGCCGAAGGCACTTAACAACTGAGCCACACAGGCGCCCCCCTTTTTTTTTTAGACAAGCATTTTTGAAACTCCATTAAGGCTGCCACCCTGGAACCCCTAGGGGCCTGAGTTTGGGATGTTTTCCATAATGTTTCCTGAGCTTGCAGGATGCTGCAACACTTAGAAATAGTGCCAGACCAAGTGACTGGAGAGATGCTTGTGTTCCGGAGTTTGGAACTCATTGTCATTCTATGCATACTCTCCTGGCTCCTCTCCAAACCTCTACCCCTCTTTCTACAGAGTCCTACTGCCTTCCTATCCAGTTTCTTATGCTGGACCCATTTCCTTCAGTTTCCTTAAGACTCAAGGTGGGTGAGAGGCATAGGCCCAATGTGCGGAAGCCCTCATCTGAGTTCTGAGTGGTTACTTCTTGTCTGGCCAGGCCATCATTCTCTCATTCTTGCCTCATAGTGTCCAAGTGACCTTAGACAATTGCTAAGCAGAACCTCCATCCCCTCCTCCCGTTTTCCATCACCATGCTCCTTCCCTTGGCCTAGAGCCTCAACTCCTGCAGTCTAACTCTCTGTTGGCCAGCAGAGGCCTATGACGTGGAGAGAAATCAATTTGGTCCGCTTCTAGGTGGTTCTGCCCAGGGGCTGCAGCAGGAGTCTGACCTGAGGGGAGGAAGGATAAAGAATCTCCAAGGCTTGGCTTTTTTTTTTTTTTTTTTGCTAGGGAAGGGGGAGAAACAAAGCAAGCCCTGAGAAAGGGGCTGGGGTGTTGGGACTCTATCCAATGGTAACTTGGACAGGAAACACGTAGGCGCTGAAACCTGTCTGAAACCTAAATGCAGATGTCTGCCCTATTGGTTCTCTCTCAAAGCCCCTGTGGCCTTCCCCATCCCCATCATTACTCCCCCTTCACTGTTTTCTGACTCCCTTTCTCTTGCAAAAGCTTCTCCTGCCCACCTGCATCCCAGCCCCAACCTATGAGGCAAAAATGAGAATTTTATCCGTTTCTGAATTCTGATAGCCCAGAATCAGAGTTTGCCTTCCTTCACATTGGGGACCTGGTGTGTATACTGGGGAGAGAGCGCACCTTTGGACGTAGAAGGGGAAGGGACTTGCCTCTCCCCTGACATTGGTGTCTGAAAAATGGAACCTGGACACCCACCCCCACAGGGGTACTGGCAGCCGCCCTTGAAAGCTGAGTGGGTTGGGAATCTGTGTGAGGGGGTTGGGGACGGGGAATGAGAAGTGTGCTCTCAGTTTGGAGAGGATGGTGACAGGGGCGGGGCGGGGGTGGGGGAGGAGGGTGTCCCGGAATAAAAGGGGTGGAAACGCCGTCGACTCTCTTCCCTACCCCGGCGACAGGCCCACCTCAGGCCCCTTATCCCTTCCAGAGGGGTGGAGTCCGAGGGAAGGACAGGCAGGCCGGGGAGGTGGGGCGGTGGGATGCGGCGAGGGACTTGGGTGGGGAAGGGGTGAGGGCGAGGTTACCTAGGAGCGTCAGGGGTGGGGGAGGAGGCGAGAGGAACGGAAAGGTGCCCCCTCGCGTGGACGCCCAGCCGGAGGCCCCCCGCGAAGGAAGCCCCGCCCACCCGGCGGCCGCCGCCCCGCCCAGGCCCGCAGCGCGGCGCTGCAGCGCGAGGGGCGGAGAGGCAGAGCGCCGGGAGAGGACCAGACGCCCAGGTCGCCCGCATCCCCGTGCCGCAGGAGCGAGCACGCGCGCCCCGGCCCTGCTCTCCAGCCTTCGCCCGGGCGCCCCACCTGCTTTCTCGGCTCCAGAGACCGAGCACCTGTCCTCCGCCTCGGCCCCAGCTGAGCACCCCTCCTCTGGAGCGCACACCGCCCCTGCAGCCCGAGAAGTGCCCGTCGCCGGCGACCACCATGGCGGAGACCAACAACGAATGTAGCATCAAGGTGCTCTGCCGATTCCGGCCCCTGAACCAGGCAGAGATTCTGCGGGGAGACAAGTTCATCCCCATTTTCCAAGGGGACGACAGCGTCGTTATTGGGGTGAGTGTCGCCCCGGGAGGGAATTTCGGGTAGGGGTCCGCAAGATGGATCTCCCCCGCCCCCGCCGAGTCTTCGCCCCGGGCTGTCACTCTGCGCCCCCTCCCCGTCGCTCAGCCTCCATCCTCCCCGCCGCAGCCCCTCCCCTCCCCTGCATCAGGATGGCTGGGTGTGGCCTGGCCAAGCGGGCAGCCAGGTCTCCGCAGAGTGGGAGGGGGCTACTTCCTCGCAGTCAGGGGACCCATCTCCCCTTTGCTGCTCGCTGCAGCGTCCCCACCCCTTAGAGCCAGTCCCGTGTTTTTCTGATGTTTTGCCTCTCCCCTAGGAAAAGCGTATCTTCCCTTTGTTATTGGCTCAGATCTCTACCCCCACCTCCCAGGAAGGGAGGGGGTAGACTAGTGGATGGGCTAGATGGGAGGTGGGCAGTCCAGGGTCTCTGCGGGTGGAGGTATGAATGAGAGTGGGCTCTAAGACCCAGCCCTCCATCAGCCCCTGAAGTAGTTACAGCCTAGACTTGGGCGGAGGGCACAGGTCTGATGAAGGGTTTTCTGAGAAAGAAATACATTGATGCCACACCCAGTTTGGGAAGGGGGCTCTGGGGTCCTAAGGGAATGTCTGTCTTTCCCTCCCAGGTACAGTAGGAAGAGGATTTCAGACACCCCAGTTCCCACTAACAAATAAAAATAACCAGATCCTGAGGTCTTAATAAGTACTTGCTTATTCATCCTTTCTCTTGATGATCCAGTAAAAAGTAGCAAGCTGTTTCTACCTCATCATGACAGCTCTACCCATGGAGGAGATCTTATTAAGAAGGAGAACTAATATTTACTACGGGTTTGTTACTCAGCATGTATTGTTTAATCCTCAAAACAACACTCTGAAGTAGGTACCAATATTTCCATTTTACAGATGAGGAAATTGAGGCCCAAAGAATTTGAATGACTTTCTCAAGGTCACCCTGTTAATTCATGGATCTGAACCTAAATCTCCAACTCCAAAGCTCATGGCTTTTCCTCTATATCACACTGCCTCTGCAGATTTCTCTTCTCGACCTTTATTTGTCATGGCCCAAAGGGAATTCCTAGGGAATTCTTCACCCACCCCTCCTTTACCAGGTTGGTAGGGAGTGTTAGGCTATGGGGTGAAAGGATCTGGGATCAAGTCCTGTAGGGCTTGAGGGGTCCTGGGCCAGGAAACTGTAGCCAATCTGAGAAGGGAGGGGCACATATGACAGCTGTCCTCAAGGTCAGGGACACTGTTTATATATCTTTGGTCCACAGTGCTTGGCCCAAGGCATGCTTATTAAACGAATGAAGGAAAGATGGGGAAGGAGCGTGGGCCCTCTGAATCAGTGAGAATGGGACTTTGAGTAAACATGCCTTAGGAAGAGCCTGCTTACATGTCCCGTCCCCAGGGGCCCCAGTCTGTCACCATGCTGAGCTCTCACCCACTGAACTCAAATGGGTGCTTCTGCCTTGTGTGTGTGCTTACATATGTGTATGTTCACCATATCGAGAGGGCCCCTGTCTCTCTTGGCCTCAAGGACCTTAGGCCTTACAGTCTGGTCAGTGTGGCCAGGCTAAAATAATCGGTCCTGGGGGCTCCACTCCAAGTAGTCTGGACAACAGGCATTAGCTGTGAGAGTTGGAGCTTGAGGTTTCCCTGAGACATGAAGGCTGAGAAATAGGAGGGAGGTGGTCATAGGGGTGCATATCCACAAAAGGCTTCTACTTTGAAGCCTAGCTTCCTTGGTTTAGTTCTTTCAGGTAAGTCTGAACAAACTCCTTTAGGTTCTCGGGCCATCCTAGTGTGGCGGGCATGTGGCATGGGGTGATGTTGGGAGAAGGAGTGGTGGTATTGATCTGTTGAATTCGCAAAACAGGAAAGACACTGTAGAAGGGGGAGAGAGGCAGAGAGGCCCAGGGCCCCCTGCCAATTCAGATTCTATCTTAGTTCCACAGCTGGTCTTCCCTTGCCTATTTTGCCTGATATTTGCAGGGCTACACCTTTGTCTCACTGTGTATCTTCCTTTGCCCCAGCCCTTCCTGTCAATCTCTCCAGCTGAGATAGATGCTTATGGGGGGCCATTTTGTCTCAGGCAGCGTCCTTGGAGCTGGCCTTCCCAGCCTGACTGTTCATTGCTCATTTGGAAGGAGGAGGGCTCTAGGAGAAGGGATTTGGAGGCAACCCTCAAGGGTCCCACCAAGAGAAGGAAATCTCCTACCCCCTCTCCTCTTTCCTCCTCTCACTCCCTTTGGGGCCCAGCATCTGAGGAATTAGTGGAGGAAGCTGCTTCAGGAAGGTGAGGGAAGAGGGAAGGGGGAGACAATAGTCTCTCCAAACCCAGCCCCTGCTCCTTTCTCTGGTGGCTCTCCTCTCTGCCTCTGCGGCACTGAGGCTACCTCAGGGCTCCAGAGTCTCAGATGCTCGTGGGCTTTTTCTGCCCGGCAGAGGGTAGGAGAATAAGCTGGAAAGACAGCTCTTTCAGCCTCATCCCTCCCCCATGCCCCTGACTTCTCCCAGGAATCTGGAGGATGGGGCTTAGCCAAAGTTAATGGCCTGAGTCATAGTAGAAGGGTGTCTGGGTCACTGTCTGTGGGCTGTGTACCTTGTTTTGCTCTTTATGTCACTCAGAATCCAGTGTGACTTTTTCACTGGATGCATTTAAGTGTCCCTCGGCCCTGGTTTCGGTGGGCAGAGTGTCCCGGTGCCTGCCGTCTGGGCCGCTGCCTCTATACCAGACGTGGGAGGGATGACAGTGAGGGAAGACCCATACATTCTGCTCCTCTGTCCCTATTCCTCTCCCTCATTCATTCAAGTGTCCATCATATTCTTTCTCCCTCAGATCTCCTAGTTGGTTAGCAGGTTCTTAAGCAGCAAAAATCCAGGACTATCCAGTACCTCATTTGGAAACGCTAGGTTGGGATCTGCAGGATTACTGAATCAGAGTCAATATTGTTTAGGGTGGCCCAGGATTCCTTTGATATCTGAAGAGGGGGAGCAGGTCTCCCTTTCGCTTTGGGGGAGTCTCATAAAAGAAAATGGAGAGGGGAGGTAATGTTCACCGTGGCCAGTGTCTCTCCAGCATTACCATGGCAACAATCCCCAGGGGTGTCACCATGGAAATCAGGCCTGGTGCTCAGAAGTTCAGCCTCTACCAAGTGCTTTACTAAGGGTGGAAAAGGTTGGTCATCTTGGGACCCCTGATCTTAGGCCCTCTCATTAGCTTTAGTCAGTTCACATAATGGAAAACTACCGAAAGGTGCTGGGAGACACAAAACACCCGTTTGAGTTCAGTGGGCGAGAGCTCAGCATGGTGACAGACTGGGGCCCTTGGGGATGGGACATGTAAGCAAGAGACAACAAGGAGGCTTGGGTGGGTTTAGGGAGAACGGAGCCCTGGGCTGTGGGATTCTGAAAGGGAGCTCTCTGGAGAAGGCTGTGAGGGGTGCTTAGATTGCTGTGGCGGGGGGCGGGGAGTGGATCTCAGGGGGTGTTCCTCAAAGGTGGAGCATCTCCCTGAGTGTTGCTAATGAAACTATTCTCCCAGTCTCCGACACTGGCATGGTGAGGGGGTTCCTGGGAGAGGATAGGTGGGAGAATCTCATACTTCTGAAGATGGGGTTGAGGTTGGAAAAAGGGAGTGATGCAGGGCTTCAGTTCTTGGATGACTATGGCACTATCGGTCTGGATTCAGATTGCTTGGGTTTGAGACCATGTGCTACCGTTTCTCAGCTGTGTGTCTGTGGGCAAGCTACTTTACCTCTCTGAACCTCAGTCTCCACATTTATAAAATGGAATAATAATAGTACCTTCTAGGATTGCTGTGAGCATTAAATGAGGTAATGCATATACATTGCTTAGAACAGTGCAGGCACATAATAAACTCCTGATAAGAGTTAGATGTTATTATTTTTTTTATATATGCTGTGTCCCCACAAGCTAGACTTTGACACACTGGGAAGTAGTTAACCTTTCCCCTTCTTACTAGTTGTTTCATCCCAACATCCAGGTCTCTAATATCTTCTTGCTCTCTTCCTCCATCAATATCTGTGTTTTGACAAATATTTATGAAGGACATCCTGTGGGCCAAGGACTGTGCTTGATGTTGGGGATTTACAGAGAATCCCTGCCTTCAAGAAACTCTTGGTCTACATGGTGATCCAGTCTGTAAAGTGGTCTGGGCAGATACCTGAGAGGGGGCATCAGAAACGGCTTTAAAAAAAAAAAATCAGTAGCTTTTGCAAACTATACACACTCAGATTCTGGTAAGAAACCTCCCACAGCATACGACAGTCCGACTCAAAGTAATTGTGTGTCATGAGAAATAAATAAATAATGGTGATGTTTCCCATGTGAGTAGTCTAGAGGCAGAAAAAAGTAGAAAACCACTGGTCTAGTTATTCTCATCAAAAGATCTGACAAACAAATTCATCTTGAGTATAATCAATGGAAAATTACAAAGAAATTTACAATTTAACAGAAATAAAAATCTTAAGATAAAATAATGAACTAGACTTGGGATTTAAGGGCCTAGTCTAGAGTAGGGAAGTGGTAGCAGACCTTTCAAGAACCTCTGAAATTATAATGTGTCTGTGGCTTTCCATGCTCACGAGTTTACCAAGTGAACCCATTTTTAGTTCTTGGATATCTTTTATCTTCACAGTACTGAGAACACCACCCTTATACTCTCTCTGGTCTCTTTCTTCTTCCCAGCGCAGGCTGCAGGAAAGGGGTTCCTCAGGTAGCAATTGCCTTCAGCACTTGGAGAGCGCCCTCCATTTTAATGCATCCACAGCCTTCTCTGGAATCCTATAATTGGGAATGTTTGTGAGAGAGAGAGAGAGAGAGGAGGAGGGAGACAGAGGGAAAGGCAGAGAATGTGTTGGTGCCCATGTTCCCAGAAGGGAAGAAGGGAGGGGCAAAGTTGGCTTGAGAGTTCTATTTAATCCCCTTTGGCTGCATTCCTGGCTTCAAGAAGCATAGATAGACATTGGTGGAGAAGAGGCTAGAGTCATTGAGCTGAGATAGACATGTTTTGTTTGTTTCTGTTTCTTGGCCAAGGATAGGAGCAACACTGAGTTAGATTACAATTCAAGAATCAAGTTTCAACAAAAGATAAATTAATTAAATTAAATTAAAAAAGAAAGATATTACCACTGAGGAGGACAGGCATTAATGCTACTTTAAAGCTGTTTTCTTCTGGTGACAGACTGGGGCCCTTGGGGATGGGACATGTAAGCAAGAGACAACAAGGAGGCTTGGGTGGGTTTAGGGAGAACGGAGCCCTGGGCTGTGGGATTCTGAAAGGGAGAATTTTATTTTGTGTAATAAGGATATTATTCTTTATAATGAAGTGTAATATGAACCATTCAGATAAAAAGGATGAAAATTCACAAAGCCCTATGAGTACCCCATAAACTCACTCAAACCTTTAAAAAAAAAGTAGATTTTTAAAAAATAATATTAAACATAGTCTGATTACAACATTAAAATGTTTTAATTGTTGACAAAATCAAAAACAAAGAGAAGCATATACAAGAAACTAAAAATCACTCAAAATCCCACCACCCCAAGAAAAACACTGTTAACAATTTAATGTATTTGTTTCCAGTGAGTTTTTGCTGCATATACACATATGTTAATTTTAATAAAAGTGTATCATAAACTATATATTGTTTTGTAACTCAGCTCTTTCACTAACATAATACCATGACTACTTTACCATTACTAAATATTTTACATAATTTTATGTATTTTTAAAAATGTTTCATTTTTACATAAATCTTAACATGCACATGTGACAAAATTCAAATGATATAAAAATGTATACAATGAAAAGTAAACCTCTTTCCTACCTTTCTTTTCTAGCCACCCAGTTCCCCTTTCAGAAGGCAACCTTTTTACCAGTTTCTTATGGGTCTTTCTAAAAGCATACTATACATTTATAAGCAATTACATATATATGCGCATATACTTTAAAAAAATTTTTTTTATTTGTTTTAAGCAATCTCTATACCCAATGTGGGCTTGAACTCACAATCCCAAAATCAAGAGTTGCAAGCTCTACTGATTGAGCCAGCCAGGTGCCTGGCATATACTTTTTTTTTTAAGAAGAATGGTAGCATAGTATGCATACTATTCTGTACCTTGCTTTTTTTTTTTTTTAAGATTTTATTTATTTATTTGAGAGCGTGAGAGAGAGAGAGAGACAGAGCATGAGGCGGGGAGGGTCAGAAGGAGAAGCAGACTCCCCGCTGAGCAGGGAGCCCGATGTGGAGCAGGAGGACCCTGGGATCACGACCTGAGCTGAAGGCAGACGCTCAACTGACTGAGCCACCCAGGCGCTCCAGCTTTTTTTTTTTTTTTTTAACTTAACAATGAGTCTAGGAGATTCTTCCTTATCAGCACATAAAGATATATCTCATTCTATTTTTTTTTAAAGATTTATTTATTTATTTATTTGACAGAGAGAGACACAGCGAGAGAGGGAACACAAGCAGGGGGAGTGGGAGAGGGAGAAGCAGGCTTCCCGCTGAGCAGGGAGCCTGATGCGGGGCTCGATCCCAGGACCCTGGGATCATGACCTGAGCTGAAGGCAGATGCTTAATGACTGAGCCACCCAGGAACCCCATATCTCATTCTGTTTAACAACTGTATAGTTTGTTGTAGAGTTATGCCATAATTTATTTAACCAGGTCCCTATTAATGGACTTTTAGGATTATCCTAATAAGTTGCTATTACAAACAATTGAATGACCTGTATATATATAAATACTGCATATGTCTATAGGATACATTTTTAGAAGTTAAGGTCCTAAAGTATATGCACTTAAAAATTTAAGAACTGGTTCCAAACTGCCTCTCATAGAGTTGCCCCTGGTCTGTATGTGCCCTCTCCAATGCAGTGCATTGTCAAAATATTTTATTTTGTCCACTTTGATAGATTAAAATGGTATTTCATAGTTTTAATGTGCATTTCTCTTATTAATAATGAAGTTGTGCATCAACCAGCCATTTTTAAGAGCCATTATAACATCATTTTATGATGTTATATTTTATGAGAGCACTTATTGAGGTATAGTTTACATACACTGAGTGCACAAATCTTATGCAAATGGTTTGATGAATTTTATAACATATTTTGACACCCATGTAACCACTACCCAGATAGAAATCTAGAGTATTTCTATCACCCCTGAAAGCTCCTTCTTGCCCCTGCCTATCAGTATCGCTCCCAGGCATCCACTATTGTGACTTCTATCACTAGCTAAATTTTGTCCTTTCTTGAATTTCATACAAAGGGAATAATACAGTATGTGCTCCCTTGTGTTTGAGTTCTTTTACTAACACACTTTTGAGATTTATTGATGTTCTATTATGACATCATTTTATTTTATTTTATTTTATTTTATTTATTTATTTTATTTTAAGTAGGCTCCACGCCTACTTGGAGCCCAGTGCAGGGCTTGATCTCATGACCCTGAGATTGAGACCTGAGCTGAAATCAAGAGTTAGACATGTAACCGACTGAGCCACCAGGCACCTCTATTATGACATCATTTTAAACAGCAACAAAGAATAAAAATATACACACGCCATTATTTAATCAATTCCTTATGTTAACCAGTCCCCTAAATATTATTCTTTTCAGTTGTTTTCAATTTCTTGTTATTATAAGACAGTGCGATAATAAACGTTCTTGTAACTAAATATTTGCCAAAAATATTTTCATGGTATAAATTCTTAGAAGTAGAACATCTGAGTCATTGGATATGTGCAATTCATGACTTTTGATTATGTATTTCTGAATTGCCCCCATAAAAGTTGTATGGACTTACTGTCCTACTAGAAAAGGATGAAGGTGCTTATTTCAAGGAAAGTATATCTCCTTGAACCCTTATCTACATTGGGTATTCCAATTAAGTTTGTGTCTTTCAATTCGATAAGTGAGTAACGACATTACTGTTTTAGTTTGAATTTGTATTTATTTTTCTGTTGAGTACCTAGATCTTGTCCATTTTTTTCTCTTGAGGTTTATCTTTTTTGTTACTAATTTATGAGAGTTCTTTATATAATAAGAATATTAATATCTTTGAAAAACTTAAAATTTTCTTTTTTAAAAAGTATGCATTTTCATTTTAGAGAAGTTTCTTTTCTTTATGTTTATTTATTTATTTAAGTAATCTCTACACCCAGTGTAGGGCTTAAACTCATGACCCCGAGATCAAGAGTTGCATGCTCTTCCAACTAAACCAGCCAGGTGCCCTTAATTTTAGAAAAGTTTTCAATCTAAAAAAAAGAAGAGAAGCTCCTAAAATTCCACTGTCCAAGGATAACCACTATTAACATGTTTTTTTGTTAAAGATTTTATTTATTTATTTGAGAGAGACAGAGAGAGCATGAGCAGAGGGAGGGGCAGAGGGAGAGGGACAAGCAGATTCCCTGCTGAGCGCAGAACCCAACACATGGGGCTCAACACATGGGGCTTGAGGACCCTGAGATCATGACCTGAGCTGAAGTCAGACGCTTAACAGACTGAGCCACCCAGGTACCCCTTACCATGTTTTTCTAAGCAAGGTGTACATCTATACATACACATTTTTTTTTTTACAGAAATGGAATCATCCTTTACATACTTTTTATTTGTTTTTTACACTGCATACTATTTTATGTATTTATTTTTTGCATACTGGTTTTTGATTAACAGTATTTTGTGTATACCTTGTCTTGTGATTACATATTTTTCTATAACATCACCTATAATATTTTACATTTTTAATTTAAAAGCAGTATGTTTTCACTGTAAAACATTTAAATATCACACACAAAAAATGTTGCAAGCCTGTTACTCTGCTCTCTGGTGATAACCACCATTAGTAGGTCTGCATGTGGTCTTCCATGTCTTTTTTCTAAGGCTGTTCTGTACATATGCTTTAAAAAATATATAATTACGGGGCACCTGGGTGGCTCAGTTGGTTAAGCGGCTGCTTTTGGCTCAGGTCATGATCCCAGGGTCCTGGGATCGAGCCCCACATCAGGCTCCCTGTTCAGCGGGGAGCCTGCTTCTCCCTCTCCCTCTGCCTGCCTCTCTGCCTACTTGTGCTCTTTCTCTACCTGTCAAATAAATAAATAAAATCTTAAAAAATATATATATAATCACATTACACACACTGTTTTTATTTTTTCACTCAATTGAGCTTGAACATGTCAATATATGTAAACCAACCTCACTCATTTTATTTTTTTTTTATTTTTATTTTTTTAAAGATTTATTTATTTATTTGAGAGAGCGAGAATGAGAGAGAGAGAGTACATGAGAGGGGGGAGGGCCAGAGGGAGAAGCAGGCTCCCTGCTGAGCAGGGAGCCCGATGCGGGACTCGATCCAGGGACTCCAGGATCATGACCTGAGCCGAAGGCAGTCGCTTAACCAACTGAGCCACCCAGGCGCCCAACCTCACTCATTTTAATGGGAGTAGAATATGGAGGTATCATAATCAACATCTTATTGACAGATGTTTGAATTGTTTCTGGTTTTACTTTAATACAAACTGCTGCACTGAACATCCTTCTACATAAATCTTTAAGTGCTTAAGTAAGTGTTGTAAAATGAATTCCTAGCACTGGAATCCCCAATATAGAGTACAAACAGTATGGACATTTAAATATTTAATAGAATTGTCCTCCAGAAAGGCTCGATCAGTTTACAGCACTCCCTTCATTGTAGAGAGCATCTTCACAGCCTATTTCTCTTTGTGGATTCTGGTTTGGGGGCTTCAGAGGCTTTTGCCAAAGAGAGATCAGATAAATATTTCAGGTAGATTTTTTTTTCCCATAAGCCAGACTTTTCAAATCTTTTAAATATTAAAAAATCTATTTATTATTTTTCCTTTATGCAAAGAAGTAAAAAGAAAGAAGCAAAATAATACACTACTGTCCCACTCTCTGTGACATTAAGAAGTAAAAAATTTTTTAAATATAATACTTGTACGTGGTTTAAAAATATAAACAATCCAGGGGCGCTCGGGTGGCTCAGTTGCTTAAGTGACTGCCTTCGGCTCAGGTCATGATCCTGGAGTCCCGGGATCGAGTTCTGCATTGGGCTCCCTGCTCAGCAGGGAGTCTGCTTCTCCCTCTAACCCTCCCCCCTCTCATGTGCGCTCTCTCTCTCTTTCAAATAAATAAATGAATAAAATCTTTAAAATATATATATATAAACAATCCAGGAGCACCTGACTGGCTTAGTTGGAAGAGCATGCAACTCTTGATTTCGGGGCTGTGAGTTCGAGCCCCACATTGGGTGTAGAGATTACTAAAAAAATAAAATAAAATAAAACTTTAAAAAATATGTATGTAAGTAATCCAGGATACAAAATGTAAAATAAAAGACTTGTCTCTCCTCAAAGTAACCACTGTTAACATTTTTGTATAATTCCTCTAGAAAAAAATTCTATGTATAGATGGAATATTGTGAATATTCCTAGAGCCACTATCTCCAGTTCTGGCCAATAAAAGTTTTATGACTTTCCTTAATTAGTTAAAACATGTCTCCCCAACTCTGGTGACCATAGATTTAGAGCTTTACATTTCAGATGGATAAAGATGGGCTCTGCAGTAAAACAATGTGACAACTAAGTCATAGGCTCTTTTTTTTTTTTTTAAAGATTTTATTTATTTATTAGAGAGAATGAGAGAGAGAGAGAGCATGAGAGGGGGAGGGTCAGAGGGAGAAGCAGACTCCCTGCCGAGCAGGGAGCCCAATGTAGGACTCGATCTGGGGACTCCAGGATCATGACCTGAGACGAAGGCATTCGCTTAACCAACTGAGCCACCCAGGCGCCCCTAAGTCATAGGCTCTTTATACTGAATGGCAGGAAAACACGACTGAGAAATTTGTCACTTGTGATGGAGAACAAGCATAGTCTCATTTAATCTTACCAGACATCTTCCCTTTAGTATGATTAGATAGTGAATATATTCTTTGTTTGGCTCCCCAGGTTGTAAATATTTTGTATCTTTAACATCTCATCAGCGCACATGATTTGTAACATATAACCTAAATGAAACAAAATACTTGTAGGTCAGTGATTTGTTTCAGTTTCTCTTTACTTAAAGTTGATTCCTTAAAAGGAAACCCATGTTTCTGATTTCATATATTTCTTTCACAGAGAGAGCTTGTGTTAATGTTTGTAGAACAGCTCAGCAGCTTGGTATATGTATATTTCATTTACGTATTGGGGAATATACTAAACATATGTCCCTAACTTGGCATCTTTCACTTAGTGCAAGATCCTTCCATATCAGGACATATGGATCTATTGAGGAAGTTATTTTTAAACCTAGAGGTAGATTTTTAATGTGTTTAAAGATTTTATTTATTTATTTGTCAGAGAGAGGGAGAGAGCAAGAGCACAAGCAGGGGGAACGGCAGGCAGAGGGAGAAGCAGGCTCCCCGCTTGAGCAAGGAGCCTGATGTGGGGCTCCATCCCAGGACCCTGGGATCATGACCTGAACGGAAGGCAGACGCTTCACCAACTGAGCCACCCAGGCATCCCTAGATTTTTAATGTTAATGAATTGTTTTGTACTCCCCATGGCCTGTGGCCCTACTGTCTTTTCCCGCTCGGTTTCCCAGGGAGGGGGCTGGAGTGGTGGAATGCTAAATCATCACACCAAGGCTGAGATCCCCTCACACAATCTCACGCTGTGACACTTCTCATTGGCACTCCCTAGCGCATGGGAACAGCTCCTGGTGTCAGTACTAACTTTTGCTCCTCCTTCTCTAGTTCCCCTCATCCCCCCAGATCATCCGTGGATGCAGATGGCTGAAAAACCAGGTGCCTTCTCAGGCTAATGGAAGGGAGCTGTGGCATTTCTTCTCCCTCACATCCTGACTGCCAATGTCTGCCATGTTTTATTCCCATTCTAGGGGAAGCCATATGTCTTTGACCGTGTGTTCCCCCCAAACACGACTCAGGAGCAAGTTTATCATGCGTGTGCCATGCAGATTGTCAAAGGTAATCTGTATTATCTTTGTAAGATGTATTTTTAGAATGTATGTTTTCAGGTTCCCCATTCCTTATCCCACTTCTTTCCACCAGTGCTCTTTCTCTGCTGTCTCTTCCAGATGTCCTTGCTGGCTACAATGGCACCATTTTTGCTTATGGACAGACATCCTCAGGGAAAACACATACCATGGAGGTGAGGGTTCTGACTTCCATGAGGGGTGAGAAGCTGGGAGTGTAAATGAGAGGCCAAGGAATCTCAGTGGGGCAAGATCTAAGAATCAAGCTTGCTTGGTCTGGAGGATGAACTGAGGGGCAGGAGTGTAGTGGAACTTTAGTGAAATCCCTCCAGCCTGCTACAGTTTTCTATCCTTTCCACTACTCCAGTTTTCTTCTTTTGATCTGGAAAAGCAGCTGCATTAATAGTCCAAAAGGCCACTCAATTCTCTCATCGTTCCAGTAAGAGGTAGACATGGCAGTGACTGCCTCCAACCTCAAGATGGTCTTCTTATCCACTATGACCTTTGTGTTCACCTGCATACCTCTTGAGTTGTCTCATTCTTTCTGAGTCCCAGCCTCATTCTGGAATACGTTTCCTCCCCAGGGAAAGCTGCATGACCCCCAACTGATGGGAATCATTCCTCGAATTGCCCGAGACATCTTCAACCACATCTACTCCATGGATGAGAACCTTGAGTTCCACATCAAGGTGATCACGGCATGACAGCTGGGCATCCTCAGATGGGGCCTGGGAGGGGAAGAGCTAGTATGAGCCCACTGAGGACCTGGGCACCCCAACTTATTTTCCTGCTCTGGTTACCACAGTTCTTCTCTGCCAAGATATTCTCTTCTGCTCTTTCTCTCCTACTACTACCATTTGAGCAGGTCACATTCACTTGAGATCCCTGGGTCAGATTTAAGACAGGCCCTCTTCACTTTCTCCCTGACCAGGTTTCTTACTTTGAGATTTACTTGGACAAAATTCGTGACCTTCTGGATGGTGAGTGATGTTTAACCCCATTGGGCAGTGGGGGTGTGAGGAGGGCAAGGAAAAGAAAGCTCACATTGCTTTTGGCAAGAGATGCAGAGGACACACACACTCATACCCATGTCCCTTGCCCCCATTCACCAAAATTCCCCAAAGCGAAAAGGGTCAGAAGATGAGCTTCAAGATCCAGGCCTATATAGTAACAGCCTGAGGCCAGTTGGAACCTTGAGGCTAGAATCCTGGAGGAGGAGAAACTGGCTTTCAGTGTGTGCTGGAAGTTTAAGCTTCATGGGGAAGTCTTTCTCCTTTTTCATTTTTAAGAAAATTTTTTCAATTTATATATTTACTTGAGAGAGAGAACGCATGAATGGTGGTGGGGGGGGTGGAAGGAGCAGGGGGTGAGGGAGAAGCAGACTCTGCACTGAGTGCCGAGCCCGACGCGGGGCTCAATTTCACGACTGTGAGATCATGTCCTGAGGCGGACTCTTAACTGACTGGGCCACCCAGGTGCCCCTCTCCTTTTTTCACATAGAAGAGACTACTGTCTCAGTGGGCTACAGGATGCGAGTTGGGGGTGGAGGTACTAGCCTTGCTTACCCTGCATTGTCTTGATTCAGTGACCAAGACAAATCTGTCTGTGCATGAGGACAAGAATCGGGTGCCATTTGTCAAGGTGAGAGTGGGGACGGGGCACCTGGGTGGGGGTCACCTCATTGAGATTTGAGGTGTGGCAGGAGGGAAGACCAGAGACCCAGAAATTGGAGGGCAGATGTCTTGGAGGAATGAGATGTGCCAAGGGGCCGGGGAGAGTCTGAGGGCTTGGATAGACAGTTTTGAAAAGTTGTCTGGTCAGTGTGCAGGTAATAAAATCTGCAGATCGACGTTTATGGGTCACTGTCCATTCGCCCCCTGCAGGGTTGTACCGAACGCTTTGTGTCCAGCCCAGAGGAGATTTTAGATGTGATTGACGAGGGGAAATCAAATCGTCATGTGGCTGTCACCAGTGAGTGGGGATCTAAGGGGCTCTTGAGTCTGGGAGTCTGCTGCTTGTCTGCGTCCTCTGGGGCTGAGGGACTGGAAGTGAGCAAGGGCAGACTGTGTCCTCCAGAAGAAGAGGCTCCTCTCGGGTGTGCGACCCAGCTGCCTGGGAGATGCAGTGTCGGGGCTAGTCCTGGCAGGTGCCCTTTCTCCCCGGGTCCGCCAGCGGTCAGTGGAGGCTGGGGGCTGAGGGCCTCGGCTCCGTAGGTGTCAGTATAGGGACCGCCTTTCCCTTTGTCCTGCAGACATGAACGAACACAGCTCTCGAAGCCACAGCATCTTCCTCATCAACATCAAGCAGGAGAACATGGAGACCGAGCAGAAGCTCAGTGGGAAGCTGTATCTAGTGGACCTGGCAGGGAGCGAAAAGGTTGGGCACCTGGGGGTGGGGTGGGTAGGGAAGGAGGTCTGGGGGGGGGGGACTTTTTTAAATCAACATAGCTCTTTGATTGAGATATAATTCACATACCACAAAGTTCACCATTTTGAAAGATACAGTTCCATGGGTTTTAGGATACTTGGAAGGTTGTGCACCCATCACTACTAATTCTAGAACATTTTCATCACCTGTTAGCAGTCCCTCCTTATTTCCCCCTCCCCTAGCCCCTGGCAACCACTAATCTACTTTTTGTCTCTGTGGATTTGCCTTTTCTGGACATTTCATATAAATGGGATAGTATAATACGGGGGCGGGAGGGGGTGGCTTTTGTCAACAGGGCTTAGGGTAACAGAGGAAGGGCCTTGTCTGTTCTCTTCCCCGGTCCCCTCCCCTCCTTGGACTGAATCCCCCTAAGTAGAGAAGAGGCCATGAGAGCCCTCTTTCCCCCTGCAGCTCTCATGACACACTCACTCATCCCTTAATGCTCTGGTAGGTCAGCAAGACCGGAGCAGAGGGAGCCGTGCTGGATGAGGCAAAGAATATCAACAAGTCACTGTCAGCCCTTGGGAACGTGATCTCTGCGCTGGCTGAGGGCACAGTGAGTGTCCCTTAGACCCCGTCCCATCATGCCCGGTGCATGGGGTGCGCGACCCCTAGTCAGCACCACTCTCCTTTCTGATTCCCTTGTTGAATATTTTTCTGATTTGTGGTCTCCCTCCTCCCCCAGAAAAGCTACGTTCCATATCGTGACAGCAAAATGACACGGATTCTCCAGGACTCTCTGGGAGGAAACTGCCGGACAACTATGTTCATCTGCTGCTCACCATCCAGCTACAACGACGCAGAGACCAAGTCCACCCTGATGTTCGGGCAGCGGTCAGTGGCAGGGTCCCTACTCCTGGGCCAGCCCCTGTTGCTCTCTCCCCTCCGTGTCACGCAAGCCTTCATGGAGGTCCCATCTCCTTGTTCTCCTCACCAGGGCAAAGACCATAAAGAACACTGCCTCAGTGAATCTGGAGTTGACTGCTGAGCAGTGGAAGAAGAAATATGAGAAGGAGAAGGAGAAGACAAAGGCTCAGAAGGAGACGATCACCAAGCTAGAGGCTGAGCTCAGCCGGTGGCGCAATGGTTAGAGAGGGTTCCACTGGGTGTGAGAGGCGGCTGGAGGAGGAGGCTGAGGGGACCAGTGGGGCCCTGTCTGGGGCAGGGCTTCAGGGCAGGCCAACCTCCCAGGAGGGCTGCGTTTCTGGAGGGGTGCAGTCGAGTGGTGTGAGGGAAGTGGAGAGGGGGCTGACCGCCCTTATCCCATCCCCCAGAAAAGGTTGAACATGCACTTGGCAACAGAGATGGAGACCTGCCCGGAGGTCTTGGCGTTGAGGAGTGAGGGAGGAAGGACTCCTGGATGCAGCTCTCTCTTCTCCCATCCCTCACCTTGTTCTGCCTCTTGGCCAGGAGAGAATGTGCCTGAGACGGAGCGCCTGGCTGGGGACGATGCAGCCCTGGGAGCTGAGCTCTGTGAGGAGACCCCTGTGAATGACAACTCATCCATTGTGGTGCGCATCGCACCTGAGGAGCGGCAGAAATACGAGGAGGAGATCCGCCGCCTCTATAAGCAGCTCGATGACAAGGTGAGGACACCCAGGGCACAGAGGGGAGGCCGGTGGGATGAGAAGTGAGGGATTAAGGAATTCGCTTGTACTGCCTTTTTTTTTTTTTTAAAGGGACAAATGCTCATTATTGAACATGTGGAAGATAGCACTGAGTAACGTTTAGAATTGTTGGATCACAATATCATACACCTGAAACTAGTAAAACACTGTATGTTAACTCTACTGGAATTAAAATTAAACTTAATAAAAAATATATCATTAAGAAATTTAGAAGATAAATAAGAACATATTGAAGAAAATGTAAGTCATCCATCATCCCACCATTCATAAATACTACTATTAACATCCTGCTTTTCTCCATACATAGAACAAGCAGTTGAGATACACTGTATACGTAATTTTGCATCTGATTTCTTCATTCTGCATTGCATAAGGGGCAGTTTCCTACTTTGTTAACAATTCCTTACAAAAGTATTTTTTAAATGGCTGCCTAACAGTCCATTTGTCAAAATGTATTGAACCATTTGTTTGTTACTTCTAGTCTTCTAGGGCTTCTAGTCTTCTTTGTTTTTAGTAGCTTGTTCTTGCTCTTGTAAGTAATTCTGAAAGCACTGTCTTTGCCTCTGAGGCCCAAGACTTTGCTTTTGAAAGATTTGATTAGAATGGAGCACTAAAGTGGGATTTCTAGGTTAGAGGACATGCACTTTAACCTAAAGGCTTTTGCTGTGTATTGTCAAGGTTATACCACCTTCCAGGGAGAAAGGAATTTGAAAGTGAGGGCAGGAGTGAGGCAAGAGACTGAGGGCAAAGCTTCTTTTTAGGATATGGGGTTTCTAACTCAAAGCCTGAACTGTCTGGATTTTTGTCAGGATCCTACCTCTGCCCCCACCCCCATAAGTCCAGACTGGATGGAGCTTCCCTTCACTCCATCTTTCCCCCTTGCCTCCAACAGGACGATGAGATCAACCAGCAGAGCCAGCTCATAGAGAAGCTTAAGCAGCAGATGCTGGACCAGGAAGAGGTAATGGGAAGGAGGACAAGACATGAGAGGAGAGCGGTGTGTTCCCTAAAAGGCATAAAAGACCTTTTACAACCAGATAGAAGAAGGGCTTAGTCTTCTGCGTCGGGCTTGGTCACCCCCCCAAAACTATCGAAGTCTGGGGACTTAAGTGGGGCTTTGTGTAAAACACAGATTTGGAGTCTGGGTGCTTCTTCCTTCTGTGAAACCTACAGCCCACTTCCTCTTGACTCTTGCTTTGACCTTGCCCCTCTCCTGGAGCTCTGCCCTCCAGGCTTAGGGTGCCAGAGAGGCCCCATCTGGGGCAGTGTTCTCGGCTTCCCCAGACCAGGGGGCCATAGAGGCGGTCACTGGCAGCAGACCCCCTCATGTGCCTTGCCTCTTCCTCCAAGCTGCTGGTATCCACTCGAGGAGACAACGAGAAGGTCCAGCGGGAGCTGAGCCACCTGCAGTCAGAGAACGATGCTGCTAAGGAGGAGGTGAAGGAGGTGCTGCAGGCCTTGGAGGAGCTGGCCGTGAACTACGACCAGAAGTCCCAGGAAGTGGAAGAGAAGAGCCAGCAGAACCAGCTTCTGGTGGATGAGCTGTCTCAGAAGGTGGTGAGTGGCTGACTGGGGTTCAGGAACCCCCTGGCCTCCAGAACATCCTCCACGTCCCAAGGGACCTCTGTGCCCGGGGGGCCGCATCACACTCGTACCTTTGCCCTGCTGTGCAGTGTGCCAGGGGACCCTCTCCCGCCCTGTCATCACCCTTCGCCCTCCTGACCCCTATCTCTCCCAGACCCTTGGGCAGGGCCTGTGTTCTCTCTGTAGCAGCCCTCGGGGTCATATATAAGGCAGAGGCTCTGCGCGGGCTAGGCAGGGGGGGTGGGCAGATGGCAGCGGGATGACGTGAGGGGCTGTCCCCAGGCCACCATGCTGGCTCTGGAGTCTGAGTTGCAGCGGCTACAAGAGGTCAGTGGACACCAGCGGAAGCGAATTGCGGAGGTGCTGAATGGGCTGATGAAGGACCTGAGTGAGTTCAGTGTCATCGTGGGCAACGGGGAGATTAAGCTGGTGAGTGGGGCTGGGGGCAGCAGGTCATTCTTGCTCTGGGCACTGGTGGGAGAGGCGGGGGGGGCACCACCCAGGCCCTCAGGGATACTGAGGAAGGTGGGCCAAAGAGCCAGGAAATATGCCTTTAAACTAGACCCGGGAAAACAAGTAGAATTTGCATAGCCTCAGCTGTAAATACACCTTCTGGAGGGTACCGAATAAGAGGCCATGGAGATGTGCATGTAGCTGGCATTAGAGGTGAGGCACAGAGCTGGGAACGAGATACGCAAATCCGTAGCAGAGACCATCAGGCTGATCAAGCAGATCAGTGTGACTCCAAATCACATTGCCTTATAAGATGGAAGAGGGCAACTGTCGGAATTGGATCTTTAAGTGCAGGAAGAAGGATTTAGTGTGAAATGCCAGGTGATAGCAGCTAAAAGTTATTTGGAAGATACATGTGCCACCCAAGTCTGTGTGTGTGCGGGTGTAAGTGGGGACGGGCAGAATGCACGGGAATGGGAAAGCTTCCCTGCAGCCGAGAAGCACCTCTTCCTGCCCTCTCCCACCCGCAGCCAGTGGAGATCAGCGGGGCCATCGAGGAGGAGTTCACGGTGGCCCGACTCTATATCAGCAAAATCAAGTCAGAAGTCAAGTCTGTGGTCAAGCGCTGCCGGCAGCTAGAGAACCTGCAGGTTGAGTGTCATCGCAAGATGGAGGTGACGGGGCGGGAGCTCTCATCCTGCCAGCTGCTCATCTCCCAGGTGAGCGCCAGGCCCTGAGAGTCTTGGCGTGCCGTGGGAAGGAGGACGATTCTGCGGCTATGGGATAAGACTCCCGGCACCTGCCATCATGTCAAGGGCCTAGGGTCAACCACAGTCCAGGACAGAAGAGCCTGGGCTAGCTGGGGAGGGTCCAGGCCAGGGAAGCGAAGGTTCAGAGTGGATACCACCCTCGGAGCTGATGGGGTCTAAAGGAAGGGTCTCCAAAGAAATGGCCTCTGGCCCTGTGTCTTCAGGCCGGCGCAGCAGATGGGGAGGGCCTGGGAGGAAAGCTGCAGAGGTCAGTGTCGCCCAGCTGTGTCCTTGACTCCATCCCTCTTCTTCCGCTCACTAACCCTTCCCCCATTAGCACGAGGCCAAGATCCGCTCGCTTACAGAATATATGCAGAGCGTGGAACTAAAGAAGCGGCACCTGGAAGAGTCCTATGACTCCCTGAGCGACGAGCTGGCCAAGCTGCAAGCCCAGGGTGAGGCCTTTTTCAACCTCTAAACCACACGACCTGGGATCTGAGATCCTGGAGGGGGGAGGGGAGGAAAAGCCACAAACATCAAATAGACCTTCTAACAGCACGCTCCTCCCGTGCATTAGACTGAGATCGTGGAAGCTTTGGCCTGTAGCTTATTGTACACAAGCCATGAACCCTCCGTGGATCTCTTTCCCTGTCATATCAAATCGCACTGTCCTAACCCAGAAGAATATTCCTGAGGGCCCACACTGGGTCCATGTCCCCTGCCCTACTTGCAGCTCTGGTCGAAAAGTGAAGTTCTTTCCGGAGGAGGTAGGTGCGATGTAAGCCGCGCTCCCCTCCCTCTTTCCCTCAGAAACTGTGCACGAAGTGGCCCTGAAGGACAAGGAGCCAGACACACAGGATGCGGATGACGTAAAGGCGAGTGGGGAAGGGGCGGGGCACAGCCGGGGCATAGCCGGGGCCCAGCACGGCCGCGCCGGCCCTCTCCCAGCTGGTGCCTGGGAGTCTGGCTTTGAGCGTGGGGTGGGGCTGTTCGCAGAAGGCCGTGGAGGTGCAGATGGAGAGTCACAGGGAGGCCCATCACCGGCAGCTGGCCCGGCTCCGGGATGAGATCAACGAGAAGCAGAAGACCATCGATGAGCTCAAAGAGTAAGAGTCCCCCTGGGTGGTTCCTGCCTCCACGGCTCCCTCTTGGCCCGGGGTCTGGTTTGTTCACTTCCATGGGCCACTCCCCCTGACCATGCCACAGCTTTGTAGCCCAGCTCCAGGAGGCACGGGAGTGAGGACTAGTTCTTCTCCTTGAGCTCTTATGATTGGGTAGCCCATGGCTTCTCACTCTGTCGTGGAAACCGTGGCCTGCGTCTGCCTCCAATAATTCGAAAGTAGACGCATCCATCAGTCCTGACCAGACCCACTTGTACCAGAAGGAGAACGTTTGCAGGACTGGTCTTCCCTTTCCCCCCTCATTAATAACCGTTTTGTTCTCTCCAACACCTCCTCGCCCTCTGCAGCCTGAATCAGAAGCTGCAGTTAGAGCTAGAGAAGCTTCAGGCTGACTACGAGAAGCTGAAGAACGAAGAACACGAGAAGAGCAGCAAACTCCAGGAGCTGACGTGAGTGATGGCCCAGACCACTACTCACGCACACCCGCAAAGGCATGGAACCGTGCAGGTGGGAAAAGGGTGGCCGCAAGAAGCAGATGCCTCAGACAAGTCATAGGATGTGGTGGGGAAGGGCCAAAGAAAAAGGAGAGACAGAGACATTCAGAAATAACCTCTAGTGAATATTAGCTGCCCTGGCCTGGAAAGATGTCTGTGATGTTCTGTTAAGGGTGAAAAGCAGGCTACAAAACAGTATGAATGGTATGATCCCATACAATTTTTGTGGGATATCCCTGCATAGAAGTAAGAGTCTGGGAAGACTGACACCAGAATGTTATGTTGGTTCGATCTATCAGCAGTAGAATTATGGGCTTTTTATGAAACTCATCTTACTTTTTTTTTCTTTTCTAATTTCTGCATAGCAAACATGAGAAACTTGTATAATAAGTAATAATAAAGTCTAGATCAAAGGAATGGAGAGGGAGGAGAGAGCGAGGAAGGACAGTCCTGAGGGACTCTTGTGTTTCCTTCTCGCCCCAGATTTCTGTACGAGCGACATGAACAGTCCAAGCAGGACCTCAAGGGTCTGGAGGAGACAGTTGTGAGTGGTTTCCCTCTGTGCCAAGTTAACAGGGTGAGGTGGGGGCTTCATGTCTTCCCCTGACTTCTCCATAAGCCCATTCCTTATACAGTGTCAGTCTGTGGCATAATCAGAACACATCTTTTCCTAAAGGATGAGTGATTCACCTGCCCAGATAGACTGACGCTTCCTATAATTTTGGAGCGAAAATACTGACCTGGTATTTGGCTACCCACAATGTGTCATCATTCTTTCCAGGCCCGGGAACTCCAGACCCTCCACAACCTTCGCAAGCTGTTCGTTCAAGACGTCACGACTCGAGTCAAGAAAGTGAGTGCCATCCTTGGAATCTTCCCAGCCCCCGTACTGTCCCCTGCCCGCAGGTTTCTCTAACCCCTGTGGCCTCCAGTGGAGATGGCTTGGCCTGGTGTGGGTGAGACCTTTTTGGCCTGGGACAGCCACATCTTTCCCCCCCGTCTTTCATCAGAGTGCAGAAATGGAGCCCGAGGACAGTGGGGGGATTCACTCCCAAAAGCAGAAGATTTCCTTTCTTGAGAACAACCTGGAACAGCTTACAAAGGTTCACAAACAGGTAAGAGTAGGGGAAAGGGTGAAAAGAACTCTTGAGGCTAGGTGCCTAGGAGTACCAAATCCTCCAAGGTCCCTTGGATTTAGGAAATCTGCTTTTGCATGTTTTCCTTACTTTTCCCTTTACTCTTCCTATGAATCCCTTCTTTATCCATGTTTGGTTCCACTTTTACCCTGTTCTTTGTTCCATGCCTGTTCTCCCTTCTCAAAGCTCCCAACTGCCTCTGCTCAAAGTGAAATCCCCCAGGCCTATGGATTTGGAGGGAGAGGTTGAAACTGGTAGAGGTTTCAGAGGCACGGGGCTGTTAACTACACAGGAGGGATACTGGTCAGAGGCAAGGAGAAGCCAGGGAAGTTGGGCTTCCTCTCACTGAGAGAACTCCATCTGCGTAGGCCTGGGGCAGGCATGCAGGGTAATTAAAGGATGTCCTCCAGATGGCACAACCAGCCCCTGGGTGGGCCTGGTTGAAACTCCTGTGTATTAAGTTGCTGCCTCTCTGTCCCCCTCCTTGCTGCTGCGGCTCCTTAGGTGGATGACTGGGTTTCAAAGGTATGGGGTGGGGAGCTAGAAGGGGCAGTCCAAAGGAGTCAGGACAGGAAATGTTTGGTGTGTACAGAGCAGGAGCACCCTCTCTAGCGCCAAATATCTGAGCCTTGAAGACATGCCACAGTGTGTCAACTGGCTCTTCTAACTGATTCGTGCAATAAACCCTAATCTATACTTTATTCCCTTTCTTTCAAACCCACCTGAACATTTGATCTAGACTCATATTCTCACTAAACCGGAGCTTAAATTTCTCAGTGCAATGCCCAGCATATTTAGCAAATACTTGGCACGTCTTTTTTTTTTTTTTTAACATATAATTTTTAAAAAAATCCCAGAACTGTGGCCCAATGATAAGCTGCAGGGTATATTTATTTTATTTGGGCCCACAGAGGGCTGTACTATCATCTTTCCCCCTTTGCTTATTATACAGCAGTATAACAATGTAACAACATTCCGGAAAAGTTGAAAGTCCAGGGAAGAAACATTTGTAATCAGTTCTGCCATCCTATGTTCCTTTCTCTGTGTTCACTTTCCTTCTCTTCCAAATGCATGCCGTATTGCTTGTTTTTTCCCAATATTTTTATTGTGGTAAAATACACATAAAATTTGCCACCAGAACAATCTTTAAGTTCAGTGGTATTAAATGCATTCATACGGTTGTGCAAGTACTTCCTATAAGTGGAATCCTGCAGGATTTGTCCTTTTGTGGCTGGCTTATTACACTCAGCATCATGCCCTCCAGGCTTATCCACAGTGTCGGATGTGTCGGGAAACCACAGGCTGTTTCCTTTTTCCTCACTGAAGCCGCTGCCTCTCTCTGCTCAAAGACCCAAAGACCAAAAACAACTCACCTAGATGACGGAGGCCTCCTCACAATGTCCTACCTCAGCAGACACAAGACTAGAAAGGGAAATGAGAGAGATGTAGAAACTTCTCAATTCACAGACTCTTAAATAGCCAGGCCTTCAGCCCTAGTCTCAATTAAGCTGAACTCTTGTCACAGCCAACCATTGTTTATAATCTTTAAATTGTCCAAAGTGGAAGGGGCACAGATGTATTTCCAAGCTCTGCCCTTTCTCCCTGGGTTCCCTGCTCTACCAGCTTACCTGGTATCTTCCAAGGCCGGCTCCTGCAGGCTGGAGCCACCCCGCCCCCATTATTGTACGCAATCCTATGGTTGCTACCACTCTCTACCTTAAATTAAATGGGGGAGGGACGGCCCAGGAAGTCCTTGAATGTGAAGGTAATGAGCACAAATGTTTGTGAGCCCTCAAACATTTTCTTTCCTTCCTATGGGGTGCTGTGTGAATGTGTGCGGGTGGGGGGTGAGGGGGGGCTCCCATGTTTCAGCTTCTGCTCTTGCTCTCCACTGCACCTAACCTGCCCTCAAAACCATATCCACCTTCCAGACTGCCACTGCGCTCTTGCTGTCCCGCCCTGTGCATGCCTACAAAGCCATCTCTGGGTGAGGGGTGCCTCATCCCCACGGTTGCCCTGGGGCTGTTGGTCTGGCACAAGCTGTGAGGTATTGGGGGGTGGGTATCAAGGCCAGGAAAAGACTGGGACAGGGCACTGTCCCAAGAGTTCTGGGCTACGGTGGACCTGGCACGTTTTGCTACTCAGAAAACGATGTGACTTTTTCATGCCTGACCACTGTTTGCTCCGGGAGAAGGAAAAAACAGGCCAGAAGAGCAGTTAGGTAAAGGGAACGAGGCCTTTCGAGGAAAGCTGTCTCCGTCTACCCTGACTTGATTTTTCTTTATTCTCTCTCCCTGCCCCGCACCCCCACGCGCCACCGCTCCACCGCTGGCTCTCTCTTGGGTCTCCGGCTTTGCCTTGGCCTCTTCCCTCGGGCTTACCCCACAGCTGGTACGTGACAATGCAGATCTGCGTTGTGAGCTTCCTAAATTGGAAAAACGACTTAGGGCTACGGCTGAGAGAGTTAAGGCCCTGGAGGGTGCACTGAAGGAGGCCAAGGAAGGAGCCATGAAGGACAAGCGCCGGTACCAGCAGGAGGTGGACCGCATCAAGGAGGCCGTTCGGTACAAGACCTCTGGCAAGCGGGGCCATTCTGCTCAGATTGGTGAGTGGTTCTGGGTGGCAGCAGACGAGGTGCATTACCTCCGGGGGAGATCAGCACGTTCCGAAGTGTCAAGCAACTAGATGATTGCTTTTTCTCCTACCTCCACCCCAGGATCACCCCACTGCCATCCCCCCAAAACGTATAAAAGTGAGTGAAGTTATGAGCAGCTCGGTTTAGCTCCAGCTCCGTGACTTCCAGGACCGGGGCAACTGCAGGGAAACGGCCTCCTCACGGTCATTTTCCTTGCTTTACCACAGCCAAACCCGTCCGGCCCGGCCACTACCCAGCATCTTCACCCACCAACCCCTATGGCACCCGGAGCCCTGAGTGCATCAGTTACACCAACAACCTCTTCCAGAACTACCAGAACTTGTACCTGCAGGCTGCGCCCAGCTCCACGTCAGACGTGTAGTGAGTGGCCCCGGGCGTGGGCTGGGGTCCCAACCCAAGGCTCTCTGCTCTCTATAAGGCATAGGTTGGGTCAGCTGCTGGCTGACACTTAATTCCTTTCCTAAGTAGCTTCATCTCAAACCCTTTCTCAACTTCACACCTACGGTTAGAAGGTGGGCACTGCCCTCTCAGCCTGTGGCCCCGTTTGTTGTCCTCTGTTCTCTGGGGACGGGAGGGGTGTACGGCTCCATCCCCACTGGGATTATGGGTCCTCAGCATATCGGAGGGCGGGTGCCAGAGGCGGCATCTCTCTTCTCTGCTCCATCCAGCTTTGCAAACTCCTGTACCAGCAGCGGGGCCACATCTTCCAGCGGGCCCCTGGCATCCTACCAGAAGGCCAACATGGACAATGGTGAGTGAAAAAGATGGGTGACCAGCCTTTGGGATCCCCAGGGCAAGTTGAAAAGTAGAAGAAAAGTAAGTGACCCTGTGCCTACAGCTTGAACGCTGCCCATCCCTTCAGGATCTTGGAGTCTTAGAAGTGGATTCCTCCTATTGCCGTGCTTGTCCCCACCCTCCCCTGCCTTCCCCTTTCTCCTTTCCTTTAGAAGGGGTCAGGGAGAACTTTCTCAAACAAAATGATCAGGCACTTTGGGGGAGTTGCAAATACAGAGCCACAGACCCAGGTGGCAGCTATACTCCAAAGTCTTACCTTTTTCTCTAAGGGGTCAGGATGAGAGAGGGTTTGGGGAGATGGCTTCTAACACCCCGTCTCCTTTTTCCTTCTCCTAATCCTGTGTTCTCAATGATGATGTCTTCAGGAAATGCCACAGATATCAATGACAACAGGTACACCCATCCCCATTGCTCTTGAGTTCTCTGGGTGGGACTGGAAGAAATGGTTAAATTTCCCTCGTGCCCTACTTAGAGGTTCTCTGGAGCCTGCGGGGAAAGGAGGAGGAAATGAGAACCATTCTCGTCATCACCGGGTCGTCCCAAGGATCCACTCATCCCCTGCTTCTTGGTACAGAGAGCACATCCCCTCCTCCAATCCCACCTGTGGCTTCTCCCCACTCCGTCATGGGGGCTGGGGGAGTGCCATGGCCATCTGATGACCTGGCTTTCTCTCCTTCCTTTGGGAACTCTGTGACCTTGGGCGCGTCAGCTCCATCTCTCCAGCCTTGGTTTTCCTTGTATTCCTGTAAATCCCGAATAGTCCCTGCCTTTTGTTGTCTCACAGGGATGCTATGAGAGCAAAGTGACAGGGATGTTTTCCTCTATTCGGAGCTGACAATGCTGGGTCTGTTCTTCTAGGAGTGACCTGCCTTGCGGCTATGAGGCTGAGGACCAGACCAAGCTTTTCCCTCTCCACCAAGAGACGGCAGCCAGCTAATCTCCCTCACGGACTGCCGCATACCTGCACTTTCAGGTAGCTTCAGGCTCCTTCCTCTGGCCAGCCTCCGGTTGCCTCCTGTCTGGCCCTCAGCCTCTTTGTTTCTCCTGCTTTTTTTCATCATCTCAAAACTTTTACTATATAGTCGTCCCTCAGCTCCTGCCTTCCCTGCCTGGGGGATTCGTCCCTCCCGGCCCCCAGGCTCCGGACACTGACCTCCCCTCCCCCGCTGATGCTTTCTTTTTGGCCAAAGTAGTAACCACAGTACTGCCTTTCAGCCACTAGGGGTCACTGCCACATGTCAAAAAGAGTGAGCAGGGGTGATGTCCGTCTAGAGCCACAACCTGCCCCCGGAATGTAGTCGATATTAGGAGACCTTGAGAGATCATCTCAACCCCCTGTCTGCCTCCACCCTAAAAGAATTCTGGATGGATAGGTATTTTCTGAACCAAGATACCTCCAGTAAAGGAGGTGTTGGCTTCATTCCTGTACCTGTGTCACATACATCTCCGATCTGTGTAGGTCACCAATAAGCTTTAGGAAATGCCCCAGGAGGTCTGACTTGTTGTCTCTAATACTGCAGCATCAGCACTCCCCTGCCACCTTGCTCAGTGGAGGTAGTAAATAGCTGTGTTCCCCCTCTTAGCCCCCTCGTTCCACCTCTGTCCCCAGGTCCTCTCTTCCAGCAGCTCGGGCACCTTCCCAGCTTGTGTGTCACCAGGCTTCTCACTTGCTTTAGGGCCCAGAACTGGACACTAGGAGCCTGTCTTATCATCCCCTTTGGATCTCTGGAGAACTAGAAATGAGAGGAATAGGGCCAGTCACTTGCCGGGCTGCGTCCATGCCAAGCCCTCTCTGGGGGCTTTCCAGGATAGTGGGCCAGGCACACACAGGCAACAGGGCATGAGGAGCAAAGAAGGAGGGATGGGGAAGAAAGAGGAAGGCCTGGGGTAGAGGAGCAGGCCCTGGGGGAGTGGTGTCCGGTTGTTGGCATTAAAGGAACAAGACTGTAAGTCGAAGTTTGTACAAATGCCACCCTGTTCCTGTTGAGTGGCTGGGCTGCAAGGTGGTTCCTCACAACCTCTTTCTCTTTCTTCCCCAGTTTCTAAGAGGGACTGAGGCCTCTCCTCTCAGCATGCTGCAAACCTGTGGTCTCTGATACTAACAACTCCCTCCCAACCCTCGTTGTTCAACTGTACTGTTTGATGTCTTCTCTTACTCTGTATCTCTTTGTACTCTGTATCTATATATCAAAAGCTGCTGCTATGTCTCTCTCCTCTTTGTCTTATTCTCTAAGTATCTAATGATGTATTTAGCAATTTCTAAGCATAGTATACTCACTCTCCTCATTTGGGGCAATAGGGAGGAGGGTGAGTGTTCCTTCTTTCAAACACGCGTCTCTCACACTGAGTGGTGTTAGTCATGGAGATGATAAAAGGAAAAATGGGAGCTAGAGGGCCGTAATCCTTCTCACACACACACACACACGCACACACACACGCACACACACAAAGCCTTAAGCAGAAGAATGTCTTAGCGTCAGAAGAAGACACAGAAATAGACTCCCCCCTCCTTTTTTGCCGACAGCACAGGGGAGGGTAACCTGGAAGGACTGCTACCTGACACGTAGAATTTTCTTCATATACCCCTCAACTGAACCACCTTCCCTTTTTGTACCTTTTGCCTTCCTCTTCCTGTCCCCTGACCCCCTGCCCCAATGACCAAGGACATGGATTGTTCAAGGGACCATTTCCCTTTCTCCTCAAAACTCCTTTTGATATTCTCTGTCCCAGAACTCATGAACAGAACCTAGAGTTGCTTTAAAATATTTGGAAAACTTGAGGAGGCAGACCCTTCCCAACAGTCTGTCAATGGCTGCTCATATGTCCGGTGATAGTTACAGGCACGTGTAGTCAGCGAATTGCTTCTTTGGGTTTGGGGGTGAACAGGCTGGGAAATTCCAAGTATTTTTTGCCACAGTGATGAGCTGGATTCCTTTCTCTGTCCCATATTGGGCTGCATGTTCTTCTCATGTCCACCTTTTGGTTTGGGACCTTCCAGTTCATTAGCAAAATCTCTCTCTCAAGATGCCTTCCTTTCAGGCTAGAGCCTGACTTTTCCCCATGATGCATAAAAAATTTTTTTTATTTGACAGAATTCCTTTGATAATGTCCCCATCTGGTTTTAAGTGCACTTTGAAGAAATGGGCAGAGCAGATTTTCCAGACTGGGGAGGGGGTGGTGAGGGGGGAGTTCTCTCCCCCCAACACTGCTCCATGTAATTGATAGGACTGTTACTTTGGTTTCAGACATCCTTTCCTTCCACATGGTGCTAAGGTGGTTTTCTAGGTAACTACAGGGATGGAGAGTGGAGGTCAAAATCAAGAAAGTCCAAATCAAGAAAGTCTGGTGTCCAGATACCCAGTCTTACATAGGATGGAAGAACAGGATCCCCCAGCAGCAGGGCAACCATCACCTAGCTTCTTCTTTTTTTTTTTTTTAAAAGATTTTATTTATTTATTTGACAGAGACAGAGATAGTGAGAGGGGAGTGGGAGAGGGAGAAGCAGGCCTCCCGCCGAGCAGGGAGCCCGATGCGGGGCTCGATCCCAGGACCCTGGGATCATGACCTGAGCTGAAGGCAGACGCTTAATGACTGAGCCACCCAGGTGCCCCCCATCACCTAGCTTCTAAGGCAGGAAAGAAAGCTTGGGGGGAGTGCCAGCTTATAAATATAGGCTGTATTGGCCTGGGACTCCTTCAAGGGAAAAAGTTCCTTCTTCCTTTACCTGTTGGGTCCCTCTTAGCAATTATGGAAAAATGCAGGGAAAAATCTACCAGAAGGGTGTAGAGTAAATCCAAGGCAGCGATATTCAAACATTTTTAAAAATAAATCTAATATAGAACCCTGATATAAAAAATAACCCAAAGTGACGCAGACCTGGGCAGTTTACATTTTCTTTATTTGGTGGAAAATGCTTCCTTAGTGGAGGAGCTCTTGAATGGTCCTAAGAATTCAGAACCTGAGGGTTCTGTAGTTTGCAAACCACTCCTCTGAGGGAACGGGGTTCAGCTTGGCTCCCCTGCCCCAAGCCCCTAACTCAGAGCAGAGAAGGAAAGGCCCAATGGGAGAAGAAGGAAGATGCCTGTGCACCTGTGGACTTGAGCTAATATTTGCCAAGAGGGCAGCTGAGAAGCCAGTGGGCTTTATGTAATCTTGCCACCAAATAATTCTTTTAAAACGCACAAGAAAACTTGAAGGTGTCGGGCAGATGAGGAGAGAGATGTAAGGGAAATCTAATTCACTTACATAAATAAGAACACGCACGCAAGGCCTTCACCAGAAGCTTCACTCTACGTCCCCCCCACCCCAGCATCCCTTTCCAGAGAGCCAGGGTCACCACAAGGGGCACCTGGCCTGCCCACTCCCATCTGCCAAAATGTTGCATGCCAGTGTGGAAGATAAACCAAGCCGCACAAACCCCAGTGTGTATTTACTTGATGTACATAGATACCTTGAAAATAAAATAAATTCAATGATGACTCCGCGGTGTTGTATATCTTTATCCCTTCCTGGTCCCACTCCCTTAGTTGCATGTAATGGCATTTGACAGCGTGGTATATATTCTTCCAGATGTTTTTCTATATATTTACACACGTTTGTTTGTTTTCCCCACTTGAAAATATATTCTGGAGATCTTTTCATGTCATTATACATAGACTTACCTCATTAAAATAGGGGCACCTGGGAGGCTCAGTTGATTAAGCATCCGATTCTTGATTTTGGCTCAGGTCATGATCTCAGGGTTGTGGGATTGAGCCTGTGTTGGGCTGCACTCAGCATGGAGTCTGCTTAAGAGAGTCTCTCCCTCTGCGCCCCCGCCTCCCTGCTCGCATACTCTCTCACTCTCTCTAAAAATAAATGAGTCTTAAAAAAAAGAAGTACCTCATTAAAATATAGATACAATTTTTCATAAACTTATCCTATAATTTTTTCAACCATTCCACTACTGGAGGACATCAATTTAGGTTGTTTGTAGTTTTTAACAAAAAATGGTATCCCATTCTCTTCAATTTTTCCCCAGACCATCACCTTAGTCCCAGTGTCAATTCTGTCCCTCTCCAGTGGGACTCCATTCCTCCTTTGCCAACAGCTCGGTTCTCTTGTCCCAAGATCATCTACCACATTCACCCTTCTAACCCCTATTTTATTTTATTTTATTTTATTTTGTAAGTAAGCAAGCTGTATGCCCAATGTGGGGCGTAAACTCACGACCTGGAGATCAAGAGGCACATGCTCTACCAACTGAGCCAGCCAAGCACCCTCTATCCCCATTTTATTTTATTTTTATTTTTATTTTTTTAAGATTTTTAAAAAATTTATTTATTTGACAGAGAGACAGCGAGAGAGGGAACACAAGCAGGGGGAGTGGGAGAGGGAGAAGCAGGCTTCCCGCTGAGCAGAGAGCCTGATGCGGGGCTCGATCCCAGGACCCTGGGATCATGACCCGAGCCAAAGGCAGACGCCCAACAACTGAGCCACTCAGGCGCCCCCCCATCCCCATTTTAGAGCATACCTCTACGTGTCCTCTCTGCTCATACCTTGGAGCTTCTGAGATGAATGGAGAAAAATGCATGACCGAAACACTGGGGCAACTGAAAGCCTAGGAAGCTAACTGGCCCTTCGGTGCTGCTCACGGCTCCTGTGTATCCCTACTGGTTTCCTCGCTTGCTTCCCAGAGCAGCTGGTCAACACTCCATTCCCTTCTCACCTCCTCTGTTAGGCAAACAATTAAGGCAATTGATTGTGAAATTCTTCATCTGCCCTCTATCCCTACACACTTACCTATATCTGCACCGATCCTTTCCTTTCTTCCTCGTAACAAGTGATAAATCTCTCTTCTCTGGACTAAAGCAAGTCCCTTCTAGATCCTTCATTCTTGAGATACTTACATAGACCCAATATATAAAATATCTAAAAGTGTGGCAGACGGGCAGGTTATATCTTCTTTGTGATTTCTCCCCTTCTCCTTGTAAGGCCTCCCTGAAAAGTGTGTTACTTTTACTTTTTAAAGTAATCTCTACGCTCAACTTGGGGCCCAAACTCACAATCCTGAGATCAAGAGTCACATGCTCTACTGACTGAGCCAGCCAAGTGTGCCCTGAAAAGTGTGTATTTTTACTGTGCTTCTCTATAAGTGACTCCCCATCTTGTTTTCTTACAGCCAGATTTCCTGACAAAGTCCCAAGCTTCCCCTCCCCACTTCTTCATCTCCCATTCATTCCTCAGCCCACCTTGAACTGGCTCTTGTTCTGCTGAAACTGCTTTCTGAAGGTCACTGGTTGCCAAATACAATGGGCACTTCTCCATCCTTGTCTTGCTTCACCTCTCCATGACATGTGACACTGCTCTCCACTCCTTCTTTCTGGAAACTCCTTGGTCTGTGACCCTGCTCTCCTGGTTCCTTTTACCTCTCAGTCGTCTCCCACTAGCCTCTTAAATGCTGGTCTACACCAGGGTTCTTGCTTTCTCTGGAAGGTGCCATCCACTTCCCCAGATTCCATAACAATTACTCAATCTGTATCCCCAGCCCATACTATTCTGGGCTCTGGGCTCATATGTTCAATTGCCCTCAGGTACCTCAAACACATTCCAAACTGAACTTTTCACCAAACTGCCTCTTTTCATGTCACCACCACCATGTCTCCTCACCTTAGCCAGAAGCCTGGGATTCAATCTCAAGGTCTCCCTTTCCCTCAAGTCCCACATCCACTAAGAATTTTCCAAACTGACATCAAACTCTACCTTTAGATGTCATTCCCTTCTTTCCATCCCAACAGCCACTGTTTTAGTTCACCACCTCGTGCCTACACTTTCGGAATACTCGAGTCACCCTCCAGAATGATGCCTGAGTGGTTCTCGTAAAAGTCCATTTAATCCATCGAAACCACTTAAAGGATCTCCTACTTCGTAAAGAAATACTTCTGGGTGAGCCTCAGGCGAGAGGTTACTCCCAGAAACTGGGCAAAACCGGAAGGCAACGACTTTGCAGCAAAAGAGCCGCCGACCTGGGAGTGAACGAGGCCAGCCCAGGCCGCTTCCCCACCGCCTCGGTGGCAGGTCCGGGCCCGGCGGGCCGCCCGCAGCCCGCAGGGAACGCGGCTTCCGTGCGCCAGCCCCTGCGCCAGGTGAGCCCACCCACCGCGCGGGCGTTGGGGCGGGCGGGCGCCAGGGGCGGAGCCAGCCCCGCACCGCCCTGCTGCGCGCCTGCGGGCCAGCCTCCGGTCACGTGACGGCGGCCCAGGTGAGCACCGCTTCCGGAGTCGGAAGCCTGCTTCGCTGCGGGCTCCGGCTTCCACTCCGTCGGGTGCACGGGAGAGGGAGACTATGGCGTCCTCCTCTGTCCCGCCGGCCACCGTACCGGCGGCGACAGCGGCCCCGGGCCCGGGTTTCGGCTTCGCTTCCAAAACCAAGAAGAAGCATTTCGTGCAGCAGAAGGTGAAGGTGTTCCGGGCGGCCGACCCGCTGGTGGGCGTGTTCCTGTGGGGCGTAGCCCACTCGGTGAGACCCTGCACTAGCCCCCCCAGAAGCCCTGTCCGAACCCCGCTGCTCTGGCTCCTCCGGGCGTCCCTGTTTCCAGGCTTCCGCCTCCGGAGCCCCTCGCGCGGCCACTTCCCCCCGCGGCTGTCCTGGTCCCTGCCCACCAAACCTCAGGTGTTCCCCGGCGTATCTTCTCGCCCTAGACGTTGTTGTTGTTTCGTTTTTGAAATGTAGACTTTGTTTCCCCCTCTGCCCTCTATTCCACCACTCTAGTTCCGCCTTCTCCACCTGAAATCCAGCTCGCTGCCTCCTTCCTGCCAGGTCCAGCCTCAGCCGCAGGCCACGGAGACCGGCTGGGACCCGGCTTCAGCTGGAAGGACATTAGGGGGAGGTGTGGCTGTTCAGGGTTGGGTGGTGGTGAGGTGTCCGGTGAGAGTTTGTGTGTGGAAGGGGAGCAGGGAAGGTAGCTAAATGAGGGGGATAGTTCACTTTCCTTTCTAGCTGCTGTCCTTGATTTTGGAACCTTGGCTTTGGGGAAAAGCTCCAGGCTTTCCTGGACTTTCTAATCCTGCTTGTCTCTTCCTTTCCCTTCCAGAGATACAGCATTTCAGAGAAGCTACCCACCCTGAGCCCCATTAAGCCTTATGTATGGTATAAGCCTTTGCTCTTAACTGCATCCCCATTGCTGGCTGGAGTGATGGTGTTTGGTGTAAGTGGGGGGCTCGTCTTTGACCAAAGAGATGGCGCTGCGGCTCTGGTCCTGGGGACACTATGATGGTTAACTTTAGAAACAGGTAGAGGGGTATGGCCTCGGAATCAGGAGGAGGCCAAAGAGGCCAGTGCATCTATTTTCCTTCACTCAGGTGAAGGAAGCACAGCTATTGCTCCTTCTTCCTCAGATTTGGAGTGGGAGGGATGTAGTGATCTTGGCTGTAACAGGCAATATTTTATAAATCAATTTCCTCAAGTCGTTAGAGTCAGGGCAGGGTTGTAGAGATGGACGAGGGTGAGGAAGAATACAATTTTTTGTCCGCTTCTTAATTTGTGGTTTAGAATGTCGTTGGGTGTCTGTATTTGTATTTGTGGTTCTGTGGACCGCTCCCAGAGTATCTATGCTAAGGCACTTGGTATGGGCAAAGCTGATGGAGGTAGAGCTGCCTCTCATGTGTACTTTCCAGGTGACCCATCCATCCCTTTGGGAAGCTGAACAGGGAGGATTTTTCTTTGGTAAGGGTTGAGGGAGTTACACATGAGAGCTGCCTCAGCTTCCCTAGGTATATATACTTTAGCTCCAACACCCCACTGTGCAGCCAACCCACATTTACTTCAAGTGTCTAAAATGGAGAATTCCTTGAACATATGTCTTAGTGATGATTCAGCCTCCTTGACAGCAGGTGGTGAGGAGGGGGCATGAAGAACTATAGCTGAATTTTAGGCTGGGAATCTCAAGTGGCTTTTTTTTTTCCTGGAAGAATATGTTCTGTCCTCCTTTTCTACTGAGAATGAGTGGAGCACGGTTTCACTGCAATCTGTGGGATTTAGGTTAGACTGCACTTCATAACCTCTGTTGAATGATCAAATAAAGGTAGGCAAGACACCCATTTATTCAGTTAAGAAACACCTCAGGACCCCTTGTGCCAAACATTATGCTAGCTAGGCACCTGAGAGACACAGACAGCTACAACTGGTCCTTGCCCTCGAAGAGCTCACAGTGTAAGTGGGGAACTTATATAAACTACCCATTAGAGTCGTATGTTAAGTGCGCTATTAAAGGTGGGTGAGCAGTACTGTGACAACACTGGGGAGAAAACACATCTCCTGGGATTTCTTCGTACAGGAACCCCCTTTCCACCCAGAATTAGCAGATGGCTGATTCTGGGGGCCAAGGAGAGCTTGTGTTGCTTGCATCCTTTGGGCCGTGGGTTGGCTTGACTTTAGGAACAGACAGCTAATGAGCTCATACCCTCTGCCTGCCTGCATGCATTCCCTCTGAAATCAGCTGCTCTTCTTTTACTTTATATCCAGGCAGGGGGGATCTACTAGAGAGACCTGGGTCAGGGTGGTTTGGAAGGCCTGGTCCTGTTTGTAAGGACATGCCTCCTGCAGGATGTGGACATCTCATTCTTGTTGCTGTGGCCTCCTCAGAGTCCCATTAACTCTCTTGTCTACTTCAGAAAAAAAAAAAAAATGCCTTTTGTTTTGTTTTTAATGGAGCATAGAACTGTTTGTCTTGAGTGTTTTGAGTCTGCTGAGGGTATTTTTTTTCTTTAGAACTTCTCACAGCTTTAAAAATAACCCTGAGCTGTTCACAGAGTTTGCCTAATATAAAATGACTGGTGCGAGCATGCAGTTCCCTGGGGGTGGAGTGTGAGGGGCTGTGTGTGGGGGCTGCTTACTGCAGTCCTTGTTGGGAGCGGAAGAGGTTGGATGCTTTCTCTCACCTCTGGCAAGTAGATGCATAACCAGTGTTCTTAAAGGAACGAGGTTTGAGTTGCCCTTTTCTGACTCTTGCCCAGACACAGTGTAGAAGTAGCTCTCCACACCACTCCTCACTGGCTCCCTGTTCTTGTTTTGGCTTATCAGATCAATGAGCTCAGCCAGGTGCCTCCCCCCGTGATGCTGCTGCCAGACGACTTTAAGGCTAGCTCCAAGATCAAGGTCAACAATCACCTTTTCCACAGGTATGTGGAGATCCCTGCTCTTCTCCTGTCAACCTTCCTAGAAGAAAATAATACATAATTTTAAGAGTTAAGATTCAGTGAATTGAAGGTTTTAGATTTGGAAGGCAATTTACAAGCTCTGTGTTCTAACCCCCTTCCCAGTGCAGAAATTCAGTATCATGCAAAGAAACTATTAAAATAACTTCCAGTGTTCTCTATACCCTTATGTATTTGAAATAGTTGGTTTCTCATCTAGTCTGGCAATACCACAGAGTAAATACATTTAGATGCCCTTACCATTAGCTTCTGATAGAGACTCTCTGAAAGAAATATCTGAGTTTCCTAGGTGCTTCTGGTATCAGAAGATGCCATTCCAAACAGTGGCACCTATTGCTGATTTTAGGATGTCTCGAACTTACGTGAGATTTGTGAAATGATGCTGTTTAAACAGGCATTAAATCCTGGTTCTACTTAAGCTACTTACCAGCTCTATGTTTGAAGCAGGTCACTCAACCACCCTGAGCTCCAGTCTCCCCTTCTATAAAATGGGAATAATATACATTTTAAAGGACTTTACAAGAGTTTTATGAGAATCAAATAAGGTAAATGTGTGAAGGTGCTCTATAAATGGTCAAGCTCTATATAAATGTAAGGTAATACTGTTACTTTGTTTTCTTACCTTGAAACCCCTGTTTCAGGGAAAATCTGCCTAGTCATTTCAAGTTCAAGGAGTATTGCCCCCAGGTCTTCAGGAACCTCCGTGATCGATTTGGCATTGATGACCAAGATTACCTGGTGAGAGTTCTTTTTGGGTGAGAGGGGTCCTTTCTCCCTGACACCCAGGGAATCCTTGGGCCAGTCATGTTGGGAGAAATGGGAGCTTTGGCAAGTCTGATTCTTTATCTGTTTGTGGTCACGGGCATCTTCAAAAATCTGATGAAAGCCATTAACCCTGTCCTTGGGGAAACATGTAGCTACATTAAAATTTTTGCTTTCACTTTCATTCAGTCCAGATGAAGAATCCCTGCTCAACCTTTTATGCAGGGGTTTTATCCACTTTCAGACACAGTCACTTGACCATTATCCTATGACTTGCATCTCCATACACAGAGGAAAAGAGCCTCTGGCCTGTGTTCCTAGGTATCCCTCACCCGAAGTCCCCCGAGTGAAAGTGAAGGCAGCGACGGTCGCTTCCTTATCTCCTACGATCGAACTCTGGTCATCAAAGAAGTATCCAGTGAGGACATTGCTGACATGCACAGCAACCTCTCCAACTACCACCAGGTCAGGCGGCTCTCCAGCTTCACTCTTGCCCTCTCCTCTCTATTCATAGCTTAGCTGCTAGAGTACATGGAAACTTCCTATCTCTTCTCCTCCCTACAACCCATTTTGCTGCCCAAGAAGCACTTGACATCATGTTTTTGAAAACTAGGAATTTCAGAAAAAGCCTCTGCGTACCTCTTTGTGTCTGACCAAATAGGAGAAGTTAGACACGGTCCTTCTGTTTTGGTATTTACAATCTAGAACTGCTGTGGATTGATACATAAAGGCCACTTGTAGAGCAAAGTATGAACTATAGACTGAGCCAGAATTAGGTGAAGTGTTAACACCAAATACACTGTCAGGAACAAATGCAATTTTGAGGAGAAAATCAGGATAAGTGCATGGTTGGGGATGAACTGGAGGGGAGAAGCCATGATCATATCCAGTCCTAAGTGGGATTAGAGAGGCTATTCTGTCTGATCAGATTAACTTGGAATGTGGAGTTTCTGGAATATTTTGGTGAGAAAAACATGGCCTGAATATCTTCCTACTGAAAAAAATCTCTCTCCAAGGTCAACAAGCAAGGAATAAATGAAAGACTCAAAAAGTGATTGGTTTATTCAACAAACACTGAATGTCCATTATCAGTAGGCCCTCCATTAGGCAGCAGAGAAAGAGGTGGGTGAGGAAGAGGCTCTGGAGGATCTCTTGGTCTAATGGCAGAGGGTAGGAGAGCAGCATTAGCACATAGTGGAGGGTGTGCAGTAACAAAGGCATGGATGGAGTGCTGTGGGGGTGCAGAGGAAGAGCACCCTAACTTACCTGGGGAAAGAGAGAGGCACACTGGGAGCTTCAAGGAGAGTTTTTTAGAGAGAGTATCATAGGAGTTGATGCTTGAAAGACCAGTATGGACTCCTTAGACAAGGTGGAAGAAAGCATTCTAGGCAAAGGAAAACTTGGAAAGGCCCAGAGCTGTGAGAGAGGTGTGTTATTTAGAAATAGCCCTGTGACTGCATTTTCGAGATTGGGCTGGACTATTGGGAGTGAAGAGTGAGCAGGTTGGAGGGAATGAGAACAGTCTCGGTGAGCAAGGACCAAGGCTGGAGAATGGAGAAGCCCTAGTGGCCGAGATGCAGAGGAAGACCTGTAGGAGACTTGTGTGAATTGAGGGCAAGGCACCTCCAGATTCCTGCTTCGGGATAACTGGGTGTCCATTCACGAACATTTGGGAAGCAGAAAAAGAAAGCAGTTTGGGGGAGAAGGCAGTTCTTTTTTTTTTTTAAGATTTTATTTATTTATTTGACAGAGAGAGACACAGTGAGAGAGGGAACACAAGCAGGGGGAGTGGGAGAGGGAGAAGCAGGCTTCCCACGGAGCAGGGAGTCCGATGCAGGGCTCGATCCCAGAACCCTGGGATCATGACCTGAGCCGAAGGCAGACACTTAACGACTGAG
>NC_058407.1:56853043-56921932 GCF_002201575.2 Neomonachus schauinslandi | reverse complement strand
CAGGGGGAGCGGGAGAGGGAGAAGCAGGCTTCCCGCGGAGCAGGGAGCCCAATGCAGGGCTCGATCCCAGGACACTGGGATCATGACCTGAGCCGAAGGCAGATGCTTAATGACTGAGCCACCCAGGCGCCCCGAATGTGGGGTTTCTACCATTCCTCCAGATATAGATGTCCCATAAGTGGTTGGGGAATCGAGTTCAGGCAAGTAGAAGTGTAGATTTGAGAGTCACAGGTGAATAGATGGTGATTAAAACCAGAAATATAGACTAGATTATTGATGGGAAGTGTGTGGAGAAGAAATGAAAAGAAGCAAGGAGAGGGGAGAGCCCATAAAGGAGACTGAGTTGCCGATGCCCTCCTTTGTTCTATGTGGGATTTGAGAAGAGAGGGGAGGAGAATTGGAAGAGTGGAATAGCGGGAGCTCAGGGTGCAGAGAGTTCTAGGGAGAGACTGGTCAGGAGTATCAAGTGCCCCCTAGTTGAAATACAACAATAACTACAATGAATACCCATTGGATTTGGCAACTGAGGGATTTGAGGAAGGGAGAAGTAGATTTCAGAGGAAAAATAAGGATATGAATCTGATTTCACTGGTTTGAGGTATGAATGAGAGGAAGTGGATTGACCACTTTTCTGAGAAGGCTGGCTCTGAAGAGAAATAGGCGGCAATACTGAGAGAGACAGTTGCATTGAAAGAGGAATCGAGGGCGCCTGGGTGGCTCAGTCGGTTAAGCGACTGCCTTCGGCTCAGGTCATGATCCTGGAGTCCCGGGATCGAGTCCCGCATCGGGCTCCCTGCTCAGCGGGGGGTCTGCTTCTCCCTCTGACCCTCCTCCCTCTCGTGCTCTCTGTCTCTCGTTCTCTCTCGCAAATAAATAAATAAAATCTAAAAAAAGAAAGAAAGAGGAATCGATTTTTGTTTTGTTTTTTAAGATATTTATTTATATTTAGATTTTTAGATTTTATTTATTTATTTGACAGAGAGGGACACAGCAAGAGAGGGAACACAAGCAGGGGGAGTGGGAGAGGGAGAAGCAGGCTTCCCGCTGAGCAGGGAGCCCGATGCGGGGCTGATCCCAGGACCCTGGGATCATGACCTGAGCCGAAGGCAGACGCTTAACGACTGAGCCACCCAGGTGCCCCAAAAGAGGAATCGTTTTTTAAGAATCCAAATTATAAGCCATCATGTAAGCATTTTTACTACAGGAATCTAGCCCACCAGGAAACATAAGTCTAGGTAAAATCATTTCATTGGTAAGCAGATGTAATTTCTAATCCTGGTTCTGTGACCACTCATACTTATTAAAGAGGGTCTAGGGGCACCTGGGGGGGGCTCAGTCAGTTGAGTGGCCGACTCTTGATTTCAGCCCAGGTCGTGATCGCAGGGTCTTGGGATTGAGCCGGGCTCCAAGCTCAGCAAGGAGTCTGCTTGTCTCTCTCCCTTTGTGCCCCCCCCAAATAAATAAAATCTTTAAAAATAAGAGACATTATACAAATGGAATAAATCAGAGATGAGAGTTCACAAACTGCATGGATAATCACAGGCCTCTTTAACAAGTCACCACCACTTTGTTTTTTTTTAAGATTTTTTAAAAAATTTATTTATGTGCGAGAGAGAGAGAGAGAGAGAGAGTGCAGAGATGTGTTTGTAGGGGGGCAGAGAGGGAGGGAGAGGAAGAGGGAAAGAATCCCAAGTGGATTCCACGCTCTGCGGGGCTTGATCTCACAACCCTGAGATCATGACCTGAGTGGAAACCAAGAGTCAGATGCTCAACCGACTGAGCCACCCAGGTGCCCCCCTCCCCCCACCACTTTTGACTGGGTAACCTCTCTACTTGAAGTTGTCTGCCCTACCCTGGAATGGTGGTATTTGCATTCCCATCCCTGGGCTGTTCGTGCATTTACTTCTCAGCTTCTCTCCATTCCTTCCTCCCTCCTACCTCAGTACATTGTGAAGTGCCATGGGAACACACTGCTGCCCCAGTTCCTGGGGATGTACCGGGTCAGCGTGGACAATGAAGACAGCTACATGCTTGTGATGCGTAACATGTTTAGCCACCGTCTTCCTGTGCACAGGAAGTATGACCTCAAGGTAAGGAAAGGATAGTTAGGGCTGAGGGAGAGGCTCTTGATGGCCTGAGAGTGGGGAAGGGCCTGGGAGGGCACTTAGAGGGTTCATTTCAAAGGAAAGAAGACTATGGGTTTGAGTACCCATCTTAGGAGCTGGATCCTAACTATTCTTTTAGTCACTTCTGCTGACTTGGTCTTTGGGTCTCTCCACAGGGCTCCCTTGTATCCCGAGAAGCCAGCGATAAGGAAAAGGTGATACTGCTATTAGGTGATAGGGTGAGGGATGAGGGAGGGCAGACAAAGGGATTTCCTTAGGATAGAGGTAGGGGTCATCAGCTATTTATTCTTACCTTAAACCACCAAAAGGACGAGGTGTGAGCTGGTGCCGACCCAGGGATTAAATGTTTGGAATGGGCAGCGGGAGCAGCTGCTATCTCACTGGCATGGGCTATCCCATGTGGAAGGTTTGGCGAAGGATGGAGATGACGAACTTTAAGAGCGAAATGTTTACCCTCTACCTCCCACTCTGGGTTCTTGTAGTCAAGCAGCTCTTTTTGCTTAAGAAGGAGAAAGAAAAGTCAGCTTGAGGGGTCTTGACTGAAAACCGTAAGCAGAAGGTAGTGGGATGTGATTTGGGGTACCACTGCAGTGACTGAGTTTGGAGAAGCCGCTAGAGCTGAGAACGGCCTCTGGGGCAGCGTGGCAGTGTGGAGTCAGAGAGGGGCTGTAGGATCTCTCTCCCCCGAAGCTACTGAGTTAGACATAGAGCATTGCTCTCTGAGACCTTGGGGGAAGGAATATATTCCTAAGATGTCCCTTTACTTTCAGGTTAAAGAATTACCCACCCTTAAGGATATGGATTTTCTCAACAAGAACCAGAAGGTTTATATTGGTGAAGAGGAGAAGAAAGTATTCCTAGAGAAGCTAAAGAGAGATGTGGAGGTGATGATCCGTGTGCTTGGGAAATGGCTGTTTCCTGTTGCTCCCCATTCCCAGTCTGAGGGAACTGCTCCCCTTCCCTTTATTCTTTGGGTTCTCTGCATGTAGGGGAGTTGGGTATGGGACATGAAAAACCCTCAGAGGTGATGCATGGAGGGGGTGGCTAGAATCAGCTGAAAGGATGACCTCAGATACCAGGACATTGATGTACTAAAGGGCAGTGGTATCCTTCCAACCCTCAATTTTCATCCTTCCTTTCCCCAGGAGGGCCCCAGAAACTCAGGAGTGGAGGTTTAGGGGTGGTACCTGGGAGTGGGGAAGGAGATCTGAGGTATCTGACTTGTCAGTGGGGTCTCAGTTCCTAGTGCAGCTGAAGATCATGGACTACAGCCTTCTGCTGGGCATCCACGACATCATTCGCGGCTCTGACCCAGAGGAGGAGGGGCCTGTGCGGGAGGAGGAGTCAGAGGGGGATGGGGACTGTGGCCTGACAGGACCACCCGCTGTGGTGGGCTCCTATGGCACCTCCCCTGAGGGTATCGGCGGCTACATCCATTCTCATCGGCCCCTGGGCCCTGGAGAGTTTGAGTCCTTCATTGATGTCTACGCCATCCGGAGTGCTGAGGGTGAGAGAGATCCTGGAAATATTAAGGGTGGTGGTGGTGGTGGGGGAGTTGGCCTTGGGGGATTGAGACCAGGGCGGTGGGAGAGAGGCTGGTTAGCTTTTCAAAACAGATCTGACTGGTTCTTGGGGAGAGGGAATTGGGACTGTACTTGCTCTTCATTGCTGGTTTCTTTCCCCAGGGGCCCCCCAGAAGGAGGTGTATTTCATGGGTCTCATCGACATCCTGACACAGTATGATGCCAAGAAGAAAGCAGCTCATGCAGCCAAAACTGTCAAGCATGGGGTAAGGGTTCCGCAAAGCCTTTCCTTTCCTATCTTTTGACTCTTTGGGAACAGGGGGCCATTTGTGCCAGAGAAATGGGGTGGCAAAAGGACAAAGGGTTGGGGATGGAAGTGGTGTGGAGTGGAATGGAGGGTGGAGAGTGGGAAGGGTGGGGCGGTGGCCTGACACCGTGTTCCATACCTCCTCTCACAGGCTGGGGCAGAGATCTCTACTGTCCATCCTGAGCAGTATGCTAAGCGATTCCTGGATTTTATTACCAACATCTTTGCCTAAGAGACTGCCTGACTCCATGCTGACTGCTGCTTTATCTTCAAGGTGGCAGGGTTCTGAGAGGCCTGGGGGAATTGTGGATATGCTGATCACTACTTCTTCTTTTCCTCCTTTGTTAAATTCCAGCTACAGGCTCCTTGCATCCAGATCACTCCATCTTGTTGAGTAGGCTCTTCCTGACCCTCAGAAATACACTATCCTATCTCCCCCTGTCCAGTTTTCTTCCTTTTCTCCCTCCCCTCCAACCATTCTGCTTGCTTCATTAGAGTGTTACTGTTGACTCACTCCCAAGTGCCTTGATCTTTGTAAATGTCCTGTTGTTTCTAGAACATAGGAGGAGATGGGGGAAGGGGGTTACTTGCCAACTTCAGGACCTGACTGGACAGATGGACCTGGCTCAAGCAACTACTCTGGATGCACTTTGCTGTGTGGGATGAACTAAGAGTGTCTGAATTTTGCTGATAACTTTATAGAACTCACTGTAGCATGCTTCCTTCCCAGTAGGCCCTGGGATGGAGGACTTTCAAGATACTACAGTTGTGGGTGCTGGCATGCACACATGTGATGGGATATGGCCCATCTTACACACTAATGGGGTGGGGAGTGGCGAGCCGGCTGGCACCTCACAGAGGTGGGACCCACGAGGACACTTGAAATTATGCAGGGAATTGGAAAAGGTGTCTGTCAAGAATTGACTCCTCTCCAGTCTCTTTCCTCATCCTATTTCCAACCCCCACCCCTGTACTTCTGGGTACAAGAGCCCAGAGATGGCGAAAGTGTTCAAGCCTGGGTGAAGACATTGGACTGCTACTGCTCTTCACCAGGACCTCACACCCCTCCTGGGGCTGGAATCCTTCAGGGGGGGGTGTGGGCAGTTTTGGAGGCTGGAATGATGGGCCAGGGTAAAAGGTTCATTCCCAGTGCTAAATTTCCTCTCTTCATGTCTAGCCATCCCTGAGGTTTTATTCCCACCAGAAGGGAATATCTCTGCCTGGGTCAATCCTGGTCACTTCAAGAGGATGAAGGACTCAAGTGTGGGAACCTGCTCTACTCCTTGGAGGTGTGCACCTAGCATACTTCCTTCTCAGTCCCTTCTCAAATCCTTTCTCCAGTTGGATTTGTTATTCTGTTCTTTTCTGTCTCATACTGCTACTGTGTCTCCCAAGGGACAGATGGACTTCTTTGTCATCTTCACTCTCCACCCCCAGAGAGGAGTCAGAGCCAGGACTCAAATCATCCAGCCCCCTCCAAAGAGTTGAAATGACATGTGATAGTCTCAGAATGTAGAGGACTCTGATGACCCAGATAGTGTCCTCCCCATCCCCTGATGCCTTTGGGGCTAAGGCAACCATTCTTGCTACTCTCCACTCGATCCCCTTTATGGCTTCCACACTTTTTTTTAACATAAAGATGGGCACTAGCAACTGGCCTGTGGGGATGCAAGGATTCTTTGCACTGTATATAGCTGGACTGATTTGTCTCACAGGAAGTCATACAGTCATAAAGGAGAATTCCTCTCTCCCCTCCATCTTCTCCAAAGGAAGTAACAAGAGGAATCCACAGTTAAGGATTAGAGCCCTTATAATATCTTCCCATCAGGGGCCCGCTGATCTTTTTCATTCCAGCCGTCTACCTTTCCCCTGTTGAATGCAATAAAACTCCATGACACCAGCAGCTGTCACTCTTTAGAAATTGGTTTTCTGACCATGTGGCTGATGTATCATGAGCAGTATGGTCTTCATTTTGTTGCTTCTGTTTTTCATCTTTTTTGTTTTATTAATTAATAAAAAAGATCTTGTGTATTTACTCCCATTGCTGTCACTATATAGGAAATAAACTATTGAATCCATATTCCTTCACAGACATGCCTTCCCCCACCCCCTTTCTGGGGAACGCTGTGCTTAGGGGTGTGGAAACCAGATGAAGAATTCCGATCATTAAGATGTTGGGCCCCTAACTAAGAATGTGGGGTTCTAGATCAATAGCTGTGAACTTAAAAGGTTGTGAGGGGTGTGCATGGGAATGGAAAACTTACTGTCCGGCTTTGTGGGAGTTCAGCTATAGGGGGGCCAGGGAGAACAGCTGATGTGGCGCTCCCTCTTCCCCCAGGGTTCTGGGCTTGATCACACACCCATTCCTGTAAAGGTGGGTGAGCCTCTCAGAGCACACTGGCAGGAGCTAAAATAAGGAACTGGGTGTTTCCCCAGGCTTCCTGGGAAATATGTCCTCTGTCTGGAGAGCGGGAAGAGTACAACGGGGTCCTGGGAAAGTGAAGAAAGGGACCAATCCTCCAGCCCAGAGGGGGGGAGTGAAAAAAGGGGTGGATAAATAGAAGTTGTTGCCAGCCTGGGAGATCCAGTACTGTTTGGCCGAGGAGGTCTTTTGGCTGGTGGAAAAACCTGGCTTGATGTGGCCCCAGGGAAGTGAATTGGACTGGGGGCGGAGATTGCTCTGATGTGGGAAGCAGAACAGAGCAGAGCTGTTTTTCCTTTGAGTTTTTAACTCTATTTGAACCATAGACTTGACACCCCCAGCCCCCACCCCAAGGCATTTTTTAAAAAGAGGTATTCACTCCCCGTTTTGCACTAGCCTCAGTATCCCTGTTTGTGGAAACAAAAGTCAGAGGCACTTACCAACACCCATCCGGGAGCAGGTTGTGGGGGTCACAGAAGGTAACAATCTAGGAAAACGCAAGCGAGGAGGGAAGGGATTGAAATAGTTTAGTCCTGGGGTTTGTTTATTTTTTAGAACCAGGGCTTTTCTTACTATGACTCTTCTTCCCATCCCAAATTATTCCTCAAAGTCCCTTCTAGCAATAGCATAAGGATCACAGAAGAATTGCCCCCTTCCCCACCTACCTAAGCCGACACTCCTCGCCCACCCATCCGCCACCAGCCTGCAGAAGCTGCCACGCAGCTGGCTGGAAAAGCAAAGGGAGAGCGCCCCCCCCTCCCCACCCCGGGAGGGGGAAGCGAGAAGGGTGGCGTCTAAGAGATTTAACCCCCTACCCTCGGTTCCACACGCCACCCCCTCCCTCCAAAGACTGGGACGGCTCCTCCATTTTTGTTTTGGGGCGGAAGGGCAGGGGCTCGTGGATGGAAGGGGGTCAAAGGAAACGGTGATTATCACCTGTACGGGGGAAGCGGGTGCCGTCCTTCCTCCTACCCTTTCTCTCAGTCTGCACCCCCTCTGCAAACTCCCCCCCACCTTCTCGGGGTCTCCCCCCGCCCTTGTTGCTAAGGCCCAGACCGTCATCCCAGCAACAGCCTCAGTCATGTGACCGGCAATGGCGGCGCTGACGGGAGGTAGGTGAGCCCGGCGCCCCCCACACCCACCGCGCGCCCCCCGGACCCCGCTCGCAACCCCCGCGCGCCCTCCCTGCCCCCCCTGCGCCCCCTCCTCCGCCTCCTTACCCGCGCGCGGCGCCGGGGGCCCCCTCCACGCCTGGCCGATCCTCTTCCTATCACCCTCCAGCTTTGGCCTCCATTTGGGGGTTCTGGGAACCGCGATCGGGCCGACATGCACCCCCACCCAGTGGTGGGGCTCTGGGGGCTCCGGCGAGAGGGGGACGTGGGGATTGGTTCTGGATCTTGCAGGAGGTCATAGGGGAAGGGTGGGGCTGCCTCAGTTGGTGCCCCCAGGGACCCTCGCCCTTCCCCCGCTGCCCCTGTGTGGCCGCCGTCTGGAGGGAGGGACTGGCCCTGTGTCCGGCCTGGGTTGCCCCAGAAGAATCAGAGACCCAGCATAAGCTGTGGCCCCGCCTCCCTTTTCTGTGCCAGCAGGACTTGGAGCTAAGGACATCTAGGTCTTGGGTTCCCACTGATGGAGAGGGGGGTGTTCCACCTTGGATAGACAGAATGAGCTGAGGTTCTAGGATTTCAGTTTCACTTTCTGAATCTCGAGGTGCATCTGGCCTTGAGGGGACTATGATGGAGGCACAAACAGAGCCGCTCCCCTTTGGATCAGTCAAGGAATTGAGGTCACACTAATGGCCCCTCTTTCTATTTGAGCTACATTTGGAGGTGTTGTAGGGACAGCTCTGTAGCTGAACATGGTAAGACTCAGGGGAAACCTAAGTCTCCTCCAGCTGAGCCCCTGCTGAGCCCCACACCTCCCTAAATGCAGGCTGGGTTGCTGACAGGCTTACTGCCCCAGTGTGGGGCTGGGGGTTGTTTAAAAGGTGACAGTAAGAACTTCATTATTTAGGGGCTGTTGCCACTTTGTTGGCATTCCAAACAGACTTCAGCAGAAGGGACTGGGTTAGCTCTCAAAGAAGGCTCCTAGCGATAGGGACTGAATTATTTGGGAATACGGGGCAGGGTGAGGAGTTGGAGAGCATAGGTAATATTCTTACCCATGTGATCTGAGGGAGGTGGCAAGAAAGACCTCCATCTGTGTGGGCTTTTCCCTTCCTGACTTCTCTTATCTGTGCCCTAGGCTTTCTTGAGAGCCTCAGAGCTGGGGAAGAAAAGAGGAAAGTTAGCATGTTGAAGTTCCATCTTTAGCAACTTGGGAGAGGCTGGGGATGCAGTTCTGCAGAAGAGAAGGAGAGGAAATGGAAGAGGAGTTTTTGTTTGGTTTCTGGGCTGCTGGTGGAGTGGGGTGAGGGGGGTATGGTAACATTTGTCATCATAACCTTTTACTCTCTACTCTCCCCCTTCCCACTAGTCCTGGTCAGCTGAGTGTGGAAATAGAGGGATTTCTGCTGCTCTCATTGTCCATGGGCTTCCCAGGTATCTGCCTCCCAGGGGAAACTCAGCTTCGCCTTTAAATTGGTTTCCTCCATTCTATGTGCCAAGTAATCCCATTCCCAGTAACTTACACCCAGGTTCCCAGTCTTCTGTTACATGGGCTGCTATGTTGGCGCATGTGGGAAGGGGGTACGGGGTTTCTCACTTTCCTTCCTTTTCCTTTCCACCCACCAGGTCACACAACCTACAAGTAGGGAGCAGGGACAGTGAGAGAGAGCCTGCATGCCAATTCTAAGCTCTTCAGGATCAAAGTGAGCACAAAGTCTCCCTCCCCTTTAAAGAAGCCAGTTTTCACCCAGAGGGAGGAGGGTGAGATTGTTTCTGTGATCCTGGGAGGAGTATAAAGAGAACCAAGACTGGTGCTTAGCTCAGATGATGATAATAAAGTTAGATAAACTTTCTTGCTCTTCAGTGGGTGCTGGGGTTTGAAAGATAAGAGGAGACAGAGAATGAACTTGGGTGAGGAGTTGGGGGTTGGACTCTGAGATAGTAGAGGTAATATAGGGTTGGAGAGGAACCTGAAGTAGGAGGCACTGATTTTGTCAAACGGGGACCCCCCACCCTGAGTCCCTTTCACCCTGGGGGCAGTGTCGTTCGTCCTGTCCAGAATGGCAGCCTGTGGAGGCACCTGCAAGAACAAAGTGACTGTCTCCAAGCCTGTGTGGGACTTCCTGAGCAAGGAGACCCCAGCCCGGCTGGCCCGGCTTCGGGAGGAGCACCGTGTGTCCATCCTCATAGATGGCGAGACTTCTGACATCTATGTCCTCCAGCTTTCCCCGCAGGGCCCTCCCCCGGCCCCTCCCAATGGGCTCTACCTGGCCCGGAAGGCTCTCAAGGGGCTGCTAAAAGAGGCTGAGAAAGAGCTGAAGAAAGCTCAGAGGCAGGGCGAGCTTATGGGCTGCCTGGCTTTGGGGGGTGGCGGGGAGCACCCTGAGCTACACCGTCCAGGGCCCCCCCCCTCCCCCTCTGCGAGCAGCCCCGCTTCTGCCCCCAGGGGCTCGGGGGCTCCCTCCTCCTCCCCCTCCCCTCCCCCCCCCCCCCCCCCCTCCCCTTCCTCCCCGCCTTCGGGAGGAGGCTGAAGAACAGGAGAGCACCTGCCCCATCTGTCTGGGGGAGATCCAGAACGCCAAGACATTGGAGAAGTGCCGGCACTCATTCTGTGAGGGCTGCATCACCCGGGCCCTGCAGGTGAAAAAGGCCTGTCCCATGTGTGGCCGCTTCTATGGGCAGCTGGTGGGCAACCAGCCCCAGAATGGGCGGATGCTGGTCTCTAAGGACGCCACACTCTTACTGCCCAGCTATGAGAAGTATGGCACCATCGTCATCCAGTATGTCTTCCCGCCCGGTGTCCAGGGGGTAAGAAGACCTATGGCCTGCCTTTGCCCTTTGGTTTTCCCCACTTTGGTTCTCCCCAAGCGCGTTCTCTGACCTAGGCAAACTGGGTGAAGGGGAGTGTATTTGTTAGATGTGACGTAGTCTTGCTGTCTCCCAGTATGCCTTCCCACTCAGTGCCCCAGAGCTAGGAGGTCCCCTTCAGGCCCAGCTTTTCTGTCCCACAACCCCAAGGCACACATGAAAATCAGGTATGAGAGAAAGGAATTGAATACTATTTCCTTGATGAACTTGGATGTCGACAACTATTCTTGGCAGGGGTGAATTCTGTGGAGATGGTGGCTCAGGTGCCGGCGGGCGCAGCAGGAAGGGGGCTAACCCTCCTCGCAGGGCACTGAGTGTTACTTTGTTCCCGATTGATGAGACAGTGGAAGGTTAAAACAGGAGCGGTCAGGAGCCTAGAGGTCTCCTCCTGCTTGACCAAGCAAGAGTAATTCTCAGTCCTGGTTTGCAGAGGGCCGGCGAAGCTCTGAAGAAGAGTAATGGGCAAATGGAACAGGTCAGGCAGGCAAAGAAGCTTGGGAGCGTTCTCAGGTGGAGAAGGGAAGGCTGAAAGATAGCTTATTCTCAGTCTTCACATTTCTGCTGAGTTATCTGGTGAGTAAGGACTGGCTACTTCCCATCTCTTTTGAGAATCCACTCGTCGCTGAATTGAGACTTGAGGGATGGAGGCAGCAGAAAGAACTTCTTTAATAGGAAGGATTTTGTCCAAAAACAGGCTCCTGCTGTCCAAACCTTTCAAGGAAGTCTCTCCTTCCTTGAAAGGCTGTCAGCCTGTTGCTGCCCTGTCAGCATTAGCTGGGGGTGCACAGACAGACAGCCGGCCAGGATGACCCTCTGGTGGCATGGTGGGCCTTCAGATGCCCAGCTGCTCACTGTCCTGTCTGCCTCCCCTCCCTCCCAGGCTGAACACCCAAACCCAGGAGTTCGCTATCCTGGCACCACCCGGGTGGCCTACCTCCCGGACTGCCCTGAGGGCAACAAGGTGCTGACCCTGTTCCGCAAGGCATTTGACCAGCGACTCACCTTCACTATCGGCACGTCCATGACCACAGGGAGACCGAATGTCATCACCTGGAACGACATCCACCACAAGACCAGCTGCACAGGGGGACCCCAGCTGTGCGACCCTTCTTCATTTCCTTTCCCTTCGCCCCTCCCCTTCTCTCCATTTCCAGTGAGGGAATGACATTAATCCCCTCTCCTGCTGGGAGCCTCCTAACTGGAGAGGACCACCCCCAAACTATTCAACCATCTCTTCCATGCCAGTTTCTCTACATTCAACCTGGTCCAGTATGCCCAGTTCACCTACAAAACTAAGCAGAATTGGGCTAAGTTACCTGGGGTTTGGATATCCTTAGGGGAGGTGGGGAGGGGCTGGACTGGGGCACCCAGAATGAGGGTGAACATGAGGCTAATATGAGTAAGCTGCAACAGCTAATCCTGACCTTCATTTCTCTTTGCTCCCAGGTTTGGGTACCCAGACCCCACCTACCTGACCCGGGTGCAAGAAGAGCTGAGAGCCAAGGGTATCACAGATGACTGAAGGCCATCCCCTTTGCCAAGCCCTTGCCTTTCTCCATAGGACCCAGCGGAAGCCTCTGTTCTCCTCTCTCCCTCTGCCCCCCACACCACACGAATAGGGGACCAGTCTGACTGGGGAAGGAGTTCAGAGAGGGAGGGCAGTCCCTTCCCCTATCCCCCCACAGGCGAGTGCTTCAGTGCAGTGTGAACCACTCCCTTCTGGCAGAGGGATCTCCCAGGCTCTGCTCCCCTCCTCCCCCTGTACATACTCCCAATCCCTACCCCCTCCACTGCCCTTGGCTTTTTCTGGTATGTGCTGTGCTCCAATGACTAAGCTGAGAAAGGACCTGGGTGGGGAAGGAGGGTCTCTTGAGCCCCCTGCCCCCACAAACTGCTCCCCTGCTGAACTTCGGTGTGGTGGAGGGGGCATGGGGCTGAGCTGAGCCCCCAAGGAGCTGGCCTTGTGTGTTCTTCAGAAACAGTCCCCCTTCTACCTTAACCTTGTCCTTTCTGTCCTGTGTCTCCGTCTCTGTCAGTCTGTCTCCCGCTCTGCCCCCTATAAGGAGCCTCCTTGCCCTGTTCTGGAATCGCCGCCAGACTGTAGCTTTTAATTTAATAAAAATAAAGTAAAATATGCAACTCTCTATGCCACACCCGTTCTGTTCTGTGAACCAGGGTGGGGGTGGGGTGGGGAGCGGAACCTGCTGAGGAGGGGAAGGGGGTGGTGATCGGGGAAATCCCTGTGTGTCTCCCCAGTCTCTGCCTCCAGAGCGCCTGGGGAAAAGGCACGTATTTAGTGGGCTCCTGACGCGTCCACGTCGGAATCGGGATTAAGAGGGGTTTGTTGCTGAACTTCGGTTGTAGAGAAAGCAACAACCCTAGCCCTTTGAGAAGTTTGGCTGGGGTGGGAGTGGGGGCGGAGCCGGGCAGGGGGCGGATTCCACAGCAGCAACTCCCCGGACGCGCGCAGGCCTAGAGCCCCCCAGCTTCCGTGCCCCCTCGGCCCTGAAACTTGGAGCAGGGTAGGGGTCCAGCATGAAGCCCCCGGACCGCCCCGCCCCTGGCCGCACTGACCGGATACTGGGGGTCATGGGGGGCATGCTGCGCGCATGCGCCCTCCCCGGGCAGGAGGGGGTAAGAAAGGGGGACCACGGTGGGGTCGGGAATCTTTAGGGGGCTCCAGGAGGTCTGCACCCCACAACTCAATTTACCCGCAAACAGGAATTCTGCAGGGCAGTTGCAGGAACCCATGAGTTCCGAAAGACGGCCAGGGCCCTGGTCTGGGTGAACCGCTCCCTCCAACCCAGCCTAAGCGACCCTTTTACAACAATGTGGATTTGACAGGAGGACCAAGGAGAAGCAGGAGGTCAAGGCTGGGCGTGGAGGGCGGTTTCCTTACCACCAGTCTTTCTCCACAGCCCCGGAAGAGAAGCCCCCTAGGGCCAGGAGGGACAGAGACAGAGTCTGACTGTACCGAGGGGGATCAGAAAGGGGAGCGCGAACGTGAGGTCCCCGCCTGGGCTCCGCTGCTCGGTAAGAAGCTGGGGGTGGGGTGGGGCACAGTTTGCCCTCCTGCGCAAAGTGGCGAATTCAAATAATGCTGCTCTTATTAGCATAAAGGTTTGCATCTAATCTGCATGAGACCCATTTAATTGCCAAGACCTCCACGCTTCTCGCCCTCTAGTCCGCTGTGCGTCCCCCATATCAGCCGGTCCCGAGCCCCCGCAGGCGGAGTGTCCCCGCGCCCCACCCCTGGCCCCTCGCCAGCCCGGCCTCCAGGACTTCGCCTTAATTGGTGATTAGCCTCAGCTGGAGTCCTGGGGCCTGGAGGAAAGAAGGGTCTGGCGAGAGGGCGGCACCTGGGCTGCGTTCCCCACAGAGCTCCCCATTCACGCATCCCCGAAAGGGAGGGGGCTTGTCTACCCCTGCGCGGCTAGGGACAGTCCCAGCCCCCAGGACGTCTTCACACAGGCCCAGGCCCATCCATCCGCACCCTTCTCCACCGCAGAGGCGGAGGGGCGACCTGGGCAGACCCCGCCAGCCGGCTTACCCCCGACCCCTGCGCTCCGCAGTCGGGAGCCCGAGAAGCAGGAGGGAGGGGAACCCGGGGAGGGGAGCCGAGGCTGGAGAGGAGAGGCGGAGGCGGTGGGGACGTGGAGTGGGAACGTGGTGGTGCCTGGGGGAGGGGGATTGGGGCTGGAGCCCGGCACAGGCTGAAGGGGGGAAACCGGAGGGAGAGGGCGGAGCTGGGCCGCAGAGGCCCCTCCCCGCGGCGGCACCGCGGCCGGGCCTGTTCTTCGGCTCGCCGTTCGGCCGGGACCCGCGCAGCGCCAGTGACTCGGGGAGTCGGTCCCCGCCTCCTCCCTGCCCGGGCCTAGAACCACCCCAAGCCCGAGAGGCCGGAGACCGAGCTGGAGCGGCTGCCGCATCCCAGCCCAGCTTCCCCCACCATCCCTCCCCGCCCCGCTGGACATCTGGACCCTGGGCCCCGCACCGACTGGGTTCCGGAAACCCTCCCCGCCCAGCTCGGCTGCCCGGCCTCGCGCCGCCGGCTCTGCAGAGCCCCCAGCCCTCCCCCAGACCAGACTTCCGCCTACCCCTGGACGCCCCCTCCCTGTTCCCTCCCTCCCCCCCTCCCCCAGCCTGGAGCGGGGTAGGAGGGAGGGGGGGTGTGCGCCCTGCGCCGTCCCCGCCCCGCCCCCCGTGATTCCCCCTGCATGGCCGGGCCGGGTGGGGGGTGCGGGGGGGCCCGGGCGCCATGCGGGGGGGGCACAAGGGGGGTCGCTGTGCCTGTCCCCACGTGATCCGAAAAGTGCTGGCAAAATGCGGCTGCTGCTTCGCCCGGGGGGGTCGTGGTGAGTGCGAGGTCGCAAGGGCCCGGCGTTGAGTGGGGGGGCGGGCTGAGGGTTCAGGGCATTAGACTGACCTGGCCCTAGGGATTTAGAGGATGGAGACTTGTACCTGTGTTTTCCAGGGAAGTGACTTAGTAGATCTCCAAGATCTCATCTGCCTCCAAATTTGTAATCAGTTCAAGTTAAGGAAATTGGGGAAGGGGCAGGAAACTCTTCTCTCTGTCCTGCAGTCAACTGGGTATGAGAAAAACCCATCCACAATCCCCCTGGGCCTAGAACTGGGTCTTCCTTAAATCCTTTTGCTGACAATCTACTACAGATCTGAAGAGGGACAGAGGAATGGAGGAATGAGGATGAGGGTCTACCAGGGGCTTTATGACAAATCTCAGATCCTCTATTCCTGAGCCCAGGACAAAGATAACCCTGATGAGCTCTCCTCACTTGCCTCCCCCCACCCCGCAATTGGGTTTGTGCATGTGTTGGGGAGATGGGCTGCAGAAGTCTTTTCTTTTTATAGTGATTACTGCAATTGGTGCAGGATGGGTCTGGGGGTGGCAGATGGGCTTTTAGCTCCCCCCCCACCTTCTCAGGGAATGGTCTGTGCCCATTGGAAGGGGGCAGCTTGTAGGAGAGCAGATGGCCACCCCCAGCTTCCAGTGTCTCCCCAGATGGCTGCCCCTCCATATCTATGGCATACTCAGGATATGGGGGAGCCTCCATATATAACTGGAGCTTCCAGGCCTTGGGAGCCCAGGTGTTTACTGTCCTTCCTCCCAAGGGTGCCCAGGGGAAATTTTCTATCCTGGCCAACTCAAATGAGGATGGCAAGAGAGTGGGCCCTGGGGGAGGGCTCAGCATCATGAAGAAGGGCCTCTGGGAGCTCCCTAGGGACCCTGAATCTAGAGCTGGAATAATATCTATGGCCCCTTCCCCCCCCCCCCCCCCGCTCCCCATTAGAATCCTATTCCATTGCTGGCAGTGAGGGGAGTATCTCAGCTTCAGCTGCTTCGGGTCTGGCTGCCCCCTCTGGCCCCAGCTCTGGCCTCAGCTCTGGCCCCTGTTCCCCGGGCCCCCCAGGGCCAGTCAGTGGCCTGAGAAGATGGTTGGATCATTCCAAACATTGCCTCAGTGTGGAAACTGAGGCAGACGGTGGCCAGGCTGGACCATATGAGGTGAGCAGGGAGCACCACAAAAGCATGTAGGACATCCATGAAGGACACTGGGAGAGAGGGCAGGTTGGGGGCCACTGGCCACTGGGGAGACATAGCTACTGTCCATGACCTCTGACACATGACCTCTGGCTCCCAGAACTGGATGCTGGAACCAGCTCTAGCCACAGGAGAGGAGCTGCCAGAACTCACCCTGCTGACCACATTGTTGGAGGGCCCTGGAGATAAGACAGAGGTATGAAGAAATGGGTCTGCATGGCTTCCCCAAAAGCATCTGTCTACTTACTCTAGGATGTTCTTTCCTTCCAGCCACCTGAGGAGGAGACTCTGTCCCAAGCCCCTGAGAGTGAGGAGGAACAGAAGAGGAAGGCTCTGGAAAGGAGTATGTAAGTGTTCCCACACACTCCCTCCCCTCTGCCCCCCTAACCCATTGTGCAACTTCCAGAAACTGTCCCTCACATTTTAGATTTAATACTTGGAATTTCCTCTGAGGTTGGCTTGGTAGTGAAGGGGCTTCTAGTCCAGGAGGGAGGAAGTGGCTAAACCAAGGATGTGCACTCCTGCTCTCTTCGCAGGTATGTCTTGAGCGAACTGGTAGAGACAGAGAAAATGTATGTGGACGACTTGGGGCAGATTGTGGAGGTAGTCCCCTTTTCTCTTCCCAGCCGCAGCCCAGCCCTTTCCCTCTGCTCAGGGCTAATTTTAGGAGATGCCTTAGTACTCCTCTGTCCCACCTTCCCAGTACCCTCTACATGCCGGACTTCTTGGGGGAGGGGTTTTCCCCACCAGGGCTGGCCCCCCACACTCATGCTCCTGCCCCAACCTTCCTGCAGGGTTACATGGCCACCATGGCTGCTCAGGGGGTCCCGGAGAGTCTTCGAGGCCGTGACAGGATTGTGTTTGGGAACATCCAGCAAATCTATGAGTGGCATCGAGAGTGAGTGGTGGATCCCCGAGAGTGAGGGGGAAGGGCGTATGTCTCGTTTTCTCTGTAACCTAGCCAGGGGCCATTGTTGCCTGAGGAACGTTTGGAGCGGCTTGATCACAACCAGGGTAGACAACTCTCAGTTGCGTGGGGTGGGGGTATTTGACCAGCCTTTTCCCTGCCAACCCCTCCAGCTATTTCCTGCAGGAGCTACGGCGGTGTTTGAAGGATCCTGATTGGCTGGCTCAGCTATTCATCAAACACGTGAGGCTTAAGAGGGTGGCCCTGGAGGGGCGGGGCTTGGGAGTGGGTCCGGGCTCCCGAGAGAGGTGTTCTCTCTCCTCACCCGTCCTGCGCTCCTTCACCTTGACCCCTGTTAGGAGCGCCGGCTGCATATGTACGTGGTGTACTGTCAGAACAAGCCCAAGTCAGAGCACGTGGTGTCAGAATTTGGGGACAGCTACTTTGAGGTCAGTGGCTGAGGGACCTTGGGGGAAAGGGGACAGAATCATCAGGCTCTCCAGGCTGCATAACCACATTCCTGTCCCCAGGAGCTCCGGCAGCAGCTAGGGCACCGACTACAGCTCAACGACCTCCTCATCAAACCAGTGCAGAGGATCATGAAATACCAGCTGCTGCTCAAGGTCAGGAGCACCTGTTCCCTGGGGGTTCCGCTGGCTGGGACAGCCCTTTTCTCGTTCATCTCCCCAGGGTTCCTAAGGCTCCCCCCAGACTTCCTGGGCATCCTCACCTGTGTCCTCAGGGGGAGGATGTGAGAGTTTCTGAGGGTGTCCTCAAGACCTCCCTGAGCATTTCTTTTCTACATCTTAGGATTTTCTCAAATATTATAGTAGAGCTGGGATGGATACTGAAGAGCTGGAGGTGAGGACTCCCAAATCTGCTAGGACACACACCACATACCTCTTATTTTTTTGGTCTCCTGGGTTCCCCCCTCCCCCGCCCCCTGCTCCTTGGGTAGTGTTGAGCTGTCTGGTTTTTACGCGGAGGTTGGTTGAGAGTTGAAACATGGTCTGAAGAGGCTCTTTCTCGACAATGACAATGCTCCTCTCTTCACCTGCGACCCAGCACGCTGTGGAGGTCATGTGCTTTGTACCCAAGTGCTGCAATGACATGATGACCCTGGGGAGACTTCGGGGGTTTGAGGTATGGGGCTAGAACAGGAAATTGGAGGCCCAATGCTCTTTGGCCCCAGTCTGAGCACTCGGGAGGTCCTCGTGGGGAACTGTCCCTCCCCTGGGACTGACCCCATGGTTGGTTGGGAGCATCAGGGGAAGGAGGGAGGAGCAGAGGATGTCCCTTTTCTCTCCTTGCTTTTTTTCTCAAAATCACTACCCTTTGGTTCTAGGGCAAACTCACTGCTCAGGGGAAGCTCTTGGGCCAGGACACATTCTGGGTCACAGAGCCCGAGGCTGGGGGCCTGCTGTCCTCCCGGGGTCGAGAGAGACGTGTCTTCCTCTTCGAGCAAATTGTCATCTTCAGTGAGGCCCTGGGAGGAGGAGTCCGAGGAGGATCACAGGCTGGATATGTATACAAGAGCAGCATCAAGGTGGGGAGGAGGCCGCAAGGGAGGGGTCTGGCTGGGATGGGGCGAGGCCTCTGAGAGAATGTCTGGCTCTTGCATTTGTTGGAGGGGACAGGAACCAGAGAGGGCCTAAAGAATCTGGGGGCTCTCTCCTATTTGCCAATCCAGGTGAGCTGCCTGGGACTGGAGGGGAACCTCCAAGGTGACCCTTGCCGCTTTGCACTGACCTCCAGAGGGCCAGAGGGTGGGATCCAGCGCTATGTCCTGCAGACTGCAGACCCTGCAGTGAGTCAGGCCTGGATCAAGCAAGTGGCTCAGATCCTGGAAAGCCAGCGGGACTTTCTCAATGGTGAAGCTCTCACCCTTCCCTCCCTGACATGCTCTTTAAGCCCTTTGACCTCCTGAATCCCTCACTGCCCAATCTCCAATCCCTGCCCTCTTGACCCCAGCTTCTCCCCATCTCCCCAGCAATTTACAATGGCTGACAGTTCGTGGGAGGAGGGCAAAGTGGGAAGATGATCTGGGCAGAGCCCTTAGGGAAAGAACCTGTTGTAACCCTCCTTCTCTTTGCCCCAGCATTGCAGTCACCCATTGAGTATCAGAGACGAGAGAGCCAGACCAACAGCCTGGGGCGGCCAGGAGGGCTTGGGGTGGGGAGTCCTGGGAGAATTCGGCCTGGAGACCGGGCCCAGGTCAGCACATATGCACCCATCAATGGCTCTCTCCCCTCCCTGCTGCTGTTGCCCAAAGGGGAGGTGGCCAGAGCCCCCCTGCCCGTGGACACACAGGTATGAGGAAAGGAGTTCCCCTGTTATGGGGGCAGAATGGGGAGGGCCTCTCTTATTCTGGGATCCCTAAATCCTCCTCCCCCATATCATTCCCTTTTTCTACCACCTGCCTTTTGTCTGCCCCTTCCTACTTCCCTACTCTTACCTTCCCCCTTCCAGTTTAACCCTGGGAGAAGCTGATGATCTTAGATGATCTAAGATGTCTAGCAAGAGGAGGTGGCTTAGCTAGGGGCATACACTGAAAAGAAAGGGGTGAGGGTGGATTCCGGGACTTTTTTTTTCTCCTCTAACTTGAGTCTTTCTTCAGGCCCTCAGTGACATCCCCCGAGCTCCTCGTGACTCTCCTCCAGCTCCACCAATTCCAAACACCCCTCCCTGCCAAGCCAGACTTGCCAAGCTGGATGAAGATGAGCTCTAAGTGGTGAAGGCCTGGGGTGGTGCTGACCCAGCCACCCCATTTTCTGAGGAACTTCAGGGCAATCCTTCTGACATCACCTTGGAATTCCTTCTTGTGTGTCTGGCGGGGGAGGGGGGGGGACAAGGCTGGGAGTGGTGTTGACTTGGAGGAGGATTCCTAGACTCAGAAGGACTTCTTTCTGCTTAAGGAACACAGGTTCCTTCAGCGCCCACCCCTACGCATGCCTCACAGGTCCCCCCAAAAGGAGGATATGGGGGTGGGTGGGAGGGCTGGGGCAGGGGCCAGATAAAAATGATTGGTTTTGACTTTGATTTTTTTTTTCAGTTTTCTGAGATTAAAGGTTTTGTGATATCACTAAGGCTGCTGTATTGGCAGAGGGAAGGGGAAGTGGGGTGAGACAATGGGGAGAAATCCACTGGCCTGCGGACGGCCTGGTGATAAGAGGACACACGGTGTTGCTGCCTGTGTCCCTCACCTGCAGTTGCGGCATCTCGCAGTCCAGACCTGGAACTTGGAAAACCCTAGATCCGTGATATATCCTCCCCTTTCCCAGCCTGCTTTCTCTTCCATCTGGCCTCCATTCTAGACCCCACTGGAAAGCCCAGTGTAGTGTGACTTCCCACCATCTCCCCAGCACCCAGATTCTAAAGCACTAAATGCCCAAGTACCTTTCCTTCTGAGGCCTCCATGCTCAGCTGAGGGAGAATGGGGAGGTGGAGAGGATGCTGGGGCCTGTGGCCCTTTTTGGCTCTGGGTTCTCCTTTTTGCCGTCTGTGAGGTCACAAGGCATATCCGTAGTGAGCAGGAAAGGATTCTTCTTCAAGCCACAGACCCAAGAGTGGACAGCCCGAAGGGGTCTTCACCCCTCCCAACTTCTGGGATAGCCCCTGGGACGGAGAAAGCCAAACATGCAGAGATCCATATCCAGATGCCCTGTCCTGGGTCCTTGGGCATCTGTGTGTCCACTGTGTCCATTCGTCCCCTGGGCTTGGTCACGTGTACTTGGGCTTCCTCAGCAGACAATAGGCTGCTGGGGTGGGATGGTTAGGAGGAGCTGGAGCCTCCCTGTGGGCCTGAGGTCCCTCTGGCCAACAATGGGGGGAGGGACCTCTAAGGGGGGGACAGGACGTACAGCCCAGATAAGACTTCTGGGGAACAATAGGAGGAATTGAAGAGGGGAGACCCACCCTCACTGTACCCCACCCCCAGGCCTTTGGGGTCAGGGACTGGGGACCAGAGGGTGATGGGGAGAAATGCCAAGTATTCTTGTAAATGGAGGAGGGGCTGGGGAAAATAGCAGGATTCTGGATCCCAGAACCTTTGTATCTCTTGAGGGACCACAGAGGTACATGAGGTGGGTGCATGACCCATTTGAACTTAATTTAACCACAAATGTGTTTTGGAGTGCCAACTTTGAATGTAATAAATGGCACTTCAAGTTTTTTGGTTTCTAAGAAGTAAAAATCAAAATTTGCGATCAGTTCAGTATTTCCTCTGAAGCCCTGAACTGGGAATTGAGGCCCAGCTCCCAGCAGAGGTGTGGGTGGTGGTTCTCTGTCATCCCTGTCCCATACTGTAGCTGAGCCGCATCTTGGCAGGCTGTGAGACTGCTCTGCCAACAGAGCCTCTTGCATCTCTTGGGACAAGCTGTATACCCCATGAGGATTTGGGTCTGGGGGAGAGGCTTGTGTGTGTTGGGGGACACACTGAATCTTCTTGGGGAGAACGCAGAGGCTCTGGAAATGATGGGTCACTCTGGAGGAGCCAGCTATCTCCTCCCAAAGGGCCAATGGGGAAAGAGCCCACAGCCAGGAGGCCAGAGTCAAAAGGCTTAGGAGTGGTAAAAAGTGGGTGTTGGGTGTTGAGAGTGCGCTGTATCTCTTGTCCCTACACCTTTCCACACACCCTCCCCCTTCCCCCGCCCTCGCCCCACCCCAGCAAGCTCCAGAACGAGCGGTCCCGCCAAGGATGTCTCAGGAAACACCTAACCTAGAGAGAGACGCCCTCTCCCCAAGCCTTTGCCGTCTCCGGGCCCTTGAAGGTCCCCCATGAGAGGGCGCCCTCCGGGGCCGGATTGGGCCCTGCTTCACGGAGGCGGGACTCAGGGCTAGCGGGTGGAGGGGTATTTAAGACTAGGCGGGGTTGGAGGTGGCCAAGGGCAAAATGACTGGGCTACCGGGCGCCAGGACCTGCCCATGCCCGGGAGAGGCCTCCGACCTTAAGTTCCCCCTGGGCGCCAAGTTCAGGGAACCGCTCACCGAGGCTCGGTTCCAGCAGCTCTTCGGGGACGCAGAGCAGGAGCCGGAGCTACTCGCCGAACCCCGCTTGTCGCGTCTGTGCAGACGGTGGAGGCGGCGGGCCCGCGCTGGCTCCGGACCGGGGGCGTGGCGCCTGCTGCTGGCGCGGCTGCCCCTGCTGCGTTGGCTGCCCCACTACCGCTGGCGGGCCTGGCTGCTCGGGGATGCCGTGGCCGGAGTGACCGTGGGCATCGTGCACGTGCCCCAGGGTGAGCGGCCCCAACACTAGCCTGTCTGGGGCCGGAGCTCTGGAGGGCGTCGGGAAGGCGCAGGAGCTGGGAACCCGGGAGCGAGAGGATGGGTGGTGTGGCTGAGGGTTCGGAGACAGGATCTGAGACCAAGTTCTGGGTAAGGACTACCGAGCCGCATCAGATACCCTACCCCCAGCTCCCCTCATTTGCGCAATCCTTCGAGAAGTCTTGGACACGTTCCGGGTCAGGGAACTGGAGAGAGGCACAACACCTGCTTCCCCCCGCCCCCCATTCCCACCCCCCTGTCTGGGCCGACACGGATCTGTGACCTTGTCTGCCCCACGACCTCCCACTGAGGCCTGTTAACCTCTCGGTTCCCTCATGTGGCATGATTTAGCGTCTCCATGCCAACCTCTAAGACTGTGGGTAGAGAGGGGGGCGTTCTGGAGGCTGGTCACCTGCCCCCAGTCCCCCCCGACACACACACACAACACACATCCGGAAGATCTTTCCTTCCACTTCTCCCCCAGGCATGGCTTTTGCCCTCCTGACCTCCGTGCCTCCAGTGTTCGGACTCTACACTTCTTTCTTCCCCGTCCTCATTTACACCTTGTTGGGTACTGGGAGACACCTGTCCACCGGTGAGTGACCCGGTGACTCCTCTCCTTCTCTGTGGGGTGAAAATGGACAGGGGTTTGAGGCTTCGGTTCTTGCGAGCTCCTTAGCTCTTATTCCCCTCTTCCACTCCCCTGCTTCCCTTCCGCCTCTGCAGTTACCCTGCCAGGAACCTCGGACCTAGGCAAGGCTTGCTGGTTGGGGGGGGGAGGGGGTGCTGAGTGGGTGCAAAGAGAAGGGAGTGTCCTCGGACTTTACTTCCCCCATGAAATTTGGTTTACATGAACATCTCCGGGACTTGGAAGAGGGGGAAAGAGCTGCGCGGTCCCCCAGAGGAGCGCGCGGTCCCCTAGAGGAGCGGGCGGTCCCCCCGAGGAGCGCGCGGTCCGCGGGGCGCCTGCAGGAGGAGGCCGCGAGGCCGCTAGGGGGCAGTATTTGCAGGCGGCCGCTCCCTCCTCTCCCCCCTCGCCGCGGGTTCCCGGCTGCTGCACTAGCTCTCCGCCCCACTGCCTTCACCCGAGCAGCGGCGGTCTGGGAGAGCGGGGTCTGACGACCGCAGCCCGGCAGAGGGCGCCGAGCCTGGGCGGTCACCGCGCCCCAGGCGGCACAGCTGGTGATCTCCGCGTTTGTCCCCCGGCCCTAGGAACTTTCGCGGTACTCAGCCTCATGACGGGCTCGGCCGTGGAGCGGCTGGTGCCTGAACCCCTCGGGGGTAACCTGAGTGGAATCGAGAGGGAACAGTTGGACGCTCAGCGGGTTGGGGCGGCTGCAGCCTTGGCCTTCGGAAGCGGGGCGCTGATGGTGAGGGAGGATTCTGGGGGATCCACGTGGGGGCCCCTGGGGAATTGGGCCAGGAGCGAGGGAGGGACAAGTGTCCCGCGTGGGTGTAGGCGGGAGGGGTGCGCTCCGGCGGGTCCGCTCCCGCTCCCGCAGTGACTGCGCATCTCCTCCCCCGCAGCTGGGCATGTTCGCGCTGCAGCTCGGCGTCCTGTCCACCTTTCTGTCGGAGCCTGTGGTCAAAGCGCTGACCAGCGGGGCCGCGCTGCACGTGCTCGTGTCCCAACTGCCGAGCCTTTTAGGGTTGCCCCTCCCGCGCAAGATTGGCTGCTTCGCTCTCTTCAAGGTGGGGGTGGAGAAGAGCGGAGAAGCGGCTTCTAGCGGTCCTGGGAAGAGGGAAACCTGGGAAGGAAGGAAGGAAGGAAGGAAGGAAGGAAGGAAGGAAGGAAGGAAGGAGGGAAGGAGGGAAGGAGGGAAGGAGGGAAGGAAGGACGGCGAGTGGAGGGCTAGAGGGTGACGGGGGCGGAGGGAAGGTTAGAGCCACCTGGCTGAATGAGGGTCGCTGCAGAGGTGGAAGCCCTGATGGGAGCCGGGAGGCCTTGCCTCGGCCGGGTGGGTCCGCGCCGGGGGCAGTCGAGCCTGGCACTGGGCCGTCGCTCACCGCCCCTGCCCGCAGACACTGGCCGCCGTGCTGACCGCGCTGCCCAGGAGCAGTCCGGCCGAACTGACCATCTCGGCACTCAGCCTGGCGCTGCTCGTGCCGGTCAAGGAATTGAACGTGAGATTCCGAGACAAGCTACCCACCCCGATCCCAGGGGAAATCGTCATGGTGAGGATGGCTCCGGGGTCCGGGGGCCCCCTGCACCGCACAGACCCTGCCCATCCCGTAGGAGCTGCCCGCTGCCGCCCCCTGGTGGAATGCAGCGAGCTTGCAGATGAGAAGTCCTGCGCATCCGTGTCCCTTTCCAGGCCTCTTCCCAGAATATTTTGACCCTCCGGAATTCCCCAACCACACGGTCCCATTTCTCGCACGAAGCCTCTTCGGGACCCCTTAGAATGCCTTCTTCCTGCTTACAGCGCTCCCTTGCGGTGTCGCCCGCCGCAGCACACTCCACTCACATCTCTCCCCTCACCCGGCCCTTCACTGCTCACGGTTTCTCTCCCTTCCCACGCCCACTACATTTCTCTCTCTCCCCTACTGAATAAGTGTTCCGCGTCTCCAACCACACGCCATCTATGCCTAGATATAGCCCAGCTCTCCTACTTAGAATGGCTCGGTATACTTCCTGATATACACGATCCCTCCTGGGAGCCCCTATTCCTTCCTCTGGTCCATCTCTTTCCATAACCTTGGGTAGGCCTCATTCCTCTTTCCCATCCCCACCGCCCTCCACTCTAAACGGGCTGTCAGGCACCCATCCCAAACACATCTCAGCGCCCCCAGGGGCTGAGCCTCTGCAAACCCCTAACAGCTGCCTTAGGATCCTCTCTCCTGTGAAGCTTTTTCTAGCCTCAGCCGGGAAGCCCATCTCCTGCCATGCCCTGATTTGCTCTTTCCCAGGTGCTTCTGGCCTCTGTGCTCTGCTTCACCTCTTCCCTGGACACAAGATACAACGTCCAGATAGTGGGGCTGCTGCCTAGAGGGTAAGGGAATCAAGACACCAGACTGCTCTTCTCCCACTTCTCCCACCCAACACTTCCTCTTGATGCGCCCCACCCTGTTTCCTCTGTCTTCCCCATATCCTTCTTAGACCCAACCCATCCTCACCCTGGATCCCTCTCTCTCCAGATTCCCCCAACTCCACCTCCCCAACCTGGCTGCGCTGCCCAGGCTTCTGGCCGACTTGCTGCCCGTGGCACTGGTCACTTTTGCTATGTCCGCCTCCCTGGCCTCCATCTATGCAGACAAGTATAGCTACACTATTGACTCCAACCAGGTGTGACTCTGCCTGAGGACCCCAATACATTCAGGAGACACCCCCCTAATCTGATGTTCCTCCTTCCCCCCATGCCCTTGTCTCTCTCCTCTTCATCTCTCACTGCGTCCCTCCAGGAGCTCTTGGCCCATGGTGTCTCCAACCTCATCTCCTCCCTCTTCTCCTGCTTTCCCAACTCTGCCACATTGGCCACCACCAGCCTACTCGTGGATGCTGGTGGGAACACACAGGTAAGAGCATGTCCTTGGGTGAAGAGAAAGGGGGGTGCATATCCAGGTTGGGGTGGTGGTGGAGAAACAGGTGGAGGATTGGTAGATACCCAGAGGGCAGCCGTATAGAGGAGGATAGGAGTCTGTGAGGCAGAGTGAGGGGGTGGAAGTTTCTGATAGGAGAGATAGAAGATAACAAAGCTCCTTTAAGACCTTTGTGGACTCTAAGCACTGAAAAAGTTTACAGTGCCCCACATGTCGCTCAAAATAAAAACAAAACTGGACTGTAAAATAAATTTGAGAGACAAACTTCTGATTCCCCCCCCCCCAATGGGGACATTTTCTTTTGAAAAGAAATATCACACATGAAAGTCTCCCCCTAATATTTCTGGTTTCCTACTCTGCCAGTCCCCTAAGAATGTGGTGAGCCTGCTTTTAGGGTAATCCAACAGTGGCTTTTAAGATGGACACGGGCTACAAAAATAAGGAAGTTGAACTACATCTAGGTAAGAGACTGGAGAATGAGAGGCATTTCATTGGGGGAGGGCAAAGGTAGGTGTGAGAGGCAGAATAGCAAGAAGGGAGTGGGAGACTGAGGAATATCTTCATGGAAGGGGATTTGGGAGGAGGGAGACTTCCAAGGAAGGTGAGGCAGAGTGGGCAGGGCGGCCAGCTGTCACACAGGGGTGGATGAGGTCCCCTTGCTTCTCTGCTTCCATCCCTCCTTCTTTCTAGCTGGCAGGCCTCTTCTCCTGCATAGTCGTCCTCTCGGTGCTGCTGTGGCTGGGGCCCTTCTTCTATTATCTGCCCAAGGTAAGGAACAGAGGAGGTATGGGGGTGGCTGGGAGGGCTGGCTATATTCCAGGACATTGGGGCGGTCAGCTTGCCTCCTCTGCCCCAAGGCTGTCCTGGCCTGCATCAACATCTCCAGCATGCGCCAGATGTTCTTCCAGATGCAGGAACTTCCACAACTATGGCGCATCAGCCGCATGGACTTTGTGAGAAGTGGCAGGATTACCCCAGATTGCCCCCTCCCATTTCCCAGCATCCCCAGCTTCTGCCCTGGTTTGCAGCTAATTGTCCTGGTCCTAAGTTCTGTAGTCCCCCCCCGCTCTGCCCCCCTCAACATGCATACCTTCTAATCCCATTACTCAGACACAAGGTGGAGGGTGGGGTTTGAACCCCTTCAGGCCTGAATATTTGTACCTCCCCAGCTGGTGCAAGGTCTGGGGTCATTCATTACATTTGGTGTATACCCCCTGTTGGGTCAGTCCTGTCCCCTCCTCCTGTCATTCTTTCTACCTTCTCCCGGGCCATCCCTCCCTATCGTTTGCCTTGGCCGGCACCGCCCGTGGACCTCTTTCCCTAGCAGTGATGGCCTGGCATTTCACTCCCGCCCCTGTGCTGCAGGTTGTATGGATGGTCACATGGGTGGCCGTAGTGATCCTGAGTGTGGACCTGGGCCTCGCCATTGGTGTGGTCTTCTCCATGATGACTGTGGTCTGCCGCACCCAGAGGTGGGAGGAGAGATGAGAGGAGTTGGGAAGAGCGGTGGGGAGAGAACAGGTGCCTGGGGTGACTCTCCAGCCAGGTCAGGCTGGGAATCTGACCCCAGCTTCCTGCCCAGGGTGCAGTGCCTAGCACTTGGACTTGCCGAGGGGACGGAGCTCTACAGACCACTCAGAGAGAGCCACAAGGTGGGTGGGCTACAGATGAAGAGGGAAGGGAAGACTAGACCCGGGTGTTTTTCTGACCCTCTGCCCTCTTAGCTCCTCAAGGTCCCGGGGCTCTGCATCCTGAGCTATCCATCACCACTCTACTTTGGGACCCGTGGGCAGTTTCGCCGTAGCCTGGAGTGGCACCTGGGGCTTGGAGAAGGAGGCAAGGTGAGAGACCTGGTCAGAGGGGAGTGTGGCTTCTCTGGGCGAGGGAGGCAGGTGCGTCTTCTGAAGGGGCGCACGTTCATGCTTGTGTCTTGGAGATGGTAACTGCCCTTCTCTACTCACAGGGGGCTCCAAAGACAGTTAGCCCACCTGATGCAGGTGAGACGGGGTGACAAGGAGGGAGACTTGGGCGCGATCCGCGGGGGCGTCCGGCCACCCCTGTCTTCTCCCATCCTAGTTGCTGAGCCCGTCAGAGTGGTGGTCCTAGACTGCAGTGGTATCGCCTTTGCAGATGCTGCTGGAGCCAGAGAAGTGCTACAGGTGAGGGGCGGGGTAGGTTAAGGAGAAAGTCCCCTTAGTATCCCATGCATACCCTCTGACGTAGGATTTGACCCCCTGCCCCATCTCCACAGCTGGCCAGCCGATGCCGAGATGCTGGGATCCACCTTCTCCTGGCTCAGTGTAATGGTGAGAGGTGTGGAGGCTGGAGGGACCTGGAGCCTGGGGAATGACCGGACACTTGGGGGAGGGAAAAGGACACGGTGTGGATTTAAGAGCTAAGAACCTGACCCGCCTCTCTACACAGCCTCAGTGCTGGGGACACTGACCCAGGCAGGACTCCTGGACAGAGTGACCCCAGAACAGCTGTTTGTCAGTGTCCAGGATGCAGCTGCTCATGCCCTGGAGAGACTGGTGAGGGGGCAATAGCAACAGGAGTGAAATCCAGGAGGTGCTGGGCTATAGCAGGTCACATGTGAGTCAGTGGCTGAGGACCTAGGCCGAGGGTTTTGGGCAGGGGACTGAGAAGGAACCTAGAGGAGGGAGGGGGGATGAAATGAGTTAATTTAAGGCGAAGCCAGGGAGACGGGGCCCAGCTCTGCATGAAGAACTGAGGAGCTAAGATTTCAAAGTGGGGTGGTGTGCCCCTCAGAGGGCTGCCAAATGCTGAGTGAGGGAGGACGGTACCTAAGCTGTCCCTGACACGTTCCCCTCTCTTTTCCAGGAGCCTACTGGTCCAAAGACTTGCACAGTGTGAGTCTGACCCAGTCATCTGGAGTGTGGAGGGCCCCAGCAATATGTGTGTGTGGAGTCCCCTTACTTCATGTAACTAATAAAATAAAGCTGAGAGCCTCTGGGGTTCACGAAGTGAGCCTGGGTGTCCGCACACTGAGCCCTGGTGCCCCTTTCTCCATGCCCACAGCACTGCAGACACAACTAAAAATGGCTTTCACTTGTGTGTTCACCAGCCCTCACCCCAGCTCCAGAGTCACCAGTTCTCTCCATGGGGTGGAGGAGGGGGTTGGGGCTGGAGCCTATGCACAGAGTCCTGGGTCCAGAGATGAGGGAGAGGGGCACAGCCCTGGGAACACACGTGGCGGGGGGGGGGCTTCCCCACCCCTCAGTCCCAAGGAGATGAGAGGAGAGTATTTCCACTTTAGGTTCTTAGAGTCCCCATGGGCTCTTTGGCACTTGGAAAGTTGACACCCCCCCCCCACTTCCTGCCCCATGAGAAGGAGGCAGGGGGAGGACTTGGCACTGGCTGTGGGACGAGTTATGGCTCCATCACGTCCCTAACCCTGGGCACTCGCAGAAAGGAGGAGTGTCACCAGGACAAGCCCCTATTTGGGATCAGATTCTGAAGGGGATCAGGGACAGTCAGTGGAGTGGTCACCGGGTGGTGGGGTTTGCTAGAAATTCCTGGGATTTTCTAGAAATTCCTGGCAGGGACAAGGAGGCAGGCCCAGCCTGACAGTTTGAAGGCCCCTAGTGGCCATCATTCCGAGGTCATGCACTGCAGCCGGTGTTTGAAGAAGAGTAGGCGATGTTTGGCCACCTGACTTTCATCCAGTGATCCTGGGTAACGGTACCGGGCGTAAGTCTCTGCCCCCACATCCTTTGATGTCCAAGGCAGCTTCAGCTTAGATGCATGATCCACAACGACGTCTGAGCAGGAGCCCACTCGAAGGGAACCAAGCCCATCCAGGAAGAATTCTGGGGGGGGGGGGTAAGGGAGTACACAGTGAAAGGTCTGAAGCTTATAGAAGGCCAACCCTTAAGGGAGAACTGAGATTTGGGGTGTGGAGGGTGCACAGGCAAGGACCCCGTTTCTGAGGGCCTTGGGCTAGTAATTAATTCTTGGGGCTCTTCTGTAAAATAGAGTCAACGTACTTACCTTGTGCTTTGATAAGGTACCCCCCTCCCCACCTCCCCAACACACACCTAAAGGTTCAATAGATACTGAATGGGCTGCTCCAGGAGTGTGGTCTGAACCAGGGGAAGCGGCTAGGAGTGGAGTAAAGGGGATGGGGACAGTGGTGGGGCAGTTAAAGGTGGACCCAGTGGCTGTGCTGGGCGTGGAGGTTTAAATGGTGTGCGGGCCGGGAGGGTGGGAGCTCTGTGTCTTGCCAGGGCGCAGATCTTGGTAAATCTTCGCAAAACTGCCCACAAGGGTCCTGGGTGCCAGCCGTGGGCTCCACGGGAGGAGGTGGGGGGTGGGCGTAGGAGTAGCGGTACCTTTGGAGCCTTGCCCAGCGCGCCGCCCCCCACCCCGCCACCCCGGGGTCCCTGCTGGTCCGGGCCGGACCGGGAGGGGGCGCCACTCACCGAGATGCGCCACGCGGCTGAGGCGTGGGTCGAAACCGACCTCGCGCACCTTGTCGGTGCGCGCCAGGAAGAAGTTGACCACGCCGTCCGTGACCACGCAGCCTGGAAAGCCGACGAGCTCGTGGTGGAAGCCGCGCCTTTGCCGGAGGCAGTTCCCGCGGCCCGGCGCGCCGGGCTCCACGCTCAGCATTTGCCGGTAGGTGGTGGCGAAGCCGGAGATCTCGCGCACAGCGCCGCCGACCTGCGGAGAGTGGGAGGACGGCTCCAGGCGGGACGGGGAGTTTCGGGGGGTGGGGGCTAGATCTGTGCCCGCTCCCCGGGGCGGTTCCCCTGCCCCGTCCTCCTCTGCTCCACCCCTGCAGGACCCGGACTGTCCCCCAGGCTCCGCCGCGTCGTCCTCTGTCCGTCCCAGGGCCGTCCGCCCTCGCCCGGGTCTCCCCCGCCGCTACCTCAGCCTGCTGGAGGCCCTCCTCCTCCCACCCCACGTCCTGCGGGCCCTCCCCTACCAGGTCCAGCGGCGTCCGCTCCAGCACGTCCACAAGCCTCTCCAGCCGCGTCCGCGCCGTGAAGACGAAGTCGTCGTCCACCCACAGGACGTACTTGGTGGTTACTTGGGATACGGCCAAGTTCCGGCCTGCGAACCAGCCCTGGGGGAAGGGTATACATGGTTAGTGAGTCTGTAGAGATAGGACGCAACCCCTCTGCCACCTTTCATCCTCTCTCCTGGCGCCTCTAAACGGCCCAGTGCCCACGAATGGCTCAGAGCGAGGTAAAAAGTGCCGTTTCCCACTGCCAGGCGTTCTGAGTCAGTGTTCCGGGAGGTGTTAGAACGCGTTTAACTCATGCGTGCACCCATTCATTCATTCACCTATTTATTGAGCGCTCCCTAGGTGCTCAGCACATTCTAAGAATGCAGTACGAATAAGATAGGCACGATTCCTGTCCCACGGAGCTTACGTTCCAGGAACTGCCATGCTTAACAGGCACCCCGGTAATTCTGAAATTACAGGTAGGTAGTCCTGGGATCACTACTCTGGAGACTTCAGACTGAGGGCGCGCCCTGTGGCGCGCGGTTCAGCCTCGCTGGCTGCGCACCTTGCCAAAAGGCATGAGATAGTGCTCGATGTGGGGGCCGCTAATGCTCTCTGGCTTGTCGCTGTCGTCGGCGATGACCACGGTGACCGTTGGGTAGAAGCGGCGGATGCTGGCGATGAGTGTCCGTAGCCGATTGTAACGCAGGAAGGTCTTAGTAGCGATGGTGACCAGGGCGCTGATGTTGTACTGGGCTGGGAGTGAGGGAGAGGGTTAGGTGCAGAGAACGAGAGTGGGAAGTGAGGAGCAGGAAGACGTCTTCTCCCAGGGCCTCCCTCTTCCAACTTCTCCCCACCAGACCTGGATTTAGGTCCTAGCGCGCACCAGCCTCACCTCCCTGGGGTAGAGACCCAGATGGGTACAGCCGAGGGTTGGGGGGGTGTCTTATGCGGATGGTAAAAGCAGCCTCATGTCCCTCCGTGGAGAACCGGACTGGGAAGAAAGGACACAAGCCATGGTCCTTAGGGCTGGGATAACATTCCCTTTTCAGCAAATCAATATTTAAGTGCCTACTCCTCCTGGGCCTGGTGGACAGAATGCAAGGTTTTTACCTCCATGGCACTAACATTCTAATGGGTGGGAAAAGAAAATAAAAGATTTAATTTAAAAAAGAGATTTAGTGCTCGCTTTGGCAGCACATATACTAAAAAAGAGATTTAATGAAAAGCTAACGTTTATTGAGCATTTACTATGGGCAGGTACTTTTTAAGTTACCTTAAATATAGGAACTCATTTAATCTTCACAAGCCCTATTAAGTAGATTCCTACTACAGAAAAAGGCATAGAGAAGTTAAGTAACTTGTCTCTACTTACACAACTCTTAAGCAACAAAACTGAGATAGGAACCTAGTCAGTCTGGTTCCAGGCTAAATAAATAAAATTCAGATACTGGTGAGCATTGAAGAGAAAATAAAACAAGTAATGTGATAGTGAAGAGGAGACGTTTGAGCTGAGATCCAAATGACAAGAAGGATCCAGCCATGCAAAAATCTGGGGGAAGAGCATTCTAGGCAGAGGGAACAGCAAGCGCAAGGGCCCCAAAGTGGGAGCGGGTTTGGTGTGGCAAGTCTTGGAGAGAAGCAGGAGGGTTGTGTTGTGCCTCGTTTGCTAGAGGAGAAATGGGAGCTCTGGAAGATAAAGTCCCTTGCCCTCCAGTAAGTGGTGGGTTGGGAATAGAGCTCAAGTCTTCTGGCTCCTGGGGCAGGTCACTTCCTGGGGCCCCCACAGTTGGCCTGCAGGGGGGACACACCCAAAGCTCGGGTTTCCCTTTGGCCTGCTCTGGCCCCAGATGAACAAAGGCCCCTTCTCTCCCTCCCTGGTCCTGCTGGCCTAGCTGAAATGCCCATTGTGTGACTGGGTAGCTCTGGCCATTGCCCGAGTGTCTCCCACACCCTCTGCCATTTGCCCGCTCCAGCCTTTCTGGGCTCTCTGTTCAACCAGCCTGCCCCTGCCTCTGCCCAGGCCTCCCACCTGTGTCTGCTGTGTTTGCCTGGTAGCTTCGGCTGCTATAAGTGACCAGTTGAAGCTGCCGGTTGAGTTGGTCCAGCCCTGGGCTGGTGAGGGTGAGATCTGGCTGCCCCTCTCCAGTGAGAGTCACTCCAGTCACTTCCCCTGCCACATCCCAGGTGCCTAAGGAGGCGGTCAGGTTCACCTGGGAGAGGGGTTGGAGAGTACAGGGTTAGACCGCGGACCCGCCTCTTGCCTCCCTGGTTCCTCCATCCCTCCTTTGGCAGCCGGGGTCTCCCTCCAGCATCCACCTGGCCTTCCCAGCCTCGTTTCCACTTACCTGGTAAAGCTCCTGACCAGAAGCTGCCTGCAGGCTCAGCCCTGGGAGGAAGGAGAGGGAGTCAGAATCACAGACAGCCTTGAATTCTTCTTCCCTTTCTCTTCTCTCTTTCACCACACACAGCATGGACCTTCTCACCCATCCCTCTTTGTTGAGGCCACGGCAGGGCACATGTGGGGACGCAGCCTAGAGTAACTGATTTTTTCCTCCTTCCCATCAAAGCAATAGCTCTTTATGGCCTGCCCCACCTATCCACCTGATCTTTGGTCAGTCAGCAAAGAAGAGATTTGTTTCCCCAAACCTCTCCAGTGACAGGCTTCTGCGATTCCTGACAACCCTAGAGGCCCTTCTGTCCTCACCTCCCACCTCATGAGCCCCCTTCTGATCCCAAGTCCCCCTTTCATCAGAAGTCCCCCACTTCCCTTTCCAATCTTCCTTCATTCTTCCTCAGCCAACCTTGAGCTCTGCCACCCCCACGGTGGCTTAGGTCATCTCCTAGGCCCGTTCTCCCCACCTGGCACCAAGATGCTCCGGAGGGGCTGGACCTCCACACCCTGCAGGGGGTACTGAAGAGGGGAGTTGGCAGGGGCTATGAGCAGCTGGTCCGCAGCAGACTGGCTCCTGGCAAGGGAGGACAGTGCAGGAATCAGGGGCGGAGGAGCTCTCCTTCCAGTCACACCCACCCTCCGGGCCTCCCCCTGCAAAGACACGCCCTCCTTTCAAGATGGTACCTGGAAAGGAAGGCCTGGAACTCCTGCTCCCTGGAGGCTGAGGCAGCCCTCAGCTCCTCAGGGTCAAAGGCCTTGGTGAAGTCAATGGCTCCAACCTGCCTCTGGAAGGGGAGGTAAAGGCTCCCTCCACTGGACTCACAACTACAGTTGTTCCCAGAGAGCTGCCTGGAGGGAGGACGAAGGGTCATCAGAGCCCAGCCATACAACTCCATTCACCCCACAAAACATTTACACAGTGCCCCACACCTTGGCTTTTCAATCCTGCCCATCCAGTGTCTGTCCCCTTAAACACTGCTCTTCAAATAGTCCCCAGGAGGAGAGACCACCAGTGGCATGACTCAGCTCCTAAATCTGAATTTTACAGAGGTGTAGAACAGGGTCAATTGCTAGAATTTCAGAGTTGCCTACCCACCATTCAGGACCCCACCTGGACACTCCTTTCATGGGGAGTCATCAGGACATCAGGAAGTCTTCCAGGGCCCTCCTCTGCCTGCACACCCTCCCCTCCGCATCACCATGACGAGGTTCAGGGAGGAGAGAGATTTTTTCCCCCAGCCCAAGACTCAGAAACTACCCCCGCCCCCCGCCTCAACCCCACTCCCCAGCTAGTCAGGAGAACCCAGAGATCAGAGCTCAGCAGTGCAGGAAACAAAAGCTCCCCAGTCACCCCCAGCGAGTTCCGCTCTGCCGCCGCCACCCCTGGCACTCACCCCACCACTTGCTCCTTGATCCTGACCGGGATGTGTGCATAGCGGGGCTCGGGCGCAAGGTCTGGCAGTTCTGGTCTTGGGGGAGCCTGCAGGGGCGCCCACAGCGCAAGAGGTGCCCGGAGGCCCGGCGCGTCCCGGGTGCTCACGTACAGGAGCCCCAGCGAGGCGCAGGCGAGCAGCAGGACCAGCACACAGAGGGCCCGGCGGCCCAGCCGCATCCTGGTGGACGGTAGGGGTGGGAGGGTGAGAAAGGTGTGGAGGGGAGGCGTGGGCTGGGACCCTCGAGCCCCGCGGTTCTGGAGGCTCCTGCCAGCTTCCCGGGACGCTCTCCACATCTCGGCGCGCTAGGATTTGCACAGCGAATCGTTCCCCTGGCCCTCCTCCCTTCACTGCCCGGGCCCCGGGTCTCCCGGCCTCCTTTCTTCTCGCCTTCTCCCGCATCTCGGTTTCCTCTCACGCCCGAGGCCCGGCATGTTGATGCAAGAGACCGCTGGATGCGGTGCTTTCCTCGCGGCCGCCAATAAGTAGGAGTGCACTGCTTTCTTAGGGCAGCGGGCGTCCCCAGTCCCGCCGCCCCCCGCCCTGGCCCGCGTGTCCCCCACCCCTCGGTCCGAGCATCACCTGGCCCCCGGTGGGATGCACAGGGCGGCTCCACACCTTGCCTGTCATGAAAAATGCAGAATCACGCCCGCGCTGTTGGGTGCCCCCGGCGGAGGTGACCGCGCGAGTGGCCTCGGGAAGCTGTGCGGGGGACCGGGGGGACCCGCGAGCGCGCCGCCTCCCGCCTCCAGCTCGGCCCCTCATCCCGCCCGGGCACTGACCTGTCTAACGCTCTAAGGCCGCCACAAGATTTCAGTCCGGGCTGCTCCAGGCTCTTAGCCCCGGCCTGGGGGTCTTCATGCGGCTGGAGGCGGCCTGATCCGGGAGCCGGGCGTGAGCCTGTGCCGTGGGGATCCTCCTGCCTCCCGGGCTCGCCCAACCCCTCCCGCCTTCGGACGCTCCGGGCTTTGTAGACCACAGCGCGGGGTGGTTCTGGGCGTTTCCTGCGCGGGGGGATGGGGGTGGAGAACGGAGTTGAGAAACCGTGCATCCCAGCCCCAGGAACAAAGCCGGGGCTCCCCGGCACCCTGTCCCACTTGCCGGGAGGGGAGGGCTGAGGCCGCCGCCGGGTTGTTCGGATCGCTGCGCCGCGCGGCTCGGCTCCCGGGCTCGTCGCGGCGGAGGCTCGGGCTACGCGCGGGGAATGCGAGCGCCCGGGCGCCTTCTGGTGGGCGCAGAGGACATTGCGGGGGCGCCTCGAGAAGGTCCTTCTCCCGACCCTCCCAGCCCTTCGCCTGCAAACCTGGCGTCTCAAGGGCCTGCCGTCATCCCAGTCTATTCCCTAGTCGCACGGAGCCTCCCTCTCATCGAGGCTGTAACAGGATAGGGAATAAGGGCTTTGGGAGGCGATGGGGTGGGGGCGCCCTACAACCCCATTCCAAGGAAGGTTTGGGTAGTTAGGGTGAGATAAAAGAAACCAGACTAGATCCTGGAAAATAAAGATTTTGCCCGGCTAACAAAGACAGGTTCACACCCTCCCTCCCATCCTCGCCTCCCCCGCAACACCCCCACCCCAATCATCTAACAAAGACTCGAGAAGTAATACAAAGGCCTGCTTCCCGTAACTGCTCCTCGTTGCAGATGCTGGAGGAAGTGGCTAAGTTGGCTGTAATTCTGCATGCAAGCCTTAGACCCATAGACTCTCTTCCCTACAGCAGGATTCAGGACACTACCCAAAGTCCTGTGGTTCCATGGTTCTAATAAAAGATGTATCAAAATCTAATAGGGAAAACAAGACACAATAAGAAATGTAGAACGTAATGAAAACGCGGGGGGGGAGAGGAGGATGGATTGTTGAATGAATTGTATACAAAGAATTGACTAATTAGATGAGGGGAAAGTGGGATTCTCAGTCTCTTTACACCAAAATAAATTCCAGATCTATCAAATATTTTAATATTAAAAACAAAACCAGAAAAGTAGTAAAGGAAATCATGGAGTTTTTGTGTTTTGTTTTGTTTTTTACAATCTTGGAGTGGGGGAAGAGATCTCTAAGCAAGATATAAAGGGAATAGCCTGTACCTCTGAAACAAATAATACATTATATATTAAAAAGAAGAAGAAGAAGAACAAGAACAAGAATGAGAAGGAGAAGGAGAAGAAGATAGCAGGAGGGGAAGAATGAAGGGGGGGAAATCGGAGGGGGAGAGGAACCATGAGAGATGATGGACTGAAAAACAAATGGAGGGTTCTAGAGGGGAGAGGGGTGGAGGATGGGTTAGCCTGGTGATGGGTATTAAAGAGGGCACATTCTGCATGGAGCACTGGGTGTTATATGCAAACAATGAATCATGGAACACTGCATCAAAAACTAATGATGTAATGTATGGTGATTAACATAATAATAATAAAAAAGATATAAAGGGAATAGTAAAAACTTGCCTATATAAAAACCATGAGTGAAGGAATTTCTATAAACAAACTTGAGATAAATGACAAACTGAAAAGAATCTTTCCAACATGTAAGACAGATAAAGGTCTATTTTCCTCAAGAGCTGTAAAACATCAATAAGAAAAAATGATCAACTACCCCAAATGGACAAAAATCAGGATTAGGCAGTTGACAGAAAAAGTGAAAATGACTTTTAAATATATGCAAGTATACTTGATCTTATTCATAATAAGTGAAATGCAAATTAGAACAACAGTGAGATTTTTTATTTTTATTTTTTAAATTTTTTTTAAAGATTTTATTTATTTATTTGAGACAGAGAGAATGAGAGAGACATAGAGCACATGGGAGGGGGGAGGGTCAGAGGGAGAAGCAGGCTCCCCGCCGAGCAGGGAGCCCGATGTGGGACTCGATCCCGGGACTCCAGAATCATGACCTGAGCCGAAGGCAGTTGCTTAACCAACTGAGCCACCCAGGCGCCCTGTTTTTTAATTTTTTAAAGATTTTATTTATTTGAGAGAGAGAGAGAGAGCACGAGCAGGTGAGGAGCAAAGTGAGAGGGAGAAGCAGACTCTCCGCTGAGCAGGGAGCCTGATATTGGGCTCAGTCCCAGGACCTTGGGATCATGACCTGAGCCGAAGGCAGATGCTTCACTGACTGAACCAACTAGGTGCCCCAACAGTGAAATTTTTTAAACAAAATTATTGCAATATTATTGATTATATATTCCCTATGTTGTACTTTTTATCCCTGTGAGTTATTTGTAACTGGAAGTTTATACCTCTTAATCCTTTTCATCTATTTCACCTATCCCCCCCCCCCGAAATGTTTTTTGATTACCAAATTAGTGAAGGTCAAGGTGTTTGCTAACACCCTGTATGGTCAAGTATGTGGAGAAACAGCCTCTGCATACATTGTTGTGAGTGTAAATTGATACAACTTAGGAGAGCAATTGGCAAATCTCTTAACATTTAAAATGTTAATCACTTAAATTGTAAATATTAATCATTTAAAAATTTAAAGATATGGCTCCGTCAGACAATGGGGTACTGGGTTAAACTATACCTACTGATACTGAATGATTTCCAAAGTTGCTAAGCAAAAGCAAGCAGATTCTGAACAGCATATATAATTGGCTCCCATGTGTGGGTTTTAGCTTCTGGGCTTGGCCAAAGCCTGGATATGAGGTGCTTCCATAACAGAAACCCGACACTGTGGGAATGGCTTTGGAACTGGGTCTTGGCCGAAGCAGGAAGGGAATTTGAGGAGTGTCAGTGAAGATCAAGAAACATTGAAGAGCTTGTTAGAAGCCGGATGGTCTTTAAGGATGTTGCAGTTGCAGGGAAGTGGGGAAAGTAAGGGAACTGAAGGAAAGAAGGTCTTGCTATGTTTGGCAATCTTGGCACCTGCGGTGGGGTGGGAGGTAGAAACTTCACCAAATGAACTGAGGATCTCACTGAGAAGATTTCTAAGCAGAATATTGAAGATGCCATCTAGTTTCTTCTTGCTGCTTAGAGTAAAAATGAAAAGCAAGAGATAAGCTAAAGGAAGGCAGGTTGAACAGAAAAGGGCTGGGGGTTGCTGGGTTTGATGATGCCTAGCCCCTCCAAGGACCAATGATACTAAAATCCAAAAATGGGGGTGCCTGGGTGGCTCAGTCGTTAAGCGTCTGCCTTCGGCTCAGGTCATGATCCCAGGGTCCTGGGATCGAGCCCCGCATCGGGCTCCCTGCTCAGCAGGAAGCCTGCTTCTCCCTCTCCCACTCCCCCTGCTGGTGTTCCCTCTCCCACTGTGTCTCTCTCAGTCAAATAAATAATTAAATCTTAAAAAAACATATTAAAAAAAAATCCAAAAATGGCTTCCAGGCAAAGATCATATCTAGGGAATCTTAAGAAAACAGGATCTGAAAATGATGCTAAGGATGTGAATATAAATCTTTGTTAAGAAAGATCTAAGGTGGGGCGCCTGGGTGGCTCAGTTGGTTAAGCGACTGCCTTCGGCTCAGGTCATGATCCTGGAGTCCCTGGATCGAGTCCCGCATCGGGCTCCCTGCTCGGCAGGGGGTCTGCTTCTCTCTCTGACCCTCCTCTCTCTCATGCTCTCTCTCTCAATAAATAAATAAAAATCTTTAAAAAAAAAAAAAAAGATCTAAGGTGGTGCCTCAGGGAGTGGTTCAGTCTGACAATAGGACTCCTAAGAAAGCATTGTCTGTCAGCAGTCTATGCAGAAGCCCAGAGTAGGTAAGGGCTTATGTCAATAATATTTGTGGCTATGGCTTTCATTTAATTAATGGTTAACCTCAGTAGGATTCATAGAAGACCCATAAAGATTTTAAGAGAACTGTTTGCAGAATTTTGTTGGTGATATACTAATTCTCTTATCATTCTGATAGAATGCATGTTTGCTGTTTCAAGGCCCCAAATTTGTGGTAATGTATTACATTGCAATCAATAACTAATACAGAATATTGTATAGCACTGAGAGTTAATGGTCTGCAACTATACACAATAACTCATAATGCTGAAAGAAAAGGCCAGACACAGATTACATTCCGTATGATACTATTTATTAAATAGTATGATAACTATTTATTAAATACAGGCAAAACTAATGTATGATATTTGTAGTAAGGATCATAATTATCTCCAAGGGGAAGGATAGTATCTAGAAGGGGTCAAAGGGAATCTGGGTCCTGATATTAAAGTTATATTTCTACATCTGAGTGCTGATTATACAAATGTGTTTAGTTTGTGAAAATATGCTGAGCTGCAAACTTATAATCTGTATACTTTTCTGTATGTATATTATACATGAATACAAAGTTTAAAAACATGTGAGAACAACAACTGTAGTCTGCTTTTGGAAATATTCAGAAAGGATTTTCTTTGGGGTGCCTGGGTGGTTCAGTTGGTTAAGCGTCTGACTCTTGATTTTGGCTCAGGTCATGATCTCAGGGTTGGGAGATCGAGCCCTGCATTGGGCTCCATATTGGGCCTGGGTGTGGAGACTGCTTGAGATTCTCTCTCTTCCTCTCCCTCTGCCCCTCCCCTGCTCTAGGAAAAAAAAAAAAAAAAAGAAAGAGAGAAAGGATTTCCTTTAAGCAGTACACAAAGTTGCAGTTGGGTGGTTTTTCTGATAGTCACCTTGGGTTACTCATGTCACTGCAGCCATCTGGCAGCTCAGCTGGGGCTGGATAGTACAAGTTGCCATCAGTGGGAGGTTGGTATTGGCTCTTGGTCGAACCTCTTGATTTATGTGGTCTTTTATTCTCCAGATAAGCTAACCTGGGGCATGGCAATGTCAGGGCAGCAAATGGGTATGAATGGAAGCTGCCAGACCTGCTTTGCTTGTAATTTACACAGCATTCTCTCTCTCTCTCTGTATATATTATATATATATTTTATATATATATAATATACATATATAAATATATAATCATAATATATACTATAATATTTTATAATAAAATTATACTGTAATTATAAATATAAATATATATTATGTGTAATATATACTTAGTTATTCATTTGTCAGAGCCAATCATCTGGCTCTCTCAGATTCAATGAGTGCCTAAGCCCACTTCTTGCTGAATGTGGCTATAAAGAATTGGTGACCTTTTTAAATCTACCACTATCACCAACGATCAAATGTTGAAGTCCAGCAGTTGTTGCTTAATTAGATACTTTTAGAAAGGAAGGGTGTCTTAATAAGTGTATCAACATTACAAGAAGTAATGCTTGGAAATGGCAGAGCTAGGTACACAAGTGTGCTTAGGAGTAAACACACCCTAGTAACACTCAACAAAAGACCCAGATCGTCTAATATCCTTTTCCACTAAAAGGAACAAGCCTCCTTGGATGCATTCCTGGTTCTATCCCAGGGTTGGGGCAGGAAACATTAAAGATGAACACACAATGTCAGAAAGCAATGAAGTACTAAAAAAAAAAAAAAAAAAAAAAGGAGCATTTTCAAAGGACAGACATAGGAGGCAGCTTGAAGGGGCTTCCATTGGATGAATCTGGGAAAGTTTGAGCACCAAAATAATTTAGGATAGGAATGAATGATAGACCATTGAAAAAAATAGAAATCTACAATCCACACCGATAATAAATACATAAGTAAATAAATAAATAAATAATAAATGTAGGAGGAGGAGGGAAAATGCCAACTGCTATATTTGAACAGAGGGATGGAGTGGAAAATAATAATTTTGCAACTATTGTAGTGAAAATTGGATTGGGCAAGAATCATCAATGACTGCTGAGTCTAAGGGTTGGGGGGAGTTTACCATCACCAGTGAGGGGCAGAAGGATACTGTGTACCTGCAGATACGTTACCTGGAGAAAGACACGGCATCACCTCTGCAATTTTCTGGCTGGGATACATAACTCGATCCTAAATATGAGCAAACACACAAACCCCAAGTATTTTAGATACATGAAGGAAACTGGCCAGTATTTTTTTTTTTAATGTCAATGTCCTGAGAAATAAAGGACAGCTGAGGAACTGTTCCAGGTAAAAGGAGACCAAAGAAGCAGCCAAATGCAACGTGTGGTCCCAGATGGCATCCTGTCCTTGAGGGGAAACATACCAGATATTTTGGGGATACCTGATCAAATTGGATTATGGGTGGTAGCTTAAAGTTTGATCTTTATTAAAGATAAATGGGGGAAAAAAAGGATAAATGGTAAGCATTAAATCTCCTGAAGCTGATAACTGGTTACTTAAGAAAATATCCTTGTTCTTAGAACACATATCCTGAAGTATTAAGGGATAAAGTGGCATGATGTGTGTAATCTACTTTCAAGTTGCTTGGAAAAAATAAATGATACAATGTGTATGTGTTGTATATATATGGGTACATGTGGTATACATAATATAAAATCTGTATTTTATTCATTTAATAACTATTCACAACACTCTTTATATGAACTGTACATCCTATATAACATATTATACATGACCATGTGTGTATATATGTATATACATATACGTATATACACACACACACATATAGAGAGAGAGAGAGAGAGAGAGAATGATAAAACAAATGTGACAAAATGTCAAAAATTGGTGAAGCTGGATAAAAGATATGTGGGAACACTGTATGTATTTTCCAAGTTTCAAAGTTTGATATTATTTCAAAGTAAAAATTTAAAAAGAGTAAGTCTTGCTTCTCCACTAATCTAGTGGAAAGTGAGTGTCTATTTAGTAATTCAGTTATGGTCTGAGAAATTGTTTCAGCACATTACTGTCACATTCATAAAAATTGACAAGTAAAAAATTTTAATAATGAAATTATAACCATAATTTAGAATTTCTTTTTTTTAAAATTTTATTATGTTATGTTAGTCACCATACAATACATCATTAGTTTTTGATGTCATAATTTAGAATTTCTTTTTTTTTTAAAGATTTTATTTATTTGAGAGAGAGAGAATGAGAGAGAGCACATGAGAGGGGGGAGGGTCAGAGGGAGAAGCAGACTCCCTGCCGAGCAGGGAGCCCGATGCGGGGACTCGATCCAGGGACTCCAGGATCATGACCTGAGCTGAAGGCAGTCGCTTAACCAACTGAGCCACCCAGGCACCCTAATTTAGAATTTCTAACAGAACTTATACTAGTTCTTGTATCTCAGCATTTCTTTCTTTGACGGTGATATTTAGCCTCGGCTGAATACTGATTTTATCTCTTTCTCTCTCCGAGCATGCGCGCGCGCGCACACACACACACACACACACACACACACACACTCTTTTTGCTGAACCATTTGAGTTAATTGCAGACATTGTGACTTTCTACTCCTAAATACTTAAGTATCTATCTCCTGAAACAAAAGGTATTCTTCTAAATAAACAATATGATTATTGAACTCAGGGTATTTATCATTGATACAAACCATTGTCTAATACACAGTCCATATCAAAATTTCTCCACTTGTCTCAATGATGTCCTTTATAGCTTTCAAAATAATTCCAGTCAAGGAGTGCTTACTGCATTTATTTCTCATGCCTCTTTAGTTTCCTTATCTTTGAAGATATTAAATACACTTATTTAAAAATTTTTGGGGGGGTTGCTCTATTATTTCCATTTACTCTACAGCAAATTCTCTTATTTACTGAGCTTGTTGACTACCTGTTATGGTGTTAATTTTCAGGATGAGCTTTGAAGTTTTCATTTGCTAGTTTGTCTTTTGTGAGAGTTTCTTTCTCATGTTTGTGTCTTGGTTAGGATTCATTGTAGGTGACAGACACTAGGGGGTTCTCTCTGGGTATAATGTGGCATACAATATGGTTTTGGGGGTTGGTTTTTTGTATGGGTGATAGTACCCTCCATAGGCTTTTGGAAATATGTGGGGGCATTTTTTAAAAAGATTTGGGGATTTTAAGGGGAGGGGAACACCTCCCGGCTTCCAGAATCATACAACTCTTCTGCTATCAGCAAAACTGAGGTTGCAGCTGTGATAAACTTCCGAAAACAGGAAGCTACAAAGTGCAGAACCCCTTGGCCTCTACTACAACTTACATCCCACAAAGTGGACATCTGCCATTTGGGGTCATCCATTCTCTCCCAATTTAAGGCCTATCTCAATTCATGTTTCCTAGGCACGCATTTGATTGATAAAGGAACACTAACCACAAAGAATTCAGAGAAATGTAGTTTTTAGCACCCCAGCTTCTGCTGCAAGCCTAGATGAAGTAGGAGAGGGTTGTAATGGGTGCTCCATATGCCAGTCCAGGTTGGAGTTGTAAGTTTTCCTCTTTCCCTGCTGCATCTCCCCATACTGAGCAGTTTTGTGACGGTCTCCCCAGTTCCGAATGAGGGTTCATATTGAACACACAGGGATCTGATCCAGGGGTGGGATGTTGCTGATCTTGTCCCCAGCCAACTGCATGCCTCATCTAATTCAGCATGGTAGCCTAGAGAGCTGGCTAGCCTAAGTCTCTTTGCAGTCACTCCAGGCAAGCAGCTTTAAATGGATGGGGCCCAGCCAGAGTCACAACCTCCTACAACAACCTGTCATATAGCGGAACATCCAGTGAATTCTCCAAAGAGCTAGTTCCTGGGCTGCTTGTTTCTTTCTCCTGTGGTGTCAGCCCCCAGCCCTCATATTTCCATTTCTAGTTTGAGGAGATGCTTATTTTGGTTTTGGTTTTGGTTTTGGTTTTGATCATGGGTTCTCTTTTTAATATACATTTGGAATATATTATCTGTCACTTTATCTGGAGGGAAGGGAGGATTTTCTCTTGAGTTTCCTCAGTCCTATGATGGGAAGTGACCCTATAAAATTTGTCTACTTATAAACTTCCTCCTTCTTTTCCATGAAGTAACTTTCCTCTCCTTTGTTTGCTGGACCAGCTTATGGTTCTTGCCATAGCTTGCATGTCCCAAATTGCAATTTTCTGCTATTCCTGAATAAACCCATTTTTTACTGGTAAAATAACTGTTTTATTTTTAAGGTCAACATTACTTGGTGAACCAGAAGTGGGATCCAGAGAAGACCCCAACAACTCTGAGGCTGGTGAGCAAACAGGTGCCCCCAGAGCTAATTGAGCTGTCTGCTTTTTTGCCTACCCTGGAGTTTGAGGGTGAGTCTCTCCTGCATCTCAAGCTCTGCTGTTTTTGTATTTTGATCTCTCCAGGCTTTATTCAGGATCTGTTTTAAAGCTTTGTCTTTTCTAAGAGTACTCTATTGGCCATTGTCTGACCCCTTTTTGGAACCAGACGGTTCCTATTGGAACTGGGCTATTTAGGAATTTTTCTTTTTGTTCTACAGAAAAACTTCTAAGAAATGAGAGATCCCAGTCATCAAAATGCTTTGAGGGCACCCCCCCTTCTGGGACCCTGGCCGTTTTTACATTAAAAACTGGTGTTTGGGGGCACCTGGCTGGCTCATTCAGAAGAGCATGTGACTCTTGATTTCACGGTCATGAGTTGGAGCCCCACGCTGGCATAGAGATTACTTAAAAAAAAAATACCAAAAGAAAAAAAAAAAAACCAACGAAAAACCCTTGGTGTTTCCTCATGTACATTGCTAACTAAATGGACCAATTTAACTAAAAGTAATTAAGGAACACCAATGGCCATTATGGAGAACTTTCTATCTCCCTAAACTTACTTTTCTCAGAACAGAATTGGACAACCATGGCTCTAAAATGGTTAAAACTGTGGGCACCTGGGTGGCTCTGTTGGATAAGTGTCTGCCTTCCACTCAGGTCACAGTCCTGGGATCGAGTCCCACATTGGGCTCCCTTCTCAGCGGGAAGTCGGCTTCTCCCTCTCCCTCGGTGTCCTCCCTCTCTCTCAAATAAATAAATAAATAAATAAATAAATATTTAAAAAAAAACAGTCAAAACTGAATGGGACACCTGTTTTGATTGGTATTTTGAAGCTTCGAAAAATTATAAGGAATCTAAAATTGCCTCTATGCAAAATACAATTTCTAAATTAACTGAGGCAAACAAACACTTGGAGAAAGACAAAACATTACTTGGTTTTGTCTTTATTTTCTTTATCTGCAAACACCCTGCAGCACCGTGTGCCCAGGCCCCCCTCTAGGTGCTGTCGCCCACCTTCCCTTCGACACCGCCTCCTCTTCTAGTGGCTCAGTTTCCCCATTCCGATTCTTTCACCGAACTTTCTCCTCTTCCCTGAACCTCTTCCCTTTCCTGTTCCTCTGAACTTATCAGAATCTGGTAAGTTCAGAGGAACTTATCAGTTTAAAGTTAACTCTTCTGAGGCTCCAAATAAACCCCCAATTTCTTATGTTCCCTGGACTAAGGCCGAATTGTGAGCCATAGTTAAGGAGTTTCTTAAAGTGACTGAGGACCCCCATAGGTTTGCTGAAGAATTCGGCATATTCAGACTTACCAACCTGGTTGCTCAGATTTGTATCAGTTAGTCCACATGCTTGTTGGGTGAGGGCCAGGCCACACACTGGATGAAACTTGCCCAGTGGGAACATCCTGAACAGGATGTAGAAAAACAAGCCCCTAACTTTGCGCAAAATGCTAGAACACTCACTGAAAACCTCCACCGAGCAATTGCAGTTGTTTTTCCTAAGGCCATTAATTGGAACAAAATTCAGGCTTGCACACAAAAATCTCATGAACCTGTTTATGATTCTTATAATCAATTTCAGATTGTTTTCAGAGAAAATTCTGGTCTTCCTTTAGATATTGAATCCACTCTGATAGCCTTTGACTCCATGTTTATTAGTGGACTGAACCGGGAGCTTTCTCTTTTTTAAAAGAATCAGGATGGAATGGGAAATTGTGTCCACTCCAGATTTAGTTAATTTGGCAAACCAGCTCACTCGCACCCTGGATGAGACACCTAAAAGAAAGACTCCTTAAGATTCTTAATTCTTGGGTGCCTGGGTGGCTCAGTCGGTGAAGTGTCTGCCTTCTGCTCAGGTCATGATCTCAGAGCCCGGGATCGAGTCCCCGCATCGGGCTCCCTGTTCAGCGGGGAGTCAGCTTCTCCCTCTGCCCCTCACCCTGCTCTCATGCTCTCTCTCACTCTCTCAAATAAATAAATAAGTAAAACCTTAAACAAATCTTAAAATCTTAATCTTTAAAATCTTAAAAAAAAAAGATTCTTAATTCTCAACTCTGGCAAATGAAGTCCCCTAAACAAAAAAACCCTCATATTCTCTTATTATTGCAAAGAGCCAGGGCACTGGGAAAAAGATTGTTACAAACTTAACCACTCAGGTACCTTTAGCCCTCTAGCCAGCGGGAGCTCAGGGTGCAGAGAGTTCTAGGGAGAGACTGGTCAGGAGTATCAAGTGCCCCCTAGTTGAAATACAACAATAACTACAATGAATACCCATTGGATTTGGCAACTGAGGGATTTGAGGAAGGGAGAAGTAGATTTCAGAGGAAAAATAAGGATTTCACTGGTTTGAGGTATGAATGAGAGGAAGTGGATTGACCACTTTTCTGAGAAGGCCGGCTCTGAAGAGAAATAGGCGGCAATACTGAGAGAGACAGTTGCATTGAAAGAGGAATCGATTTTTGTTTTGTTTTTTAAGATATTTATTTATTTATATTTAGATTTTTAGATTTTATTTATTTATTTGACAGAGAGGGACACAGCAAGAGAGGGAACACAAGCAGGGGGAGTGGGAGAGGGAGAAGCAGGCTCCCTGCCAAGCAGGGAGCACGATGCGGGGCTTGAACCCAGGACCCTGGGATCATGACCTGAGCTGAAGGCAGACGCTTAACAACTGAGCCACCCAGGCGCCCCTAAAATAAAGTGTTTTTAAAAAAAGTTTTCTGCAGGCTCTACTTTGCTACAATATATAGATTATTTGCTTCTCTGTTGCCCCTCTCCAACCTCTTCACAGAAGACAGCATCCACCTGCTAAAACTTTTGACCTTCAAGAGACATAAAGTCTCGAAAGAAAAATTACAGTTTCCTCAAACTCAGGTTGGATACTTAAGGCAGCTAATCTTGCAACAAGGACTACATTTGGATCTAGGTAGGCTTCATGACATCCTGAACTTCCCCACACCGAAAATTAAGCACCAATTATGAAGTTTCCTTGGACTGGTTATTGTTGAAATTGAATTCCAAACTTCTCTCTTATGGCTCAACCTCTATATGCTTTACTAAAAAAAGACGAACCTGACCTTATTATTTGGAAAGACTGGAATGACATAGATTTTGGGACTTTGATAAAAGCTTAACAAATTCCCCGCCCTCAGACATCCTAAATTATCCACTTCCCTTTTCTTCTTTGTGAGAGGGGAGGGCATGTCCTTGGAGTACTCACCCCAAAACATGGGACTGTCATCGCCCCACAGGGTATTATAGTCAACAGCTGGGCTGCAGCTCAGGGACATCTCCCTTGCCTCAGAGACATTCCTGCCACTGTTAAGGCCGCTGAGGAAATCATCGCAGGGTTCCTTGTGCCCCATGCAGTAGAGGCCCTCCCGAATTCTCACACCTAGCACTTCTGTCATCTCACCTCCTAGGACATCCTCCTGCCAACAGCTCCTCACGGAACTCTTTCTTGCTGCAATAACCTTAACCCTGCTGTTCTCCCCTCCTTCACCAAGGATAATGCTGACAGATCACCATTCCACTCCCTGTGAGTTTACAGGAAACTACTCTCATCAAGGCAGACTTTTCATGGTTTACTGCTGGTTCTTCTTCCTCTTCTTTTTTTTAAGATTTTATTTTATTTATTTGTCAGAGAGAGACAGAGAAAACACAAGCAGGGGGAGCGACAGGCAGAGGGAGAAGCAGGCTCCCCACTGAGCAGGGAGCCCGATGCGGGACTCGATTCCAGGACCCTGGGATCGTGGCCTGAGCCGAAGGCAGACGCTCGACCAACCGAGCCACCCAGGCGTCCCTTAACTGCCAGTTCTTATTTAAAGGATGAAAATGGTAAGCTTCATGCTGGGTATGCTATTATAACTTCTTTGGAAGTCACTGAGGCAGCACCTTTACCTCTGGCTACTTTGGCTCCAAAGGCTGAGTTGTATACCCCGACTTGGGCTTGTGCCTTAATCACAAACATTTATACCTATAGTCGGTATGCCTTTTTTGCAACACGTTACAGAAGCAGTAAGGTCTCCTTACCTCCAATGGGGGTAAAATTAAAAATGGACCCTAGGTCCAAATTTATTAGATGCCTTTGCAGCTGCTCTATTACTAAATTTCCTAGGCATTCCAGACTCAAATCCCTGAAGGTCAAGGGAAACCACTTTGCTGGTATTTCTACCAAAAAATGCTGTTCTCAAGGAAGCCACTAGCCAAACCTCTGTTATGATCCAAAGGGATGCTCTCCCAAATGATAACTTGGAAAAACTGACCAGAGATGCCCAACGATTGGCCCCAGAAAAGGAAAAAGAATACTGGGAATCTAAGAGTTGTTGGTTTGATAAAAAGAGAAAACTCTGATTTGGATCAAATAACAATCCAGCCCCGCCAGAAATCTAAAATTCCCACTGCTTACCACTGTACATACATTAAACCACTGGTTTACTGACAAAATGAGAGCATTCATGAGCCAGTGTTGGTGGGGAAATATTAATAAGGCCAGAAAACGTGTCCGCCTCACCTGTCCCACCTGTCCAAAAGACAGTCTCGGGAAACTGGTTTTCTACCCTGCTTCCAGATCCTTTGAACCACCCAATAGACCATCTGAGGTTTTGCAAATGGATTTCATACAGCTTCCCCCCATCTCATGCTTATAAATATATTTTAGTCATAGTTTGTATGTTTTCTCACGAGACTGAAGTTTTCCCTTTTAGACAGGCCACACAGCTTCTTCTATAGCTAAAATTCTGTTAGAAAAAGATGCTGTCTCCCTGGGGAATCCCTCATGAATTTCATAGTGATTGGGGAATCCATTTTACTGGCCAGGTGCTTTGACCTGACCTTTGACAAGCCTGTGCTGCTTGGCTGGGTTTACACTTCCACTGTGCCTACCATCTTCAATCCTCATGGCTAGTCGAACACACTAACGACACTATTAAGACCTAACTGGGAAAAATTTGTAGAGATCCTCCAAATACCTTGGCTGGAAGCATTGCCATTGGTTCTTCTAAAACTCAGATATAACCCCTTTGGAATTTATAGACTCTCACCCTTTGATTTGGTCACAGGATGACCAACGCACTTGGCCTCTGCCTCCTTTGACCCACAGTTGATAAAAAGAGATCTACTTTAGGGGCACCTGGATGGCTCAGTTGGTTAAGCGTCTGCCTTCGGCTCAGGTCACAATCCCGGGGTCCTGCGATCGGGCCCCACATTAGGCTCCCTGCTCAGGGGGGAGCTTGCTTCTCCCTCTCCTCCCTGCTCGTGCTCTCTCTCAAATAAATAAATAAAATCTTAAGAAAAAGAGATATACTTTAATATTGTAAGGGCCTAATTGCTCCTATTAAAAATAACCATGCTTTGAAAAAAGAACAACCATGTTTGGTAGCGCACTCTTTTTACAGTGTCTCCCAGGAGACAAAGACGTGGAGCGCCACGCCTTGCAACCTAGAGATTCTGTCATTGGAAAAGATACCTCCAAAAAGACTCTCTTGAACCTCACTGGAACCTCACTGGTTTCCCTATCGGGTACTGCTAACCAAATCTTGTGCCACCAAACTCTAGGGAATAGACTCTTTGATTCGCGTAACATATCTAAAGAAAGCACCACCAAACCCTGACTGGCCCTGCGCACCAGCTGGTGACCTCAAAGGAAAGATTTCCTAGAAGTGAAGCAGACCGCTTCTGATGAGACAGCATTCCCAAGATATCTGGACCAGGCAGTTGGAAGGTTCAGGATTCACAGAAGTCTCTTTTTCTCACCTGGCCCATGAGTTGATTCTGGATTCTTACCCAAATTCATGGTTTCTGAATTTACAACTTTACAGACTATATTATCTGATAACACATTTGGTTCCGAATGATTCTTTTGAGATAACAATACTGTTTAAAACACCTTTGAAGTTTGCTGTTTTGCAAAAAAGTTCAGTTATCAGTTGTCACTTCATATTTATACCTACACTATATCTCACCAAATGCACTTGGTTAATTCTTTCAGTGTGCTCTCGAAATATTCACTATTCTGTGTTCATGGCCACTTTCAACAGGGACTTTCAGGAAGCATGCAGGACTCCCAAGTTTGCCTGTGTAGGGAGAACTTCTGTCCCCTAAGTTGGAATAAGTGCCAATAAATGTGTCCGGTTGGTTACTTTCAGTCCTAGGGTCCTGGTTTAGAACCATCATACGATTTGGAATTGTGTTACTTTCGATTCTGTATCTGTTGCTTGTCAAACCATTGTAAAAATGGTGTACCCAAGGAGGAGATGACTTCCAATGCTTGTGATCCATATGGACTATAGATGGCAAGTGCCTGAGAGTTCACCCTCCTACCCCTGCTTGTTACTTGAATGTGACCTCAGTAGGTTTCCAATCTGTAGTTTCCCCACACCGTGGGACATGACAGGCAGGAAAGGCCCTTCCTGGCACTGAGGGGCAACAGGCCACTAAATTAAGAAAACCTGACTTGGGGCGCCCAGGTGGCTCAGTCGTTAAGCATCTGCCTTCAGCTCAGGTCATGATCCCAGGGTCCTGGGATTGAGCCCCACATCGAGCCCCTCATCGGGCTCCCTGGGCTCCCTGCTCAGAGGGAAGCCTGCTTCTCCCTCTCCCGCTCCCCCTGCTCCTGCTCCCTCTTTCGCTGTGTTTCTGTCTGTCAAATAAAGAAATAAAATCTTAAAAAAAAAAAAAAAAGGAAAACCTGACTCTTTATCAGTGATGCTTTTAGAGAAAGATAATGATCAAAAGGGGGAAATGTGACAATCAAGGGAAACTTTAAAATGGAGTTGGGAGACCAGAAGGGGGAGCTCTCGTGCCATACCTGTCAACCTGGAGCACCTCCATTACACACCCCCAACAGAAGCCAACAGGAAAGAATCATCAATTACAGGACCCAACAGGAAAAGATGTAAATTGTATCTCCTACAAGAAATTGACTACCCCAGCAACTCAGTTAATGAGAAACCAGCATCATCCTGAACTCTTGCCTTTCTCCAATGGATTTTTGTTCAAGGCAACCTCTCCCAACTTCCTCGTTTTTCTCCATAAAATAACATTTCTCTCCTTTGTTTGTTAGACTAGCATACAGTTTTTGCCATGGCTTTCTTGTTCCGAATTGCAATTTTCTGCTATTTCCTGAATAAGCCTTTTTTTTTTTCTCCTGGTAAAATGACTTATTTGTAAGGTCAACAGATACATGATTTGAAATGTTTTTCACCCATTCAGTAGGTTGCCTTTTCATTTTGTTGATAGTTTCCTTTGCTGTGTAGAAGCTTTTTAGTTTGATATAGTCCCACTTGTTTACTTTTACTTTTTTTTTTTTTTAGATTTTCTTTATTTGACACACACACACAGAGAGAGAGCAAGAGCACAAGCATGGGGAGTGGCAAGCAGAGGGAGAGGGAGAACCAGACTCCCCACTGAGCAGGGAGCCCGACAGGACAGTGCTGGGCGGAAGGCAGACTCTTAATGGACTGAGCCACCCAGGCATCCCTATTTTTACTTTTGTTGCCTTTGCTTTTGGAGTCAGATCCAAAAATTCAACACCAAAACTTTTTTTCTGTAAGTTTTATGATTTCAGGTTTTACATTCCAGTCTTTAATCCATTTTGAGTTAATTTTTGTGTATGGTGTAAGATAATGATCTAGTTTCATTCTTTTTTTTTTTTAAGATTTTATTTACTTATTTCACAGAGAGAGATAGCGAGAGCAGGAACACAAGCAGGGGGAGTGGGAGAGGGAGAAGCAGGCTTCCCGCTGAGCAGGGAGCCCGAAGCGGGGCTCGATCCCAGGACCCTGGGATCATGACCTGAGCCGAAGGCAGGCGCTTAACGACTGAGCCACCCAGGCGCCCTGTTTCATTCTTTTTTTAAGATTTTCTTTATTTGAGAGAGAGAGAGAGCCGGGGAGGGGGGAGAGGAGCAGAGGGAGAAGGACAAGCAGACTTTGTGCTGAGTGTGGAGCCCAGTGTGGGGCTCAATCCCATGATCCTGAGGCCAAGACCTAAGCAGAAACGAAGAGTTGGATGCCCAACTGACTGAGCCACCCAGGTGCCCCTAGTTTCATTCTTTTGTATGTTGCCGTCCAGTTTTCCCAGCACCATTTATTGAAGAGACTGTTCTATTCCCATTGTGTATTCTTGGCTCCTTTGTCATAAATTAATTGATCATATATGTGTGAGTTTATTTCTGGTCTCTCTATTGTTTTGATTACTATAGCTTTGCAATATAGTTTGAGAGCAGAAAGCACGACACTTCTGGCTTTGTTCTTTTTTCTCAAGAGTGCTTTGGCTATTCAGGGTCTTTTGTGGTTCCATACAAATTTTAGAATTATTTCCACTCTAATCTTTATTTTTCTTCCTTCTACTTCTTTTGGCAGCTTGATTTGATTTCTTTATTCAACTTTTTAAATTGAGATATAATTGACATATAAAATATTAGTTTCAGGTATAAAACATAATGATTCAATATTTGTATATATTGTGAAATGATCACCACAAGTCTAGTTATAACATTTATCACCACACAGAGTTACAAATTTTTTCTTGTGATGGGAATTTTAAGATCTATTCTCTTAGCACCTTTCAAATATATAATACAGTATTATTAGCTATATTTACCCTGCTGTACATTATATTCCCAGGGCTCGCTTACTTGCTTATTTATTTATATATTTATTTATTGGACTTCTTTATTTTATAACTGGATTCAACTTCTTGAAATAAGGCTTAGCTCATTCATTTTTGGCTTTTCCTATTTTATAATACATCTCTTATAAATTTCTCACCAAGTACTACTTTAGGTATCATAAGTTTTTTATGGCTATTTTAAATTCTTTATATAATTTCAAAATGGATAATACTTCCCCATGATTCAAAACCAGTTAGTATAAAAAGGTGCACAATGAAATTTCTCCCTCCCAAACTTCTCTCCCACTTGCTCAGTTCCCATCTTGATACGTAACCTTGCTCTTGGTTTTTTTGTGTGTCCTTCCAGCTTTTCTTTGTGGTTCACAAGACTAGACAATCTGATTTCCTGTTTCCTTTTATCACACGCAAACATAGGATATTAAATGCCCTGTCAGGCAGCTTGTTTTTATTCTCCTTAATAAATGGGGATTATATTCCCCTTAGAGACTTTTCAATGGCAGCACATATAGAACTTTCTCCTTCATTTTTGTGATTGCATATTATTTCAATTAGGAACATTCCATCATTTTTTCACTATCACTGTCCTGATTAAAATTATTTCCTCCCAATCCTTTGTTATTACAAAAGATTATTACATTGTACATGTGTGCATGTGTAAATATATCCATACGAGTATAATTGCTAGGCAAAAGGTGTATTTATTTAGAGATTGTTTTAAAAAATATTTTATTGGGCGCCTGGTTGGTTCAGTTGGAAGAGTGTGTGGCTCTTGATCTTGGGGTCGTGAGTTTGAGCCCCTTGCTGGGTGTGGAGATTACTTAAATAAATAAGTAAACCTAAAAATAAATAAATAAATAAATTAAATAAGTGTCTTATTATGGAAAATTCAAAACATAAAGTTAGAAATATTATAATGAATCTCTCTGTATCACCTAGCTTCAACAATTATGTCTAGACCCATCTCATTTATCCCTTGCTCATCTCCCTGCACTACCACTCACCACTCATAAATTGGGGTGAGGGAAATCCCAGACATCCTATCTTTTCATCCATATATGAAATGTATTTCTACATTTATCTAAAAGATAAGCCTCTTTAAAAATACAGCCGCATACCATATCACATTAAAAAGATAACAGTAATTCTTTAATATTATCAAATATTCGGTATTTTCAAATTATCCTGATTATCTCATAACTTTTAAAAAATATTTATTTAGGGACGCCTGGGTGGCTCAGTTGTTAGGCATCTGCCTTCGGCTCAGGTCATGATCCCAGGGTCCTGGGATCGAGCCCCCGCATCAGGCTCCCTGCTCAGCAGGAAGCCTGCTTCTCCCTCTCCCACTCCCCCTGCTTGTGTTCCCTCTCTCACTGTGTCTCTCTCTGTCAAATAAATAAAATCTTAAAAAAAAAAAGATTTATTTATTGGGCAACTGGGTGGCTCACTTGGTGAAGTATCTGCTTTTGGCTCTGGTCATGATCTCAGGGTCCTGGGATAGAGTCCTGCATTGGGCTCCCTGTTCAGCAGGGAGTCTGTTTCTCCCTCTCCCTCTGCCCCTTCCCCCTCCCTACTCTCCACCCCCCAAAATCTTTTTTTTTAAAGATTTTATTTATTTATTTGACAGAGAGAGAGAGAGAGAGAGACAGCACGAGAGGGAACACAAGCAGGGGGAGTGGGAGAGGGAGAAGCAGGCTTCCCGTGGAGCAGGGAGCCCGATGCGGGGCTCGATCCCAGGCCCCTGGGATCATGACCTGAGCCGAAGGCAGACCCTTAAAGACTGAGCCACCTAGGTGCCCCTAAATAAAATCTTTTTAAAAAAAGATTTTGAAAAAGATTTTTTAAAAGAATTTATTTATTTATTTGAGAGAGAAAGAGAGAGCAGGGGGAGGGGCAAAGGGAGAGGGAGAGAATCTCAAGCAGACTCCCCACTGAGCGTGGAGCCCCATAGTGGGGGGGGCTTGATCTCATGACCTTGAGATCATAACCTGAGCTGAAACCAAGAGTCAGATGCTTAACCCAACTGAGCCACCCGGGCACCCCTCTCATAATTCTTTTATGAGAAAATTATGGTTGGCTTGTTTGAATCATAATCTAAATAAAGTCTGTACAGTCCATATACTCCATTAGATTGTCATGGCTCTTTAAACCTCCTTTAATCTGTAGGTAGTTCCATCATTTTCTATTTCCTTACAGTTTATTTGTTGAAGAAACTAGATGATTGCCCCCTTATTTTCCACAGTCTGATTGTGCTGATTACATCCTCAGGGTGTTTTTTAATGTGTTCCTCGGGCCCTCTGTGTCATCTTATTTATTTATTTTAGATAAATATATATATAGAGAGAGAGAGAGCATGAGTGAGGGGAGAAGCAGAGGGAAAGGGACAAGCAGACTCTGCACTGAGCACAGAGCAGGGTGCAGGCCTTGATCTCACGACCCCTGAGATCATGACCTTAGTTGAAATCAAGAGTCAGACACTCAACTGACTGAGCCACCCAGTCACCCCAGTCCCTCTGTGTTTTCTTTTCTTTTCTTTTTTTAAAGATTTTATTTATTTGACAGAGAGAGACACAGCGAGAGAGGGAACACAAGCAGGGTGGGAGAGAGAGAAGCAGGCTTCCTGCGGGCAGGGAGCCCGATGTGGAACTCGATCCCAGGACCCTGGGATCATGACCTGAGCCAAAGGCAGATGCTTAACTGACTGAGCCACCCAGGCTCCCCACTCTGTGTTTTCTATAAATCGGTAGTTAGGTCTTGATCAAATTTGGATTTTTTTTCTTTTCATTGATCCTACAGATTTTGATATCACAATATTTTTATTATCAATCAATTATGTTTTCTAACTCCATTATGATTTCTACTTTGAACCATGGAGTTTACAAATGAATGACAAAAGAGAACATGGATGATTACACAGAATATTTCTCGGGCCAGGCCTGAAAGCGGTGTGCATCACGTGACCCACAGTTGGACAAAGCTCAGTCACACAGTTGCAGCTAACCACAGCAGGGACTAGGAAGTGTAGTTTAGCTGTATGTGTGTTCAGAAGGAAAATGAAATGAGTTTGGTGAATACACGATATGGCCTCTACTGGAGTCCTCCTTTTTGGTCACCACACAGTCATTCTATTTTTGCTCACACAAGTCTAACACACTCACCGCCAAGTGAGAGAATTCAAATTCCCATCTAGTCCTTGCATCAAGTTCAAACCCAAATCTCAGAGTTATTTGAAGTCCTCTTCTTTAGGGTCGCCTGGGTGGCTCAGTCGGTTGGGCATCCAACTCTTGATTTCAGCTTGGGTCATGATCTCGGGGTTGTGAGATGGAGCCCCAGGGTTGGGCTCTGCACTGGGCATGGAGCCTGCTTAGGATTCTCTCTCTCCCTCTCCCCCTCCCCCACCCCCGCTTTTGCGCCCGTGCTCTCTCTCGAAATAAATAAATAAATAAAAATTTTTTACAAAACGAAGTCCTCTTCCTGCGTTGCAGCGGTGGCTCCGCTCCTCCCCTCCACACCTGATACGTGGTAGGGCAGGTGTGGGATAGCTGCAGTAGAAGCTCACACTCAGAAAACGAACTGCAGTCAGTGGCTCTTAGGGATCCTGATATCCTGAAGGTTCCTGCTGTTCAGTGGAGAGTCTCTCTGATTAGACTCTGGTTCTGTTATTTGAATGAACATTGTTGTCTATTTTCTCCAAGACCTGTGGATCCCCCTTCGGTGTGGGTGGGTGGCTTACTTTTCCCTATCCTCCAAGATCATATCTCAAGTGGGCGTTGGAAAATAGTTCCTCCTTGGTGCTGTACCAATTTTAGAGCCCACTTCCAATATGTAGAAATTTGGAAGCCTTATGGTGATTTTACATTTAAGCTGTCAGAGACAGTTTGTGGTTTCTTTGAAATGCAATGCTTCAAAAATTTAAAGGAGATTTTTGGGACTGATGGATCTGTTCATTCCCTTGATTGTGGTGATGGTTTTACACATATGTTAAAACTCAAATGGTAAACATTAAATATGTTTAGTCTGTTGTAAGCTAATTATACCTACAAAAGATTATAAAAACACATGCACACACACACAGATGCATTCACACAAAACAAAACCAAACAAACAAAGCCTAGCTTCTGGCCTATATACTTTGAGTCAGTTCCATTTTACTTCTAGTAATCATATTCAAGTTCTTTCCTAGTCATAGTTCTTTTTTTTTTTTTTAAGATTTTATTTATTTGTTTGACACAGTGAGAGAGGGAACACAAGCAGGAGGAGTGGGAGAGGGAGACGCAGGCTTCCCTCGGAGCAGGGAGCCCGACTCGGGGCTCGATCCCAGGACCCTGGGACCATGACCTGAGCCGAAGGCAGATGCTTAATGACTGAGCCACCCGGGCACCCCTTTCCTAGTCATAGTTCTTTTTTTTTTTTTTTTAAGATTTTATTTATTTATTTGACAGAGAGAGACACAGCGAGAGAGGGAACACAAGCAGGGGGAGTGGGAGAGGGAGAAGCAGGCCTCCCGCTGAGCAGGGAGCCCGATGCGGGGCTCGATCCCAGGACTCTGGGATCGTGACCTGAGCCGAAGGCAGACGCTTAACGACTGAGCCACCCAGGCGCCCCATCCTAGTCATAGTTCTTAAGCATGCTTTATTTCTTCGCGTCCCCATCCATATGCTGCTCTCTTGTTAGGTTCTGACAGTGGTAAAGGGAGATGCAGTGAGGACAGAGGTAGCGACGGGATCCCGAGTCCTGTTCGAGCAGCGCAGTTCCGATAGAGGCGGCCAGAGCAGCCAAGCAATGCTGGACTCCTAGCAATACCATTTCCCCTTCTGCTCCACTGGCCCCAGAGTTAGTGACTTCCGGCATTTGCTAATCACTGAGTAATTTTATCTTCCTCTTTTTGCTACTCCATCCTTTGTGACACTTTTGTAAACGATTATCTGTATTAAATTTCTTCTATTTGAAATACCCAGAATTGTTGCTGTTTTATTACCAGAACAATGTTTACTAACACAAACAGATTGCCATCCTTTGAACCTCTGGTATAATTTTCTCACTGCCTGCCACCTGATTGCTATGTCAATGCCATATGTTTCGATTTTTTTTTTTAGACAGCAGCACCCACTTCCGGTTTCTTAACCCTGATACCAAAGTCAGACAAAGACACTACAAGAAAAGAAAATTACAGACCAATATTCCTTATAAACATGATACAATAGGGGCGCTTGGGTGGCTCAGTCGGTTAAACGACTGCCTTTGGCTCGGGTCATGATCCCAGGGTCCTGGGATCGAGTCTGCTTCTCCCTCTGCCTGCCACTCCCCCTGCTTGTGCTCTCTCTCTCTCTGACAAATAAATAAATAAAATTAAAAAAACAAACAAACATGATACAATCGTCCTCAACAAAATACTAGCAAGCAGCATTCAGCAGCATATTAAAAGGATTATTATGCACCATGACCAAGTGGGATTTATTCCAAGAATGTAAGGATTCAACATATGAAAATTGATCAATGTAATATACCACATCAACAAAATAAAGGGAAAAAAACACATGATCATCTCAACTGATACAGAAAAAGAATTTGACAAAATTTAACACCCTTTCATGATAGAAACACTAAACAAAATAGTGATAGAAGGTAACTACCTCCACATAATAAAAGTCATATATGAAAAACCACAGCAAACTTCATACCTAATGGTGAAAGACCGAAAACTTTTCCTCTAAGATCAGGAAAAAGACAAAGATACCTGCTTTCATCACTTCTATTGAACACAGTACTGGCAGTTCTAGCTAGAACAATTAGGTAAGAAAAAGAAGTAAAAGGCATAAACACTGGAAAGGAAGAAGTAAAATTATCTCTGTTTGCAGATGATATGATCTTATATGTAGAAAATCCTAAAGACTCGGGCGCCTGGGTGGCTCAGTTGGTTAAGCAACTGCCTTCGGCTCAGGTCATGATCCTGGAGTCCCTGGATCGAGTCCCGCATCGGGCTCCCTGCTCGGCAGGGAGTCTGCTTCTCCCTCTGACCCTCCCCCCTCTCATGTACTCCCTCTCTCTCATTCTCTCTCTCTCAAATAAAAATAAATAAAATCTTAAAAAAAAAAGAAAATCCTAAAGACTCTACAAAGGGGCGCCTGAGTGGCTCAGTCTTTAAGTGTCTGCCTTCGGCTCAGGTCATGATCCCAGGGTCCTGGGATTGAGCCCTGCATCAGATTCCCTGCTCCGCAGGAAGCCTGCTTCTCCCTCTCCCACTCCCCTGCTTGTGTTCCCTCTCTCGCTGTCTCCCTTTCTCTATCAAATAAATAAATAAAATCTTAAAAAAAAATTTAAAAAACGACTATAAAAAAAGCTGTTAGATCTAATAAATGAATTCAGCAAAGTAGCAGGATACAAAGCCAACACACAAAAATCAGTTGCATTTCTATTCATAAACAATGAACAAGCTGAAAGGGAAATTACAAAAACAATTTCATTCACAACAGTATAAAAAAGAATAAAGAAGGGGCACCTGGGTGGCTCAGATGGTTAAGCATCTGCCTTCTGCTCGGGTCATGATCTCCAGGTCCTGGGATCGAGCCCCACGTCAGACTCCCAGCTCAGCCAGGAGTCTGCTTCTCCCTCTCCTTCTGCCTCTCCCCCGCTTGTGCTTTCTCTGTCTCTCTCCCTCTCAAATGAATAAATAAAAAAAATCTTAAAAAAAAAAAAAGAATAAAGAATACAATACTTAGGAATTAACCGAGGAGGTGAAAGACGTGTACAATGAAATGTACAAAACATTGCTGAAATAAAGGAGACATAAATAGATGAAAACACATCCCACGTTCATGGATTGGAAAAATTAATATTGTCAAAATGTCAATATTAGGGATGCCTGGGTGGCTCAGTTGTTTAAGCGTCTGCCTTCGGCTCAGGTCATGATCCTGGGATCCTGGGATCCAGTCCTGCATCAGGTTCGTTGCTCAGCAGGGAGCCTGCTTCTCCCTCTGCCTGTCCCTCCCCCTGCTTGTGCTCTCTTTCTCTGTCTCTCTGACAAATAAATAAATAAAATATTTTTTTAAAATGTCAATATTACTCAAAGTGATCTACAGAGTCAATGGAATCCCTATCAAAATCCCAATGACATTTTTTGCAGATATAGAAAAAATGGTCCTAAAATTCATGTGGAATCTCAAGGGACCCCTCCAAATAGCAAAAAAAAATCTTGAAAAAGAAGGATGAAAATTGGAGGTCTCACACTTCCCAATTTGAAAACTTACTACAAAGCGACAATAATCAAAACAGTGTGATATTAGCATTAAGACCAACATATAGACCCAACTGAATAGAATAAAAAGCCCAGAACTTGCATATATGGTCAAATGATTTTTGACAAGAATGCCAAGACTATTCAATAGAGAGATGATAGTCTTTTCAACAAATGGTGCTGGGAAAACTGGATATCCACGGGCAAAGGGATGAAGTTAGACTCTTACCTAACACCATATACAAAAATTAACACAAAATGGATAAAGGACCTAACTATAGAATCTAAAACAGTAGAACTCTTAGAAGGAAACATAGGATGAAAGCTTCATAACATTAGATTTGGCAATTATTTCTTGGATATGACACTAGGGCTCAGGTAACAAAAAAAAAAATAGAGAAGTTGCATTTCATGAAAATTAAAAAAATTATATATCAAAAACACTATTCACAGAGTAAAAAGGCAACCCACAGAATGGGAGGAAATATTTGCAAATCATATATCTGATAGAGCATTAACACCCCAATTATACAGAGAGAGAACTCCTAAACCCAACAACAAAAAAACCAAATAACCCAATCCAAAAATGGGCAAGTGACTTGAATAGACATCTCTCCAAAGAAGATACACAGATGGCAATAGCACACGAAAAGATGCTCAAGATTACTGATCATTAGGGAAATGCAAATCCAAACTACACTGAAATAACACTGTACACCCATTAGGTTGGTTGCTATAAAAAAAACCCCAGGGTGCCTGGCTGGCTCAGTTGGTAGAACGTGTGACTCTTGATCTCAGGGTCATGAACTCAAGCCCTACGTTGGGCCTGGAGCCTACTTTAAAAAAATAAAATAAGTCTTTTTAAAAAATTCCCAGAAAACAACAAGTGTTGGTGAGGATGTGGAGAAATTGGAACCCTTGTGCACTGTTGGGTGGGAATGTAAAATGCTACAGCTGCTCTGGTTAACAGTTCCAGAAAAAAATTAAAAATAGAATTACCATAAGACCCAGCAATTCCAATTCTGGGTACACACCCCACAGAATTGAAAACAGAGCCTCAAAGAGATACTTGTACGCTCATGTTTATAGCAGCATTATTCACAATAGCTAAAATGTGGCAGCAACTCAAGTATCCATGGAAGGATAAATGGATAAGCAAAATGTGGCATATACACACAGTGGAATATTATTTAGCCTTATAAAGAAAAGAAATCCTGAAATATGCTACAACATGGATGAACCTTGAGGACATTACGCTAAATGAAATAAGCCAGCCGCAAGAAGACCAACACTATATGAGTCCACTTATATGAGTTACTTAGAATAGTCATATCACAAAGACAGAAAGTATAACAGCGGTTTCCAGGGGCATGGGGAGAGGAAAATAGGGAGTTATTGTTTAATAGGTACAGGTATCCCCCACTTCTTGAAAGTTAAAAGGCAAAAAGTGAAAACAGCGTTCAGTGTTCATTTTGCAGCAAGGTGTTATAGAGAGAGCATGCAACCCAGCAGCGAGAGTGTCCCCAGCAAGCTTCTTCCCCCGGAACTACACTCAGCATCTCAGCATCAAGCCACCATAGCTTTGGACTGTGTCTGTGAGCACCTGTGCTTTACCTCAATTTATTTTGTGCATCTGTTAGCAAGATGTGTCCTAAGGTATCAGAAAAGCCTAAGAGAGCTCATAAGGGTGTTACACTGAGCATAGAACAGAATGTAATTAAGAGTTTTGAGGCGTGTCTGGTTGGCTCAGTCAGTAGAGCTTTGCAGCTCTTTGTCTCAGGGTCCTGAGTTCAAGCCCCACGTTGGGCATGGAGCCTACTTTTAAAAAAATAAATAAAGATTCCTTTAAAAAGGATGGTGGAGGCGCCTGGCTGGCTCAGTCAGTGGAGTGTGCAACTCTTGATCTTGGGGTTGTGAGTTCAAGCCCCACATTGGGTGTAGAAATTACTTAAAAATAAAATCTTTAAAAAAAAAGAGTTCTGATTGTGTTGCACAAAATAAAGACACTGTGCGTGTGTTGAACTCACCTGCATCCACCATTCATACTATGTACACAGAGAGAAAGAATCTTGAAAGTTGCCAAAGTTACTATTGATTTTGTTAGTAGCAAAGGTCTCTTTTTGTCAGCATCCAGTAATGGGTAAGATGGAATCTATTGCTTGAGTGGATTGATGGGTGTACAAAGTGTGGTGTTCAGTTATCTTACACTTAAGGAGAAGTAAATCAGTCTTTTTAATAAGCTGAAACAGAAAGCACTGGATGATGGTGATGAAAGTGTTTTGGAAGTGGAATTTAGGGGCACCTGCGTGGCTCAGTTGGTTCAGCGTCTGACCTAGGGTCAGGTCATGATCTCGGGGTCTTGGGATTAGCCCGAGTTGGGCTCTCTGCTCAGCAGGGAATCTGCTTCTTCCTCTCCCTTTGCCCCTCTCTCCCCACCCCCCTCCGTCCCGGCCCCCCGCTCGTGCTCTCTCTCTCTAATAAATAAATAAAATCTTAAAAAAAAGGAAGTGGAATTTAAAGGTAGTCATAAGTGGTTTGATTGGTTTTTGAGGCAAGGGTAGCTTCCCAGCTTAAAGCTTACTGAAGATGGTGCTTTAGCTGATACTGAAACCACCGAAAAGTTCCTGGAAGAACTGAAGACAATAATTACAGGAGGCAGTTATTTGTGTAAGCAAATGTTTGACGGTGACAAATGCAGTGTATAGGAAAAAACTGCTGAGCAAGACATGTATTTCAATAGAAGAAAAGCAGGCTAAGGGACACAAGACATCAAAGGACAGGTTGACCCTAATGCCTATTATTAACACCACTTACATGCTGTCCTCAGGCCTCTACTAGTGTACCATTCAGAAAATCCTAGGGCACCTAAAGGCATTGATAAGAATACACTTTCGGGCGCCTGGGTGGCTCAGTTGGTTAAGCGACTGCCTTCGGCTCAGGTCGTGATCCTGGAGTCCCGGGATCGAGTCCCGCATCGGACTCCCTGCTCGGCGGGGGGTCTGCTTCTCCCTCTGACCCTCCCCCCTCTCATGTGCTCTCTGTCTCTCATTCTCTCTCTCTCAAATAAATAAATAAAATCTTAAAAAAAAAAAAGAATACACTTTCTATTGTGTTTTGTTCACATCAAAACGGTTGTAATACCCAAGTGGTGTTTTTCTGAGTATATGAGTGGACACATTAGTCCTTTTATTGACATGTACTATAGAGAAAACAACCTCAATAATGAGTGTCTTCTGATTGTTGCTAGGTGTGCTGCTCATCCACCTGGCATTACTGAGTATGGTGGTAACACTTGTGTTGTGTTCTTAGCACTGAGTATGACATCACTGCTGCAACTGGGTGACCGGGCCTGACAGCCACAATTAAGGCTTAGCTTACTATATGCAAAATATGATGCATTTTATTGCAAGTGCCACTGACAGAGAGGGTAACTCCAAAGCATCTTTATGAGAGATCTGGAGACTACAGAATAAAATTGGCCATTGCCAACCTTGGAGATGCTCTGGACAGGCCAGCCATCTCAATGAGACATGGCATATGGAGGAAACTGTCCCAAAGAGGTATGATTTTAACTATTCAAACCAACCATAAATATGGCAATATTGTGAAAGTTAATAAAGGTGATATTGAAGAGCTTTCAGCATTCCCTGACCAAGAGCTGACAGACGAAAAGCTGAAGCAATTGTAAGAGGAGAGGATAGCAATCCAAAGCGAATGCAATAGCAGACGGCCTGCAAATGAAATCATCCAGGAACAGAAAGTGAAACACGTGTGAGATTTTCTTTTCTTTTTTTTTTTTTTTTAAGATTTTATTTATTTATTTGAGAGAGAGAGAATGAGAGAGAGCACATGAGAGGGGTTAGGGTCAGAGGGAGAAGCAGACTCCCTGCCGAGCAGGGAGCCCGATGCGGGACTCGATCCAGGGACTCCAGGATCATGACCTGAGCCGAAGGCAGTCGCTTAACCAACTGAGCCACCCAGGCGCCCACGTGTGAGATTTTCAGTATGATTGGCAGTGCTGCAAAAAATGCAGAAAAATATGCCTTTCATTTTGAAAGGGCATGTAGATTTAGGACAGGTTTGTAGGATGTTTTGAATGTCTACAAAGAATTGTATGATACAAAAATGTGTGAGGCTAAGCAGTCAAGCATACAGTCATATTTTAAGCCTTCCACATCAGCCATATCAATCACAACAGATGACAAACCTCGACCTTTGACTTCGAGGCAGACAGATAAGAAGGTGTAGCTGTTAGTAATCTGCCTGCCCTCATGGATTCAGACAATGATGAGATATTCATAGATGAACCTCTTCCTCTCTCTCCTACACCCTAGGATCCTGCACCTTCCACCACCCTGACCTCCATTGAATGACTTAGCCATGATCATTCCCTCTCAGTTTACAGTGTGCTTGCTGTCTTCCCAATTCTCGTAAGTAAAACTACACTGTACATGCATTATTTCCACTTTATACAGGCTGTGTATTTATCATATTCTTGCTGTTGCTATATTTTTAGTGTTATTTTAGGTTTCATGTGTCATTTGGTATGATTTGGTAGGTTATTTTTTTGGGTCTGGGAACACTCAAAAAGTTTTCCATATAAATTAGTGGTAATTGCTTCTTCGCTTTACATAACTGCTTCAGCTTATGAAAGGTTTATAAGAACACTCTACTTTCAGATAGCAGGGAAACCTGTATAGAGTTTCAGTTTTACAGGATGAAAAGGGTTTATGGGCTGGATGGTGGTGATGGTTGCACAACAATGTGAATGTATCTAATGCCAAAATGGTTAAGATGGGGAGCGCCTGGGTGGCTCAGTCGGTTAAGTGGCTGCCTTCGGCTCAGGTCATGATCCCGGGGTCCTGGGATCGAGCCCCGCGTCGGGCTCCCTGCTCAGTGGAGAGTCTGCTTCTCCCTCTCCCTCTGCCTGCCTCTCTGCCTACTTGTGCTCTCTCTCTATCTCTCTGTCAAATAAATAAATAAAATCTTTAAAAAAATGGTTAAGATGGTAAATTTCATGTTATATGCATTTTAACACAATAAAAAAAGAAGAAAATCAATTGCTTGCCTACATACCATCAATGAACAAGTGAAATGTGAAATTAAAAACACAGTACCATTATATTACTACTCCCCAAAATAAAATACTTAGGTACAAATCTAACAAAATGTGTATAATATCTTTATGAGGAAAATTGTAAAACTCTGATGAAAGAAATCAATGAAAATTAAATAAATGGAGAGATACTCCACGTTCATGGATAAGAAGACTTGATACTGTCAAGATGTCAGTTCTTCCCAACTTAATCTATAGACTCAATACAATCCCACTCCAAATACCTGCAAGTTATTTTGTGGATATTGACAAACTGATGCTAAAGTTTATATGGAGAGGTAGAAGACTAGAATAGCTAGCACAATATTAGAGTAGAAGGACAAAGTCAGAGGATTAACACTACTACTTAAGACTTCCTATAAAACGACAGTAATCAAAATGTAGTGGTATTGGTGAAAATATGGACAAACAGATCAATGGAACAGACTAGAAAGCCCAGAAATAGTCCTATATAAATATACTAAACTGATCTTTGACAAAGGAGCAAAGGCAATACGATGGAGAAAATTTTCAAAAAATGGTGCTGAAACCACTGGACATCCACACGCAAAAAAAGAAAAAAAAACAATCTAGACACAGATCTTACACCCTTCACAAACATTAACTCAAAGTGGATCATAAACCTAGGTGTAAAATGCAAAACTATAGACTCCTAAAAAATAACATAGAAAATCCAGGTGACCTTGGGTATGGCAATAACTTTTTAGATACAACACCAAAGATACCATCCATGAAAGAAATCATTATAAGCTGGAATTCATTGAAATTAAAAATTTCTGCTCTTTGAAAGACAATGTCAAGAGAATAAGAAGACAAATCATAGACTGGGAGAAAAATTTGCAAAAGACATGTCTGATAAAGGGATGTTATTCAAAATATACAAAGAAGCCTTAAATTCAACAATAATAAACAAACACCTGATTAAAAAATGGGAAAAGGACATGAACAGACACTTCATCAAAGAAGATATATAGATGGCAAATAAGCATATGAAAAATACTCCACATCATATGTCATTAGGGAATTGCAAATTAAAACAGCAATCAGATACCACTACAAACCTATTAGAATGGCCAAAATCCAGAACACTGTCAACACTGAATGCCAATGCAGAGCAACGGGAACTTTCATTCATTGTTGATTGGAATGCAAAATGGTAGAGCCACTTTGGAAGAGAGTTTGGTAGATTCTTACAAAGTTAAACATATTCTTAGCACACAATCCAGCAATTGCACTCCTTGGTATTTACTTAAATGAATTGAAAACTTATGTGCACACAAAAACCTGCACATGGATGTTTCTAGTAGCTTTATTCATAACTGCCAGAACCTGGAAGTAACCAAGGTGTCCTTTAGTAGGTGAATGGATAAATAAACTGTGGCACATCTAGACATGGACTATTATTGAGGAGTAAAAAGAAATGAGCTATCAAGTCATGAGAAGACATGGAGAAAACTTAAGTGCATATCATAATCTGAAAAGGCTACATACTGTGATTCCAACTATATGACATTGTGGAAAAGGCAGAACTGTGGAAACAATAAAAAGATCAGGGTTTACCAGGAGTTAGGAGGGAAGGAGGGATGAATGAAGTGATCACAGAGGATTTTTAGGGCAGTGAATCTATTCTGCATGGGACTATTAATGTAAATTCATGTCATTATTCATTTGTCAAAACTCACAGAATTTATAACACCAAGAGTGAACAGTAGTGTAAACTGTGAATTTTGAGTGATAATGATGTGTCAAGTAGGTTCATTGATTGTAACAAGTGTACCACTCTGGTGTGGGATGTTGATAGTAGGGTAGGCTGTGCATGTGTGAGAACAGGGGTTATATGGGAACTCTGTACTTCATGCTCAATTTTTTGGTGAACCTAAAACTGCTGTAAAAAATAAAATTTATTTAAAAAAAATAAAACATTTTTTCAGAATAGTAGTTGCAGCATCACTGTGATATATAGAAGGGTGGATGGGAAGCTTGGAAGACAAAGTCTGATAATCAGTACTCCTCCTTGTGGACAATACAAAAAACTAGAACAATTTAATTTTAATCATTGACCTCCCAATGTATATGTTATTGTTTTGATGTGTTTTCATTCTATCTTAATAGTTATTAAACTCCCAGAAGACATTAGTATTGTTTTTTACTGCCAATGATCATGCAATACTTTTACCTATTCTCCACTTCATTGCTTCTTACATCTCAGATCTTCCATCAAGAATCTTTGTCCTGGGGCGCCTGGGTGGCTCAGTTGGTTAAGCAACTGTCTTCGGCTCAGGTCATGATCCTGGAGTCCCAGGATCGAGTCCCACATCGGGCTCCCTGCTCGGCAGGGAGTCTGCTTCTCCCTCTGACCCTCCTCCCTCTCATGCTCTCTGTCTCTCATTCTCTCTCTCGCAAATAAATAAATAAAATCTTTAAAAAAAAAAAAAAAAAAAAAAGAATCTTTGTCCTTTTGGGGTGCCTGGGTGGCTCAGTCATTGTGTCTGCCTTCGGCTCAGGTCATGATCCCAGGGTCCTGGGATCGAGCCCCACATCGGGCTCCCTGCTCAGCAGGGAGCCTGCTTCTCCCTCTCCGACTCCCCCTGCTTGTGTTCCTTCTCTCGCTGTGTCTCTCTGTGTCAAATAAATAAATAAAATCTTAAAAAAAAATATTTGTCCTTTTACCTGAAGTACATCTTTTAGGATTTTCCTTAATGAGAGCCTATTGATTGTAAATCCTCCTGGGTTTTTGTTTCTGTTTGATTTGAAAATATTGTATTTTGCCCTCATTATTGAAATACATTTTCACTGGCTGTAACATTCCCAGTGGAAGTTATTTTCTTTCATCACACTGAAGATACCATCTATTGTCTTCTGGCTTTTATTGCCATTGAGAAGTCAGTTCTCAATCTTACTGCTGCTCCTTTGAAGGCAATCTGTTTCTCTGGTTGCTTTTCACCTAATTTTATTTTTATTGTGGTAAAATTTACATGCACAGGCCTTATATGTTGTAGGTCAATGAGTTTCGATAAATGCATACGCCAGGTAACCCACATTCTGGATTCTTTTAAGATCTGCTGTTTTTCTTAGTGTACTCAATTTCACTGTGATACGTCCGTGTGTAGACTTCTTTTCATCTATTCTGCTTGAAATTCATTAGGCCTCTTGAATCTGTAGATTTGTATTTTTCATTAGTTCTGGAAAATGCTCAACAGTTATTTTTGCTTTATTCTCTTTTACTCCTTCTTGAACTCCAATTAGTTGTATTTCTCACTTTACTCTCTATATGTCTTATTTTCTCTTTCATATTCCTCTTTGTTGCTTTGTATTTCATTCTGAATAATTTCTTCCAATCTATTTTCTAGTTCGTTAATTCTATTTTCAGGTAAATCTAAATTGCTTTTTGATTTAAAATTTTTTTTTCTTTTTTCTTTACAGTCTTTCTTTTTCTTTCTTTCTTTCTTTCTTTCTTTCTTTCTTTCTTTCTTTCTTT